>NC_092727.1:56567540-56869091 GCF_047496885.1 Scyliorhinus torazame
GGGTGGGAGGAGTTTGAGAGTGAGGATTGGGAGGAGTTTCAGAGTGAGTGTTGGGAGGAGTTTCAGAATGAGGGTTGTGAGGAGTTTCAGGGTGAGGGTTGTGAGGAGATTCAGAGTGAGGGTTGGGGGGAGTTTCAGAGTAGGAGTAGGGAGGAATTACAAAGTGAGGGTTGGGAGGAGTTTCAGAGTGAGTGTTGGGGGGAGTTTCAGAGTGAGGGTTGGGGGGGGAGTTTCCGAGTAGGAGTAGGGAGGAATTACAGAGTGAGGGTTGGGAGGAGTTTCAGAGTGAGAGTTGTGGGAAGTTTCAGAGTGAAGGTTGGGAGGAGTTCCAGAGTGAGGGTTGGGGGGACGTTTAAGAGTGAGGGTTGGGGAGAGTTTCAGAGTAGGAGTAGGGAGGAATTACAGAGTGAGGGTTGGGAGGGGTTCAGAGTGAGCGTTAGGAGGAGTTTCAGAGTGATGGTTGGGAGGAGTTTCAGATTGAGTGTTGGGAGGAGTTTCAGAGTGAGGGTTGGGAGGAGTTTCAGGGTGAGGGTTGGGAGGAGTACCAGAGTGAGGGTTGGGGCGAAGTTTAAGAGTGAGGGTTGGGGGGAGTTTCAGAGTAGGAGTAGGGAGGAATTACAGAGTGAGCGTTGGGAGGAGTTTCAGAGTGAGGGTTTGCAGGAGTTTCAGAGTGTGTGTCGGGAGGTGTTTCAGAGTGAGTGTTGGGAGGAATACCAGAGTAAGGGTTGGGGGGAGTTTCGGAGTGGTAGTAGGGAAGAGTTACAGGGTGAGGGTTGGGAGGAGTTTCAGAGTGAGAGTTGGGAGGAGTTTCAGAGTGGGAGTTGGGAGAAGTTTCAGAGTGAGGGTTGAGTGGAGTTTCAGAGTGAGGTTTGGGTGGAGATTCACAGTGAGAGTTGGGGGGAGTTTCAGAGTGATGGTTCAGAGGAGTTTCAGAGTAGGTGTTGGGAGGAGTTTCAGAGCGAGAGAATGGAGGAGTTTCATAGTTTGAGTTGGAAGGAGTTTCAGAGTGAGTGTCGGAGGAGTTACAGAGTGATGTTGGGAGGAGTTTACTGGTGGGAGTTGGTGGGAGTTTCAGAGTGAGGGTCGGGAGGAGTTTGAAGGTGAGGGTTTGGTGGCGTTTCAGAGTGAATGAAGGGAGGAGTTTCAGCGTGAGGGTTGGGAGGAGTGTCAGAGTGAGGGTGGGGAGGAGTTTCATAGTGGGAGTTGGGAGGTTTTTCAGACTGAGGGTGGGTGGAGTGACAGAGTGAGATTGGGAGGAGTTTCAGAGTGGTAGTTGCAGGAATTACCGAGTGAGGGTTGGGTGGAGTTTTAGTGGGAGTGTTGGTGGGAATTTCAGAGAGTGGGTTGGGAGGAGCTTCAGAGTGAGGACTCGGAGGAGTTTCAGAGTAGGGTTGGGGGGACTTTCAGAGTAGGATTAGGGAGGAATTACAGAGTGAGGGTTGGGAGCAGTTTCAGAGTTAGAGTTGTGGGGTGTTTCAGAGTGAAGGTTGGGAGGAGTTTTAGAGGGAGTGTTGAGGGGAGTTTCAGAGTGAGAGTTGGGAGGAGTTTCAGTCTGAGATTTGGGTGGAGTTTCAGAGTGAGGGTGGTTGGAGTTACAGAGTGAGATTGGGAACAGTTTCAGCGTGGGAGTTGGGGGGAGTTTCAGATAGAGAGTTGAAAGGAGCTTCAGAATGAGGGTTGGGAGGAGTTTCAGGGTAAGGGTTGGGAGGAGTACCAGAGTGATGGTTGGGGAGAGTTTCAGAGTAAGGGTTGGGGGGAGTTTCAGAGTAGGAGTAGGGAGGAATTACAGAGTGAGGGTTGGGAGGAGTTTCGGAGTGAGGGTGGGAGGGGTTACAGAGTGTGATTGGGAGGAGTTACTGAGTGGGAGTTGGGGGGAGTTTGAGAGTGAGGTTCTGGAGTGTTTCAGAGTTAGTGTAGGGAGGAGTTTGAGAGTGAGGATTGGGAGGAGTTTCAGAGTGAGGGTTGGGAGGAGTTTCAGAGTGAGGGTTGGGAGGAGTTTCAGAGTGAGAGCTGGGGGAGTTTCAGAGTAGGAGTAGGGAGGTATTACAGAGTGAGGGTTGGGAAGAATTTCAGAGTGTGAGTTGTGGGGAGTTTCAGAGTGAAGGTTCGGAAGAATTTCAGAGTGAGGGTTGGGAGGAGTTTCAGAGTGAGTGTTGGGTGGAGTTTAAAAGTGAGTGTTGGGAGGAGTTTCAGAATGAGTGTTGGGAGGAGTTTCAGTGTGGCAGTTGGGAGGAGTTTCAGAGTGAGGGTGGGAGCAGTTACAGAGTGAGATTGGGAAGAGTTTCAGAGTGGGAGTTGAGGGAGTTTCAGAGAGTGAGTTGAAAGGAGCTTCAGAGTGAGGGTTAGCAGGAGTTTCAGGGTGAGGGCTGGGAGGAGCACCAGAGTGAGCGTTGGGGGGAGTTTCTTAGTTGTAGTGGGAAAGAGTTACAGGGTGAGGGTTGGGAAGAGTTTCAGAGTGAGAGTTGGGAGGAGTTTCAGAGGAGGAGTTGAGAGAAGTTGCAGAGTGAGGGTTGGGAGGAGTTTCAGAGTGAGGGTTGGGTGGAGTTTCACAGTAAGAGTTCGGGGGAGTTTCAGAGTGAGGGTTCGGAGGAGTTTCTGAATGGGTGTTGGGAGGTGTTTCAGAGTGAGTGTGTGGAGGAGTTTCATAGTGGGAGTTGGAAGGAGTTACAGAGTGAGGGTGGGAGGAGTTACAGATTGAGATTGTGAGGAGTTTCTGAGTGGGAGATGGGGGACTTTCAGAGTGATGCTGGGAGGAGTTTACAGGTGGGAGTTGGGGGGAGTTTCAGAGTGAGGGTTGGGAAAAGTTTCTGAGTGAGTGTTGGGAGGTTGTTCAGAGTGGGAACTGGAGGAATTTCAGAGTGAGGGTTCGGGAGAGTTTCAGAGTGAAAGTAGGGAGGAGTTTGAACGTGAGGGTAGGGAGGAGTTTCAGAGCGAATGAAGGGAGGAGTTCCAGCATGAGGGTTGTGAGGAATGTCAGAGTGAGGGTAGGGAGTTTCATAGAGGGAGTTGGGACATTTTTCAGACTGAGGGTGGGAGGAGTTACAGAGTGAGATTGGGAGGAGTTTCAGAGTGGTAGTTGGGGGGAGTTCCAGAGTGAGGGTTGGGAGGAGCTTCACAATGAGGGCTCGGAGGAGTTTCAGAGTGAGGGTTGGGAGGAGTTTCAGAGTGAATATTGGGAGGAGTCTCAGAGTGGGGGTTGGTGGGAGTTTCAGAGAGAGGGTTGGGAGGAGCTTCAGAGTGAGGACTGGGACGGGTCTCAGATTGAGTGTTAGGAGGAGTTTCAGAGTGAGGGTTCGGAGGAGTTTCATAGTGGGTGTTGGGAGGAGTTTCAGAGTGAGATTTGGGAGGTATTTCAGAGTTGGATCTGGGAGGAATATCAGAGTGAGGGTTCGGGAGAGTTTCAGAGTGAAGGTAGGGAGGAGTTTGAGAGTGAGTGTTGGGAGGAGTTTCAGAGTGAGTGTTGGGTGGAGTTTCAGTGTGAGGGTTGGGAGGAGTTTCAGAGTGAGAGTTGGGAGGAGGTTGAGAGTGGGAGTTGGGGTAAGTTTCAGAGAGAGTTGAAAGGAGCTTCAGAGTGAGGGTCGGCAGGAGATTCAGGGTGAGGATGGGAGGAGTTACAGAGTGAGGGTTGGGAGGAGTTTCAGGGTGAGGGTTGGGAGGAGTTTCAGAGAGAGTTGTGGGGAGTTTCAGAGTGAGGGTTGGGGGGAGTTTCAGAGTGAGGGTTGGGGGGAATTTTAGAGAAGGAGTAGGGAGGAATTACAGAGTGAGGGTTGGGAGGACTTTCAGAGTGAGAGTTGTGTGGAGTTTCAGAGTGAGGGTTGGGGGGAATTTCAGAGAAGGAGTAGGGAGGAATTACAGAGTGAGGGTTGGGAGGACTTTCAGAGTGAGAGCTGTGGGGAGTTTCAGAGTGAGGGTTGGGAGGAGTTTCAATTTTAGTGTTCGGGAGAGTTTCAGAGTGAGGGGAGAGAAGAGTTTGAGAGTGAGGTTTGGGAGGAGTTTCAGAGTGAGGGTGGGAAGAGTTCAGAGTGAGATTGGGAGAAGTTTCAGAGTGGGAGTTGGGGGTCATTTCAGAGTGAGGGTTGGGAGGACTTTCAGAGTGAGAGTTGTGTGGAGTTTCAGAGTGAGGGTTGGGGGGAATTTCAGAGAAGGAGTAGGGAGGAATTACAGAGTGAGGGTTGGGAGGACTTTCAGAGTGAGAGCTGTGGGGAGTTTCAGAGTGAGGGTTGGGAGGAGTTTCAATTTTAGTGTTCGGGAGAGTTTCAGAGTGAGGGGAGAGAAGAGTTTGAGAGTGAGGTTTGGGAGGAGTTTCAGAGTGAGGGTGGGAAGAGTTCAGAGTGAGATTGGGAGAAGTTTCAGAGTGGGAGTTGGGGGTCATTTCAGAGTGAGGGTTGGGAGGAATTTTAGAGGGCGTGTTGGGGGGAGTTTCAGAGTGAAGGTTGGAAGGGGTTTCAGAGTAAGGTTTGGGTGCAGTTTCAGAGTGGGTGTTGGGATGAATCTCAGAGTGGGGTTTTGGGGTAGTTTCAGAGTGAGAGTTGGGAGAAGTTTTGGAGGGAGAGTTGGGGGAGTTTCACAGTTTGGGTTGGGAGGTGTTTCAGAGTGAATGTTGGGAGGAGTCTCAGAGTGGGGGTTGGGGGGAGTTTCAGAGAGAGGGTTGGGAGGAGCTTCAGAGTGAGGACTGGGACGGGTCTCAGATTGAGTGTTAGGAGGAGTTTCAGAGTGAGGGTTCGGAGGAGTTTCATAGTGGGTGTTGGGAGGAGTTTCAGAGTGAGATTTGGGAGGTATTTCAGAGTTGGATCTGGGAGGAATATCAGAGTGAGGGTTCGGGAGAGTTTCAGAGTGAAGGTAGGGAGGAGTTTGAGAGTGAGTGTTGGGAGGAGTTTCAGAGTGAGTGTTGGGTGGAGTTTCAGTGTGAGGGTTGGGAGGAGTTTCAGAGTGAGAGTTGGGAGGAGGTTGAGAGTGGGAGTTGGGGTAAGTTTCAGAGAGAGTTGAAAGGAGCTTCAGAGTGAGGGTTGGCAGGAGATTCAGGGTGAGGATGGGAGGAGTTACAGAGTGAGGGTTGGGAGGAGTTTCAGGGTGAGGGTTGGGAGGAGTTTCAGAGAGAGTTGTGGGGAGTTTCAGAGTGAGGGTTGGGGGGAGTTTCAGAGTGAGGGTTGGGGGGAATTTCAGAGAAGGAGTAGGGAGGAATTACAGAGTGAGGGTTGGGAGGACTTTCAGAGTGAGAGTTGTGTGGAGTTTCAGAGTGAGGGTTGGGGGGAATTTCAGAGAAGGAGTAGGGAGGAATTACAGAGTGAGGGTTGGGAGGACTTTCAGAGTGAGAGCTGTGGGGAGTTTCAGAGTGAGGGTTGGGAGGAGTTTCAATTTTAGTGTTCGGGAGAGTTTCAGAGTGAGGGGAGAGAAGAGTTTGAGAGTGAGGTTTGGGAGGAGTTTCAGAGTGAGGGTGGGAAGAGTTCAGAGTGAGATTGGGAGAAGTTTCAGAGTGGGAGTTGGGGGTCATTTCAGAGTGAGGGTTGGGAGGAATTTTAGAGGGCGTGTTGGGGGGAGTTTCAGAGTGAAGGTTGGAAGGAGTTTCAGAGTAAGGTTTGGGTGCAGTTTCAGAGTGGGTGTTGGGATGAATCTCAGAGTGGGGTTTTGGGGTAGTTTCAGAGTGAGAGTTGGGAGAAGTTTTAGAGGGAGAGTTGGGGAAGTTGCACAGTTTGGGTTGGGAGGTGTTTCAGAGTGGGGGTTGAGGGGAGTTTCAGAGAGAGAGTTGAAAGGGGTTTCAGAGTGAGGGTTGGGAGGAGTTCCAGAGTTGGAACTGGGAAGAATATCAGAGTGAGGGTTCGTGAGAGTTTCAGAGTGTGGGGTAGGGAGGAGTTTGAGAGTGAGTGTTGGGAGGAGTTTCAGAGTGAGTGTTGGGGGGAGTTTCAGAGTGAGGCTTGGGAGGAGTTTCAGAGTGAGGGTTGGGAGGAATTTCAGCGTGAGGGTTGGGATGAATCTCAGAGTGGGGGTTGGGGGGAGTTTCAGAGTGAGTGTTGATGGGCGTTTCACAGTGAGGGTTGGGAGGTGTTTCAGAGTAGGGCTGAGGGGAGTTTCAGAGTGAGTGTTGTGAGGAGTTTCTGATTGGGAGTTGGGGGGAGTTTCAGAGAGAGAGAGTTTAAAGGAACTTCAGAGAGAGGGTTGGGAGGAGTTTCAGGGTGAGGGTTGAGTGGAGTTTCAGAGTGAGTGTTGTGGGGAGTTTCTGAGTGGTAGTAGGGAGGAGTTACAGAGTGAGGGTTGGGAGGAGTTTCAGAGTGGGAGTTGAGAGAAATTGGAGAGTGAGGGTTGGGAGGAGTTTCAGATTGAGGGTTGGGTGGAGTTTAAAAGTGAGTGTTGGGAGGAGTTTCAGAATGAGTGTTGGGAGGAGTTTCAGTGTGGCAGTTGGGAGGAGTTTCAGAGTGAGGGTGGGAGCAGTTACAGAGTGAGATTGGGAAGAGTTTCAGAGTGGGAGTTGAGGGAGTTTCAGAGAGTGAGTTGAAAGGAGCTTCAGAGTGAGGGTTAGCAGGAGTTTCAGGGTGAGGGCTGGGAGGAGCACCAGAGTGAGGGTTGGGGGGAGTTTCTGAGTTGTAGTGGGAAAGAGTTACAGGGTGAGGGTTGGGAAGAGTTTCAGAGTGAGAGTTGGGAGGAGTTTCAGAGGAGGAGTTGAGAGAAGTTGCAGAGTGAGGGTTGGGAGGAGTTTCAGAGTGAGGGTTGGGTGGAGTTTCACAGTAAGAGTTCGGGGGAGTTTCAGAGTGAGGGTTCGGAGGAGTTTCTGAATGGGTGTTGGGAGGTGTTTCAGAGTGAGTGTGTGGAGGAGTTTCATAGTGGGAGTTGGAAGGAGTTACAGAGTGAGGGTGGGAGGAGTTACAGATTGAGATTGTGAGGAGTTTCTGAGTGGGAGATGGGGGGACTTTCAGAGTGATGCTGGGAGGAGTTTACAGGTGGGAGTTGGGGGGAGTTTCAGAGTGAGGGTTGGGAAAAGTTTCTGAGTGAGTGTTGGGAGGTTTTTCAGAGTGGGAACTGGAGGAATTTCAGAGTGAGGATTCGGGAGAGTTTCAGAGTGAAAGTAGGGAGGAGTTTGAACGTGAGGGTAGGGAGGAGTTTCAGAGCGAATGAAGGGAGGAGTTCCAGCATGAGGGTTGTGAGGAATGTCAGAGTGAGGGTAGGGAGGAGTTTCATAGAGGGAGTTGGGACATTTTTCAGACTGAGGGTGGGAGGAGTTACAGAGTGAGATTGGGAGGAGTTTCAGAGTGGTAGTTGGGGGGAGTTCCAGAGTGAGGGTTGGGAGGAGCTTCACAATGAGGGCTCGGAGGAGTTTCAGAGTGAGGGTTGGGAGGAGTTTCAGAGTGAATGTTGGGAGGAGTCTCAGAGTGGGGGTTGGTGGGAGTTTCAGAGAGAGGGTTGGGAGGAGCTTCAGAGTGAGGACTGGGACGGGTCTCAGATTGAGTGTTAGGAGGAGTTTCAGAGTGAGGGTTCGGAGGAGTTTCATAGTGGGTGTTGGGAGGAGTTTCAGAGTGAGATTTGGGAGGTATTTCAGAGTTGGATCTGGGAGGAATATCAGAGTGAGGGTTCGGGAGAGTTTCAGAGTGAAGGTAGGGAGGAGTTTGAGAGTGAGTGTTGGGAGGAGTTTCAGAGTGAGTGTTGGGTGGAGTTTCAGTGTGAGGGTTGGGAGGAGTTTCAGAGTGAGAGTTGGGAGGAGGTTGAGAGTGGGAGTTGGGGTAAGTTTCAGAGAGAGTTGAAAGGAGCTTCAGAGTGAGGGTTGGCAGGAGATTCAGGGTGAGGATGGGAGGAGTTACAGAGTGAGGGTTGGGAGGAGTTTCAGGGTGAGGGTTGGGAGGAGTTTCAGAGAGAGTTGTGGGGAGTTTCAGAGTGAGGGTTGGGGGGAATTTTAGAGAAGGAGTAGGGAGGAATTACAGAGTGAGGGTTGGGAGGACTTTCAGAGTGACAGTTGTGTGGAGTTTCAGAGTGAGGGTTGGGGGGAATTTCAGAGAAGGAGTAGGGAGGAATTACAGAGTGAGGGTTGGGAGGACTTTCGGAGTGAGAGCTGTGGGGAGTTTCAGAGTGAGGGTTGGGAGGAGTTTCAATTTTAGTGTTCGGGAGAGTTTCAGAGTGAGGGGAGAGAAGAGTTTGAGAGTGAGGTTTGGGAGGAGTTTCAGAGTGAGGGTGGGAAGAGTTCAGAGTGAGATTGGGAGAAGTTTCAGAGTGGGAGTTGGGGGTCATTTCAGAGTGAGGGTTGGGAGGAATTTTAGAGGGCGTGTTGGGGGGAGTTTCAGAGTGAAGGTTGGAAGGGGTTTCAGAGTAAGGTTTGGGTGCAGTTTCAGAGTGGGTGTTGGGATGAATCTCAGAGTGGGGTTTTGGGGTAGTTTCAGAGTGAGAGTTGGGAGAAGTTTTGGAGGGAGAGTTGGGGGAGTTTCACAGTTTGGGTTGGGAGGTGTTTCAGAGTGAATGTTGGGAGGAGTCTCAGAGTGGGGGTTGGGGGGAGTTTCAGAGAGAGGGTTGGGAGGAGTTTCAGAGAGAGTTGAGGGGAGTTTCAGAGTGAGGGTTGGGGGGAGTTTCAGAGTGAGGGTTGGGGGGAATTTTAGAGAAGGAGTAGGGAGGAATTACAGAGTGAGGGTTGGGAGGACTTTCAGAGTGAGAGTTGTGTGGAGTTTCAGAGTGAGGGTTGGGGGGAATTTCAGAGAAGGAGTAGGGAGGAATTACAGAGTGAGGGTTGGGAGGACTTTCAGAGTGAGAGCTGTGGGGAGTTTCAGAGTGAGGGTTGGGAGGAGTTTCAATTTTAGTGTTCGGGAGAGTTTCAGAGTGAGGGGAGAGAAGAGTTTGAGAGTGAGGTTTGGGAGGAGTTTCAGAGTGAGGGTGGGAAGAGTTCAGAGTGAGATTGGGAGAAGTTTCAGAGTGGGAGTTGGGGGTCATTTCAGAGTGAGGGTTGGGAGGAATTTTAGAGGGCGTGTTGGGGGGAGTTTCAGAGTGAAGGTTGGAAGGGGTTTCAGAGTAAGGTTTGGGTGCAGTTTCAGAGTGGGTGTTGGGATGAATCTCAGAGTGGGGTTTTGGGGTAGTTTCAGAGTGAGAGTTGGGAGAAGTTTTAGAGGGAGAGTTGGGGGAGTTTCACAGTTTGGGTTGGGAGGTGTTTCAGAGTGAATGTTGGGAGGAGTCTCAGAGTGGGGGTTGGGGGTAGTTTCAGAGAGAGGGTTGGGAGGAGCTTCAGAGTGAGGACTGGGACGGGTCTCAGATTGAGTGTTAGGAGGAGTTTCAGAGTGAGGGTTCGGAGGAGTTTCATAGTGGGTGTTGGGAGGAGTTTCAGAGTGAGATTTGGGAGGTATTTCAGAGTTGGATCTGGGAGGAATATCAGAGTGAGGGTTCGGGAGAGTTTCAGAGTGAAGGTAGGGAGGAGTTTGAGAGTGAGTGTTGGGAGGAGTTTCAGAGTGAGTGTTGGGTGGAGTTTCAGTGTGAGGGTTGGGAGGAGTTTCAGAGTGAGAGTTGGGAGGAGGTTGAGAGTGGGAGTTGGGGTAAGTTTCAGAGAGAGTTGAAAGGAGCTTCAGAGTGAGGGTTGGCAGGAGATTCAGGGTGAGGATGGGAGGAGTTACAGAGTGAGGGTTGGGAGGAGTTTCAGGGTGAGGGTTGGGAGGAGTTTCAGAGAGAGTTGTGGGGAGTTTCAGAGTGAGGGTTGGGGGGAGTTTCAGAGTGAGGGTTGGGGGGAATTTCAGAGAAGCAGTAGGGAGGAATTACAGAGTGAGGGTTGGGAGGACTTTCAGAGTGAGAGTTGTGTGGAGTTTCAGAGTGAGGGTTGGGGTGAATTTCAGAGAAGGAGTAGGGAGGAATTACAGAGTGAGGGTTGGGAGGACTTTCAGAGTGAGAGCTGTGGGGAGTTTCAGAGTGAGGGTTGGGAGGAGTTTCAATTTTAGTGTTCGGGAGAGTTTCAGAGTGAGGGGAGAGAAGAGTTTGAGAGTGAGGTTTGGGAGGAGTTTCAGAGTGAGGGTGGGAAGAGTTCAGAGTGAGATTGGGAGAAGTTTCAGAGTGGGAGTTGGGGGTCATTTCAGAGTGAGGGTTGGGAAGAATTTTAGAGGGCGTGTTGGGGGGAGTTTCAGAGTGAAGGTTGGAAGGAGTTTCAGAGTAAGGTTTGGGTGCAGTTTCAGAGTGGGTGTTGGGATGAATCTCAGAGTGGGGTTTTGGGGTAGTTTCAGAGTGAGAGTTGGGAGAAGTTTTAGAGGGAGAGTTGGGGGAGTTTCACAGTTTGGGTTGGGAGGTGTTTCAGAGTGGGGGTTGAGGGGAGTTTCAGAGAGAGAGTTTAAAGGGGTTTCAGAGTGAGGGTTGGGAGGAGTTCCAGAGTTGGAACTGGGAAGAATATCAGAGTGAGGGTTCGTGAGAGTTTCAGAGTGTGGGTAGGGAGGAGTTTGAGAGTGAGTGTTGGGAGGAGTTTCAGAGTGAGTGTTGGGGGGAGTTTCAGAGTGAGGCTTGGGAGGAGTTTCAGAGTGAGGGTTGGGAGGAATTTCAGCGTGAGGGTTGGGATGAATCTCAGAGTGGGGGTTGGGGGGAGTTTCAGAGTGAGTGTTGATGGGCGTTTCACAGTGAGGGTTGGGAGGTGTTTCAGAGTAGGGCTGAGGGGAGTTTCAGAGTGAGTGTTGTGAGGAGTTTCTGATTGGGAGTTGTGGGGAGTTTCAGAGAGAGAGAGTTTAAAGGAACTTCAGAGAGAGGGTTGGGAGGAGTTTCAGGGTGAGGGTTGAGTGGAGTTTCAGAGTGAGTGTTGTGGGGAGTTTCTGAGTGGTAGTAGGGAGGAGTTACAGAGTGAGGGTTGGGAGGAGTTTCAGAGTGGGAGTTGAGAGAAATTGGAGAGTGAGGGTTGGGAGGAGTTTCAGTTTGAGGGTTTGGGAGTGTTTCAGAGTGAGGGGAGGGAAGAGTTTGAGAGTGAGGGTTGGGAGGAGTTTCAGATTGAGGGTTGGGAAGAGTTACAGAGTGAGATTGGGAGGAGTTTCAGAGTGGGAGTTGGGCGGTGTTTCAGAGTGAGGTTCGGAGGAGTTTCATTGTGGGAGTTGGGGGGAGTTTCAGAGTCTGAGCTGGGAGGAATTTCAGAGTGAGGGTTGGGAAGAGTTTCAGAGTGAGGATTGGGAAGAGTTTCAGAATGAGAGTTGGGAGGTGTTTCAGAGTCGGAGCTGGGAGGAATTTCAGAGTGAGTGTTGGGAAGAGTTTCAGAGTGTGGGTAGGGAAGAGTTGGAGAGTGAGGGTTGTGAGGAGTTTCAGAGTGAGTGTTGGGAGGAGTTTCAGAGTAAGAGTTGGGGGAGATTCAGAGTGAGTGTTGGGAGGAGTTTCAGAGTGAGGGTTGCCAGAAGTTTCAGAGTGAGGGTTGGGAGGAGTTTCAGTGTGGGAGTTGGGAGGTGTTTGAGGGTGAGTGTTGGGAGGTGTTTCAGAGTGACTGTTGGGAGGAGTTTCAGAGTGAGACTTGGGACGAATTTCAGATTGGGTGTTGGGAGGAGTTTCAGAGTGACGGTGGGAGGAGTTACAGAGTGAGATTGGGATTAGTTTCAGAGTGGGAGTTGGGGGGAGTTTCAGAGTGAGGTCGTGAGGAGTTTCACCGTGGGAGTTGGGGGAGTTTCAGAGTGATGGTTGGGAGAAGTTTCAGAGTGAGAGTTGGGAGGAATTTCAGAGGGTTGTGGGGAGAGTTTCAGAGTGACGGTAGGGAAGAGTTTGAGTGAGACGTGGAGGAATTTCAGAGTGAGGGTAGGGTGCAGTTTCATAGTGGGAGTTGGGAGGAGTATCAGAGTGAAGGTGGGAGGAGTTACAGAGTGAGATTGGGAGTAGTTTGAGAGTGGGAGTTGGGGGGTGTTTCTTCAGGGGAAATCATGTTTAACTTACTTGTCAGATGTTTGTGAAGAGGCAACAACCTTCATGAGGACAACATTGTTGATAGGGTGGGCATGGATTTTGAAAAGATGTTTGGTACAATGCTGCACAACAGACTTGTGAACAAAGTTCGAGCTCATGAAATAAAAGGAACCATGGCAACATGGATATGTAATTGGCTGAGTGGCAAGAAACAGGCTGCAGTTTTATTGGGTGGGAGGAAGGTTTGTAGTGGAGTTCCCCAAGGATCAGTGTTGGATAGAATAGATAGATAGAACATCACAGTGCAGTACAGGCCCTTCGGCCCTCGATGTATTAATGACCTAGACCTTGGTGTAGGGCACAATCTCAGATACAAAACTTAAGAGATGGTGATAGTGTAGAACTTCAAAAGGACATAGACAGGTTTGTGGAATGGGCAGGCAGGTGGCTGGTGAAGTTCAATGCAGAATGTAGCGATCTCTGTATATCAATATACATGATCAGTACATGTAATGCTAGTACAGGCAATTGAACACTAGATGTCTCACTGTCAGGACCGATATTAATAGCTTTACCGCTCTTTCTGAAGGAGTGTGTATCAGGAGTGCAGAAAGAACAGACATAGGGATGCTAGAGAGAGAAGTTATTAGTTATCAAAGCATTGTATTGTATCATTTAATTAGTTATCTCTGCAATTGTTTCCTTGTTTTACTAGTTGAGTATTAAGTAAAAAGAACTCACAATATGTATTTTTATTACTCAATAAATTAGTTTATCTTTACAAGAAGACTACTGCTCATTTCAACAACTCGGCTGGTTCAAAAGAGTAATATATGTATTATGTTAGGTAATATAACACAGAGCAATGTGAAGTGATTCATATTGGAAGAAAGGACAAAGAGACACAATATAAATAAGGGGGGGGGAGGGTATAACTCTAAAGATGTGCAGGAGCAGAGGCCTGGGTGCACATGTGCATAAGTCATTGAAGGTGGCAGGACAGGTTGAGATAGCGGTTAGCAAAGCATTACAGTATCCTGGGCTTTATTAATATGGGCATGGAGTGCAAGAGCAAAGAGGCTATGTTGAACTTGTAAAGGTCATGACTTCAGCCTCAGCTGGAGTACTGAGTCCAGTTCTGGGCGCTGATCTTTAGGAAGGACGTAAAGGCAATAGAGATGGTGCAGAAAAAGTCATGAGAATAGTTCCAGGGACGAAGAACCTCAGTTATGAAGATAGATTGTAGTTGTTCAGACTGTTTTTCCAATAGAAAACAAGGTTGAGAGGAGATTTGATAAAGGTATTCAAAATCATGTGGGGTCTGGACAGGGCAGATAGGGAGACACCGTTCCCACTCATGAAAGGAATGACAGGACGCAGATTTAAAGCAATTAATAAAAGAAACAATAGTGATATGAGAGAAACAAAAATACGCAGTGAGTGAGGTTTGGAATGTACTTCCTGGAATTGTGGTGGAGGCAGATTCAATAGAAGCATTCAAAAGGAGATTAGGCTGTTATTTGGAAAGAAAGAATATGCAGGGTTATGGGGATAAGGCAGGAGAATGGAAGTAGGGTGAGTTGTTCATTCAGAGAGCCTGTGCAGACACGATGGGTGAAATGGCCACTTTCTGCACCGTTACATTTCTGTGATTCTGTGAAGAGGATTCCCATCAGCTTGTGGCCGTTGAATGCCACTCCTTACCTAACTGTAACTTTTATTGTCTTTAACTAATTTAATGAACTTCAATTGGCGCCAACCCTTTACTTTTCCTTAGCATGCATTTCTCTGGACTACGGTAAGCCCTACCATGTAAAGTGCCCGGGCGTGCAGAAAGCATTTAACAAAGTTCCACACGGGGTGCTATCAGTTCAGTTGAGAGTCTTGAGGAAACAGTGTAAATCTTAGTCATGGATGAGAAATTGAAGACAAAATTGAAGCTATGGGCACTCTTCCGCAAAGTTACATTGGGGTCAGGGTGGGTAGTATGAGCACGGAATCTGTATTTTAAGCACATGGACTCAGGAATCCATTGCAAATTGTTCAAACTGACAAATGACGCCAAATTAGAAAAGCAGCAGAATTGATTGATCAGAAATTACAGAACAGGATGCATAAAATATGTAGGTGGGTCAAAAAATGGCAGGCAAAATTAATTACAGAATAAAATGATGTGTAATGACACAGGAAAGAAAAATGAGCAACTAGCGCTGTCGATAACGGGGAGCCAATGGATGTGGTATATCTGGATTTCCAGAAAGCCTTTGACAAGCTGCCACTCAAAAGGTTGCTGCATAAGATAAAGATGCATGGCATTAAGGGTAGCATGGATAGAGGATTGGTTAATTAATAGAAAGCAAAGAGTGGGGATTAATTGATGTACAGAGAGATCTGGGAGTTCAGGTCCATTGTACCCTGACGGTGGCAACGCAGGTCGATAGAGTGGTCAAGAAGGCATACCGCATGCCTTCATCGGACGGGGTATTGAGTACAAGAGTCGGCAGGTCATGTTACAGTTGTATAGGACTTTGGTTAGGCCACATTTGGAATACTGCGTGCAGTTCTGGTCACCACATTACCAGAAGGATGTGGATGCTTGAGAGAGGTTGCAGAGGAGGTTCACCAGGATGTTGCCTGGTATGGAGGGTGCTAGCTGTGAAGAAAGGTTGAGTAGATTAGGATTGTTTTCGTTGGAAAGACGGACGTTGAGGGGGGACCTGATTGAAGTCTACAAAATTATGAGAGGTATGGACAGGGTGGATAGCAACAAGCTTTTTCCAAGAGTGGGGGTGTCAATTACAAGGGGTCACGATTTCAAGGTGAGAGGGGGAAAGTTTATGGGAGATGTGCGTGGAAAGTTTTTTGACGCAGAGGGTGGTGGGTGCCTGGAACGCTTTGCCAGCGGAGGTGGTAGAGGCGGGCACAATAGCATCATTTAAGATGCATCTAGACAGATATATGAATGGGCGGGTAACAGAGGGAAGTAGATCCTTGGAAAATAGGTGACAGGTTTCGATAAAGGATTTGGATCGGCGCAGGCTGGCAGGGCCAAAGGGCCTGTTCCTGTGCTGTAATTTTCTTTGTTCTAATGGGTGTTTCTCTGGTTGGCAAACAGTAGCTAGTGGTGTCCCTCAGGGATCAGTGTTGGTTCCACAATTGTTCACAATTTACATAGATGATTTGGAGTTGGGGACCAAGGGCAATGTGTCCCAAGTTTGCAGACGACACTAGGATGAGTGGTGAAGCAAAAAGAGCAGAGGATACTGGAAGTCTGCAGAGGGGTTTGGATAGGTTAAGTGAATGGGCTAGGGTCTGGCAGATAGAATGCAATGTTGACAAATGTGAGGTTATCCATTTTGGTAGGAATAACAGCAAAAGGGATTATTATTTAAAAGATAAAATATTAAAACATGCTGCTGTGCAGAGAGACCTGGGTATGCTAGTGCATGAGTCGCAAAAAGTTGGTTTACAGGTGCAACAGGTGATTAAGAAGGCAAATGGAATTTTGTCCTTCATTGCGAGAGGGATGGAGTTTAAGACTAGGGACGTTATGCTGCAATTGTATAAGGTGTTAGTGAGGCCACACCTGGAGTATTGTGTTCAGTTTTGGTCTCCTTACCTGAGAAAGGACGTACTGGCACTGGAGGGTGTGCAGAGGAGATTCACTAGGTTAATCCCAAAGCTGAAGTGGTTGGATTACGTGGAGAGGTTGAGTAGACTGGGACTGTACTCGTTGGAATTTAGAAGGATGAGGGGGGATCTTATAGAAACATGTAAAATTATGAAGGGAATAGATAGGATAGATGCGGGCAGGTTGTTTCCACTGGCGGGTGAAAGCAGAACTAGGGGACATAGCCTCAAAATAAGGGGAAGTAGATTTAGGACTAAGTTTAGGAGGAACTTCTTCACCCAAAGGGTTGTAAATCTATGGAATTTCTTGCCCAGTGAAGCAGTTGAGGCTCCTTCATTAAAAGGTTTTAAGATAAAGATAGATAGTTTTTTGAAGAATAAAGGGATTAAGGGTTATGGTGTTCGGACCGGAAAGTGGAGCTGAGTCCACAAAAGATCAGCCATGATCTCATTGAATGGCGGAGCAGGCTCGAGGGGCCAGATGGCCTACTCCTGCTCCTAGTTCTTATGTTCTTATGTTCTTATGTGTGCGTTCCATGAATGATGGCAAAATGACTATGAATCAAATTAAGAAAACCTCGGATCTTAATAGTTTTGAAGTTTAATATGGCCCGTCAGTGCAATCAACAAAGCTGATATAATATCACCTTCAGAACCAAAAATCAATCTAATGTCCAGTTCTAGTCATCAAGACACAAGGGAAACATTTAGGTCTTGGATGAAGACCCAATTAATCCATGTCTTAGCTATTCCAGTTCATCATAAAGACTGAAAGAATTTTGACTTTTCAGCCTTGACAGAAGGTGGTGGAGTTGGCATGCAAGGTGATGGGAGGAATTCCATGGGATCTTGGCAGAAGGCTGGATACAAGACCGGGAGCGGGATGCTCCGTTTAGCCGGTGCCCAAGGGTTTTCCGACAGCATGGGGCTGCCCCGCAATGGGACACCCCATTGACCGGCCGGCATAACGGAGAATCCGCCGGTGGGTTGAGGCAGAAATATGGCGTGGCGGGGCGGAGAATCCAGCCCCATATACCCATGTATCTCCTTTGGGAAAGGCCCGTCCCGTTACAAGCCAATTAGGCAATTAACAGACCAGGAGTAGGTCTTCCCCAGAGTCAAAGGCCGATGCCAATGCCAAGCCCCTGAAAATACTGATGAATCAGGAAACCCTCCCCCACTCCATCCCCCCCCCAGGAGACCATAAGCAACCCACACTGGTTTACTTGCATGGAGAGCACACCCTCACCTTTACAGCAGAGTTAGTACCAGTTAATGCCAGTTAATACCAGTGGCAGTGGGATGAGACTGTTCAGTGGACATTAGTTGCCCACTGAAGGGCCTCAGTTGGTCGCCTAGCTGGAAGGTTGTTCATGGGCCTTCCCACCACTGAATGAATTGAAACTGAGGATAAAGATGGCGAGGCTCCAGACTTTCCACCCTCCCACTTGATTAACTCAAACAGGTTTTATTTGGTTCATTTCTTAATTTAAATGTTTGTGCTGTTGGGCAATGATAATGTGACTGATCCAATAGCTCTTTCTCCCTAATGCAAGCCAAGCAATGTGCTGTTGGATGTGTCTGACTGGAACACACCTGAAGTTACCTGTTAACTCCACATTCGGATGATTTGCATTTTCTCGATTTGTGTATAGTTCGTATGATGGGGACAGACATCCAACATGGGGGAGAGAATACCAAGTTGAGCCTCCTGTGCTTCACCAGTTTTCTTTGCCCTAACATTGACCTTCAACATCCTTCACTCAGAACTCTGGAAGTCCCTCCCTAAACCTTTCTCTTGTTTTCGTCGCTCCTTAACATCTACCTCTTTCACAGTGTTTTGTCACCTATCCCAATATCTCTTTATGGGGCTTGAGGCCAGAGGTTTTCCGATGACCCTGCTGTGAAGTGCCATGTCAGGCTGTAAATGCTCAAGGTGCTATGAGAATTAAAAGTGTTGCTTTTCAATTCCAACTCCCAGCTTTTCAGTATCTGTGGAGAGACAAAAGCAGAGTTAACATTTCAAGTCCAATATGAGACGAGATCGGAGCGATTCCGAAGAAGAATCAGATTGGAGTCAAAGGGCGGAAAATGGAGGGGAATATTTGGAGAGCTGCCAAAAGTCAACAGTTGAGGGAGAACTGGAAGGGGTGATGGGCAGCAATGTGGATAGCACAATTGCTTCACAGCTCCAGGGTCCCAGGTTCGATTCTGGCTTGGGTCACTGTCTGTGCGGAGTCTGCACATCCTCCCCGTGTGTGCGTGGGTTTCCTCCGGGTGCTCCGGTTTCCTCCCACAGTCCAAAGATGTGCGGGTTAGGTGGATTGGCCATGCTAAATTGCCCTTAGTGTCCCAAATTGCCCTTAGTGTTGGGTGGGATTGCTGGATTATGGGGATAGGGTGGAGGTGTTGACCTTGGGTAGGGTGCTCTTTCCAAGAGCCGGTGCAGACTCGATGGGCCGAATGGCCTCCTTCTGCACTGTAAATTCTATGAACTAGGGAATAGGGCCAGTGTGGCTGAGGAAGAACAGACAGGGAGATGTTGCTGAAAATAGCGGGTCTGGTGGCCTGAAGTGCATATGTTTTCATGCAAGAAGTATAACGGGTAAGGCAGATGATCATATAGCTTGGATTATTACTTGGAACTATGATGTTGTTGCCATTACAGAGACCTGGTTGAGGGAAGGACAGGATTGGCAGCTAATCATTCCAGGATTTAGATGTTTCAGGCGGGTGAGAGGGGGATGTAAAAGGGGTGGCGGAGTTGCGCTACTGATTAGGGAGAATATCACAGTTGTAATACGGGAGGAAACCTCAGAGGGCAGCGAGGCTATATGGGTGGAGATGAGGAATAAGAAGGGTGCAGTCACAATGTTGGAAGTTTGCTACAGGCCTCCCAACAGCCAACGGGAGATAGAGGAGTAGATAGGTAGACAGATTTAGGAAAGGAGTAAAAGTAACAGGGTTGTTGCGATGGGACACTTCAACCTCCCCAATATTGACTGGGAGTCAGTTCATGCTAGGGGCTTGGACGGGGCAGAGTTTGTAAGGAGTATCCAGGAGGGCTTCTTAAAACAATATGTAGATAGTCCAACTCGGGAAAGGGCTGTACTGGACCTGGTATTGGGGAATGAGCCCGGCCAGGTGGTAGAAGTTTCAGTAGGGGAGTATTTCGGGAACAGTGACCATAATTCACTAAGTTTTAAAGTGCTGGTGGACAAGGATAAGAGTGGTCCTAGGGTGAATGTGCTAAATTGGGGGAAGGCTAATTATAACAATATTAGGCGGGAACTGAAGAACCTAGATTGGGGGTGGATGTTTGAGGGTAAATCAACATCTGACATGTGGGAGGCTTTCAAATGTCAGTTGAAAGGAATTCAGGACCGGCATGTTCCTGTGCGGAAGAAGGATAAATATGGCAAATTTCGGGAACATTGGATAACAAGAGATATTGTAGGCCTCGTTAAAAAGAAAAATGAGGCATTTGTCAGGGCTAGAAGGCTGGGAACAGACTAAGCCTGTGTGGAATATAAGGAAATTAGGAAGGAACTTAAGCAAGGAGTCAAGAGGGCTAAGATGGGTCACAAAAAGGCATTGGCAAATAGGGTTAAGGAAAATCCCAAGGCTTTTTACACATACATAAAAAGCAAGAGGGTAGCCAGGGAAAGGGTTGGCCCACTGAAGGATAGGCAAGGGAATCTATGTGTGGAGCCAGAGGAAATGGGCGAGGTACTAAATGAATACTTTGCACCAGTATTCACCAAAGAGAAGGAATTGATGGATGTAGAGTCTGGAGAAGGGTGTGTAGATAGCCTGGGTCACATTGAGATCCAAAAAGACGAGGTGTTGGGCGTCTTGAAAAATATTAAGGTAGATAAGTCCCCAGGGCCTGATGGGATCTACCCCAGAATACTGAAGGCGGCTGGAGAGGAAATTGCTGAGGCCTTGACAGAAATCTTTGGATCCTCACTGTCTTCAGGTGATGTCCCGGAGGACTGGAGAATAGCCAATGTTGTTCCTTTGTTTAAGAAGGGTAGCAAGGATAATCCAGGGAACTACAAGCCGGTGAGCCTTACGTCCATGGTAGGGAAATTACTGGAGAGAATTCTTCAAGACAGGATCAATTCCCATTTGGAAGCAAATGGACGTATTAGCGAGAGGCAGCACGGTTTTGTGCCGGGGAGGTCGTGTCTCACTAACTTGACCAAGTTTTTTGAAGAGGTCACAAAGATGATTGATGCAGGTAGGGCAGTGGATGTTGTCTATATGGACATCAGTAAGGCCTTTGACAAGGTCTCTCATGGCAGACTGGTACAAAAGGTGAAGTCACACGGGATCAGGGGTGAGCTTCGCTCATGGCAGACTGGTACAAAAGGTGAAGTCACATGGGATCAGGGGTGAACTGGCAAGATGGGTGCAGAACTGGCTAGGTCATAGAAGGCAGAGAGTAGCAATGAAAGGGTGCTTTTCTGATTGGAGGGCTGTGACTAGTGGTGTTCCGCAGGGATCAGTGCTGGGACCTTTTCTGTTCGTAGTATATATAAATGATTTGGAGGAAAATGTAACTGGTCTAATGACTAATCATCCTTCCAGATGACACAAAGGTTGGTGGGAATTGCGGATAGCGATGAGGACTGTCAGAGGATACAGCAGGATTTAGATCGTTTGGGGACTTGGGCAGAGAGATGGCAAATGGAGTTTAATCCAGACAAATGTGAAGTAATGCATTTTGGAAGGTCTAATGCAGGTAGGTAATATACAGTGTATGGTAGAACCCTTAAGAGTATTGAGTCAGAGAAATCTAGGTGTACAGGTCCACAGGTCACTGAAAGGGGCAACACAGGTGGAGAAGGTAGTCAAGAAGGCATACGGCATGCTTGCCTTCATTAGCCGGGGCATTGAGTATAAAAATTGGCAAGTCATGTTGCAGCTGTATAGAACCTTAGTTAGGCCACACTTGGAGTATAGTGTTCAATTCTGGTCGCCACACTACCAGAAGGATGTGGAGGCTTTAGAGAGGGTGCAGAAGAGATTTACCAGGATGTTGCCTGGTATGGAGGGCATTAGCTATGAGGAGTGGTTGAATAAACTCGGTTTGTTCTCACTGGAATGACAGAGGTTGAGGGGCGACCTGATAGAGGTCTACAAAATTATGAGGGGCATAGACAGAGTGGATAGTCAGAGGCTTTTTCCCAGGGTAGAGGGGTCAATTATTAGGGGGCAATAAGGTGCGAGGGGCAAGGTTTAGAGGAGATGTACGAGGCAAGTTTTTGACACAGTGTGTAGTGGGTGCCTGGAACCCGCTGCCGGAGGAGGTGGTGGAAGCAGGGACAATAGTGATGTTTAAGGGCATCTTGACAAATACATGAATAGGATGGGGATAGAGCGTTACGGACCCAGGAAGTCTAGAAGATTTTAGTTTAGGTGGGCAGCATGGTTGGCACAGGCGTGGAGGGCCGAAGGGCCTGTTCCTGTGCTGTACTTTACTTTGTTCTTTGTGTCTGCGTGGGTTTCCTCCGGGTGCTCCGGTTTCCTCCCACAGTCCAAAGACGTGCATGTTAGCTGGATTGGCCATGATAAATTGCCCATCGTGACCATAAAGTTTACGAGGGGTTATTGGGTTACAGGGATAGGGTGGAAGTGAGGGCTTAAGTGGGTCGGTGCAGACTCGATGGGCCGAATGGCCTCCTTCTGCACTGTGTGTTTTATGTTCTATGTTCTACATTCACAGTGATGTTAGGGAGGGAATTCCAGGATTTTGACCCAGCAGCAGGGAAGGAACGACCGATATATTTTCAAGTTTGGAATGTGAGTGACTTGGTGGGGAACCTCCAAGTGTCTGCTGCTCTTGTCCTTCTAGATGGTAGCAGTCATGGCTTTGGTAGGAGCTGCCGAAGGAATTTTGGTAAGTTCCTGCAGTGCATCTTATAGCTAGTGTTCACGGCTGTCAGTGGTGGCAGGATTGAATGCTTGTGGAAAGGGTAGCAATTAAGCGGGCTCCTTTGTCCTGGATGGTGTCGAGCTTCTTGAGTGTTGTTGGAGCTGCACTCATCCAGGCAAGTGGAGAGTATTCCATCACCCTCCTGACTTGTGCCTGTAATTGGTGGACAGGCTTTAAGGGGACAGGAAGTGTGTTACTCGACATAGGATTCAAAGCTTTTGACCTGCCCTGATAGTTACAGTGGGCGAGATTCTCCGCCCCCCCCCCCCCCCGCCGGGTCGGAGAATCGCCGGGGGCTGGCGTGAATCCCGCCCCCGCCGGTTGCCGAATTCTCCAACACCGGATATTCGGCGGGGGCGGGAATCGCGCCGCGCCGGTTGACGCCCCCCCCCCCCCCGCGATTCTCCGGCCCGGAAGGGCCGAAGTCCCGCCGCTAAAATGCCCGTCCCGCCGGCGTAGATTAAACCACCTACCTTACCGGCGGGACAAGTCGGCGCGGGCGGGGTCCGGGGTCCTGGGGTGGGCGCGGGGCGATCTGGCCCGTGATCGGGGCCCACCGATCCGCGGGCGGTTCTATGCCGTGGGGGCACTCTTTCCCTTCCGCCTTCGCCACGGTCTCCACCATGGCGGAGGCGGAAGAGACTCCCTTCACTGCGCATGCGCGGGAATGCCGTCAGCGGCCACTAACGCTCCCGCGCATGCGCCGCCCGGAGATGTCATTTCCGCGCCAGCTGGCGGGGCACCAAAGGCCTTTCCCACCAGCTGGCGGGGCGGAAATTTGTCCGGCACGGGCCTAGCCCCTTAAGGGTGGGGCTCGGCCCCCCAAGATGCGGAGCATTCCGCACCTTTGGGGCGGCGCGATGCCTGACTGATTTGCGCCGTTTGGGGTGCCAGTCGGTGGACATCGCGCCGATACCGGAGAGTTTCGTCCAGTATTAGTATGGCTGTTCCAGTTCAGTTTCTGGTCAATTGAAACCCCCAGAATGTTGATTGTGGGGGATTCAGCGATGGCAATGCCATTGAATGTCAAAGGGCGATGGTTAGATCCTCTCTTGTAGGAGATGGTCACTGCTGGCACTTGTGTGTTGAGAATGTTACATGCCACTTGACAGCCCAAGCCTGGACATTGTTCAGATCTTGCTGCATTTTGCTATAAACTCCTTTATTATCTGAGGAGTGATGAATGGTGCTGAAAGTTGTGCAGTCATCGCGGAACATCCCCAGTTCTGACCTTATAATGGAGGAAATTAATTATGAAGCAGCTGAAGAAGGTTGAGCCTCGGACACTACCCTGATAAATTCCTGCAGTGATGTCCTCGAGTTGAGATGATTGACCTGCAAGCACCACAACCACATTTCTTTGTGCCAGGTATGACTCCAACCAGTGGAGAGTTTTCCACCTGATTTCTATTGACACCAGTTTTGCTGGGGTTCCTTGATGCCATACTCGGTCAAATGCTGCCTTGATGTCAAGGACAGTCACTCTCACCTCACCTTTGGCTTTTCACTCTTTTGCCATGTTTGAACCAAGACTGTAATGAGGTCAGGAACTGAGTGATCCTGGCGGAACCCAAACTGAGCGTCAGTGAGCAGGTTATTGCTGAGTAAGTGCCACTTGATAGCACTCTTGATGACATTTTCCATCGCTTTGTTGATGATTGAGAGTATACTATCTGGTGGTAATTCTGGTGTTCTGTTTCTTGTGTATAGAGATACCATATTTTCCATATTGCCGGGTAGATGCCAGGGTTGTCGCTGCACTGGAACAGCTTGGCTAGGAGTGCAGCAAGTTCTGGGGTACAACTCTTTAGGACTATTGCCAGAACATTGTCAGGGCCCATAGCCTTCGCAGTATCCAGTGCCTTCAGTTGTTTCTTGACATTATGTGGAGTGAATCGATTTGGCTGAAGTCTGACATCTGTGATGCTGGGGACTTCTGGAGGAGGCCGAGATGGACCATCCACTTGGCACTTCTGGCTGACGATTGTTGCAAATGCTTTAACCTTATATTTTGCACAGATGTCAGATCACAGATGTCTTACTTGACTGGAAACTAGAACAAACAGAGTCAAGGGTGAAGACTGCATTCTTAGAATATTAAAGCCAAGGAAAGTAGATGGAGAAAATTGAACAGCTTATGAGCTCAGAGAATAATGACAAACCCTTGCAATAGTAGTCCAAGAACTGAAGCTTGAGAATGATGGAAGTTTAGAATGAGTTCAGAGAGAAGGAGCTGTACCTGAGATCACAGGATTAAGAAGCAGACTTGGAACATTGGACTGATCCTGATTAAAGAATCACCAAAGGCAATAGGAACTGCAGGGACAAGTGAAATCGAGCTAAGATGTTTTAAGGGCAATGTGCCGAGTAAGTAGGCTAGGTCTGACATAACTCGAACGAGAGCAAATGAGAAAGATCAGAGAATGCTGGGACTTGGATTTGCAAAGTATGTGAAGTCACCGAGCAAGGGAAATGAAACAAGAAGCTTTAATTGGGAACAGGACTAGTTTATAATTTGTTAAAATCAAATTGTGTGTGGTTAGAGTGGGAGTGAGAAATAAACATTGCAAGTTTAACATAAAAGATCACCTCGAATGTTTCCTAAATGTTCAACCAATTAGCTTGGCATAGGCTATGAAGATGACAGCTATGGCACAGTGAGTTATGCTCTTGCCTCTGGACCAAATGTCAGTGGGATCAAGTCCAAATCTAGAGACTTGCGCACAAAATTGAGGCTAACATTCCAGTGCAACATGGAGAAAGTGCTGCACTTTTGAATAAAGGAATAGGAGTTCTCCCTTGTGTCTTGGCCAATATTTATCCCTCAGTCAACATCAAAAACAGTGTATCGGGTCATTTTGGGGGAGTTGGTGGCATAGTGGTCATGTTAACTTAGAAATCCAGAGAATGAGGTTAATAATCTGGGAGCATGGATTGAAACCCCCAACACAGCTGTGTGTAGCATTTTTCTTCAATAATTCAATCCAGAATGTAAAGCTGGTCTTACTAATGGTAACCATGACAATTAACATTGACGGTTACAACACCATTTGGTTCAGCAGTGTCCTTTAGGGAAGGAAATCTGCTGTCCTTACCTGGTCTGGCCTAATGTGACTCCAGACATACTACAATGTGTTTGGCTCCTAACCGCCCTCTGATATTGGCAAGCAAGGCACTCAGTTCAAGGACTGCTGGACAACTTATTCAATTTAGCCCTTTGAAGGATTTTGTTATTTCTCACATTAAAATGGACATTGAGTGATTTTCATACAAATTCAAATTTAGCAGATGTGTCTTTGTCTAGCAATAATGTTGTCCGCTATTGAGCCTATCAAATAAAGCAGTGCGTTAACTTGTTCAGCTTTTGTCTTTTTATCCAGACCTGAAGCAATCCTGTATCTAGTGAATCTTTTTTCCCCCAATGTCCCCAATCATTTGATGATCTGGACCGTGGATAAGTCCAAATTGATCTGGAAGAGTGGATTTCTGCTCCCTGGGTAAAAATTTTAAAGTGTAGGTTCAGCTTTAAGAAATTGGTGAAATTCAAGTTGTTCATTGGAAGACAAAGGTTTTACCTCTGCTTGTTGGTTTTGGTGGGAGTGCAATGGCGCTCACGTTCAGTCTCAAGAACATTTTAAACAATAGCTGCTTGGATCGACTGGCTGCAAACGTCTCCATTTCAAGGCTATTTAGTGTCACAACAAATTTGAAACCTGCCCTTTTCTGGTCTTTTAAGTTGATTCTTTAGTCATGGTTCTTCTGAATTAATTAATTAAATTAGTTTTCCCTTTCTCGTAGTGAACGGCACTGCCATGTGTTCAGACACCGGCTCGGGAATCTGGTTTTCCCAATGGAGTTTTTAAATGGCAATTTCCCCTTTAAGAGATGGAACTTAAGCTTGAACTTGCTGCAGCCGACTCATGTTTTAAGCTCCCCCCCCCCCCCCCCCCACCACTGCTCATGCTCATGCCCAGCCAATCAGCAATATGTTCAGCGCTGGGCTGCACACTACAATTATTGAAACAAATGTTGTAAGCCGCAGGCATCAGAAGCAAGAGGCACAGGATAATCCCACATAGTGGCCTCCCCCCAGCCTGTCCAAGCACGGATTGTGATTACCCACACGGCTCGTGCCACACTTGCCTCCATTCCCCCTGGTTTAGTCTGTTTCAGTTGGGATTGGGCACATGCTGTCCATCCTGCGTCTGAAAACACTTTCATCATCAATAGACACAAGCCTAAGGGATTTAAGAAAAAACATAAACATAAAAAAGCCCATCCTGAGTGGACAGTGTGTTAGTGTGTTGATATCATTGAAGTGTTGGGTACTCTGATACACAGACGAACTAACACAGTTGTGAATGGTACAACGCAGTTTTATTTCAATGAACTATTAACATATTAAACTCTGGTATTCAGCACATGGTGAACCTCTGTGTGGCTGACAATGAGGTCTGTGCCCTGATCCCTCTCCTGCTCGAGTGCCCAGGAAGTGTCGTGTTCCCTGCTTTGTACTGTGTATGCTCTTGTCCGTGATTGGCTGTCGTGTTTTGGATTGGATTGGATTGGATTTGTTTATTGTCACGTGTACCGAGGTACAGTGAAAAGTATTTTTCTGCGAGCAGCTCAACAGATCATTAAGTACATGAGAAGAAAAGGGAATAAAAGAAAATACATAATAGGGCAACACACCATAGTGTTGATTGGACACACATTTTGTGTGTTGATTGGTCCGTTAATCTGTCCATCATTATGTGTGTATGTATGTGCTGTGATGTTCATCTGAATATCATGACATCCCCCCTTTTTTACAGGATTATGTGCCTACGTGTTTATAAATAGAGATGTGTACTGAGTGTAGCTAAATGTGTGTGTGTGCAATATTTACAGCATGTACATAGGGTTTAACTATATACAAGGGGCGATGTCGGGTGTGACATAACAACGAGGTTGTACCATGAACAAAGAACGGGGAAACGTTGAACGATAAAGCGAATTCCTGTAATGATAAGAACATAAACATATTAACAAAGTGGTTGCATGAGTTCAATGTATAAACAGTCTCATAAGTCCAGTCTAGTAGGTGGGCGACGAATTCGGGTTGACCGCCTCAAGGGTAGGCCTGGAACCACCGGCTGAGGAACGGGCCTGGCCACGGGCGATGACGGAAGGGGCATGGTAGCAGGCAGCTCCACGAAGTCGAAATCAGGAACAACAGGAGGGTACGGTGTCGGTGTAAGGTCTCGTAGCGAGCGTGGAAGCAGGCGAAGAGCCCGGCGATTGCGCCGACGAACGGATCCATCAGGCATGCGAACCAGGAACGAGCGGGGAGCCACGCGTTGGAGAACTTCGGCAGGTGCTGACCAGCCACCTTCTGGTAGGTGGATGCGGACTTCGTCTCCAGGGGCCAGGGCGGGAAGATCAGTTGCCCGTGTGTCATATGACCTCTTCTGGCGACCGCGCTGCAGTTGCATCCTGTGCAGTACCGGAGCATGGTCGATCGTGGGCGCCAGAATGGAAGGTACAGTGGTCCTCAGGGCGTGACCCATCAGCAGCTGGGCTGGTGAGAGGCCAGTGGCCAGTGGGGCCGAGCGATAGGCCAGCCGGGCGAGGCAGAAATCCAATCCGGCAGCAGCAGCCTTACAGAGGAGCCGCTTGACAATGTGAACGCCCTTCTCCACCTTTCCGTTGGACTGGGGGTGCAGAGGGCTAGACGTCACGTGTGTGAAGTCATACGCGGCAGCAAATGATGACCATTCCTGGCTGGCAAAACAGGGCACGTTGTCCGACATGACCGTCATCGGAATGCCGTGGCGAGCGAAGGTGTCTTTGCAGGCCCTTATGACAGCGGACAACGTCAAATCGCGTAGGCATATGACCTCTGGGTAGTTGGAGAAGTAGTCAATGACGATGACATAGTCACTGCCGAGCGCGTGAAAGATATCCACACCCACCTTCGCCCATGGGACGTCACCAGCTCATGGGGCAGAAGCGTTTCAGGAGGTTGCGCCGGCTGAAACCTTTGGCAGGTTGGGCAGTTGAGCACCATATTGGCAATATCGTCACTGATGCCCGGCCAGTATACCGCCTCTCGGGCCCTCCTTCTGCACTTCTCGACCCCCAGGTGGCCTTCGTGTAGTTGGTCGAGAACCAGCTTGTGCATGCTGTGCGGAATCACAATCCGGTCCAGCTTCAGAAGGACACCATCAATGACGACCAAGTCGTCTCGGACATTGTAGAACTGCGGGCACTGCCCTTTGAGCCACCCTCCCGTCATGTGGTGCATAACACGTTGTAGAAGGGCCGCAATCTCTCTGCGAATACGGGCCAGATTGGAGTCGTCAACTGGCAGATTTGCCGATGTGAAGGCCACCTGCGCCTCGACCTGACATACGAACCCCTCCGAACCTGGCGGCGTGCTCACTGCTCTCGATAGGGCATCCGCAATGATAAGGTCCTTCCCTGGGGAGTAGACCAGTTGGAAGTCATACCTCCTGAGTTTAAGTAGGATGCGCTGGAGGCGAGGGGTCATCACGTTCAGGTCCTTGTTTATGATGCTGACCAGGGGGCGGGTGGTCAGTTTCAACAGTGAACAGGGGAAGACCATACACATAATCATGGAACTTGTCTAAACCGGTTAGCAAGCCCCGGCACTCCTTTTCGATCTGCGCGTAGTGCTGCTCTGTACGCGAGGCATAGGCGACCGGGGCCCATGACGTAGTGTCATCCCGCTGCAGGAGCACTGCCCCAATGCCGGACTGGCTGGCATCAGTCGAGATTTTAGTGGCACGAGACGTGTCGAAAAACGCCAATAACGGGCCTGTGGTGAGCTTGAGTTTGAGCTCCTCCCATTCCTGCTGGTGTGTGTGCTGCCACTGGAACTCCATGTACTTTTTGACGAGGTGGCGCAGAGCTGTCGTGTGGGAGGCAAGGTTGGGAATGAACTTCCCCAGGAAGTTGACCATGCCTGGGAAGGGTAGTACTGCTTTCTTGTCTGCCGACTGCAGGCTGTAATGGCGCTCACCTTGTCTGCATCCGGACGGACTCCTGAACGGGAAATGTGGTCCCCCTGGAACTTCAGCTCGGTTTGGCCGAAAGAACACTTGGCTCGGTTGAGGTGCAGGCCGTTTTCACGTATGCGTGCAAAGACGCGTTGGAGACGATAGATGTGCTCCTGTGGTGTGGTGGACAAGATGATGACGTTGTCCACATAGACGCGCACCCCTTCGATGCCCTACATCATCTGCTCCATGATCCTATGAAAGACCTCGGATGTCGAGATGATGCCAAATGGCATTCGGTTGTCGCAGAACCTGCCGAAAGGGGTGTTATAAGTGCACAGCTTTCAGCTGGACGGATCTAGTTGGATCTGCCAAAAGCCTTTAGAGGCATTGAGTTTGGTAATTGTCTTCGCCTGGGCCATTTCACTCGTGATCTCTTCCCGTTTGGGTATGGGGTAATATCCCTCATAATATTGTTATTGAGGTCTTTTGGGTCAATACAGATCCGGAGCTCGCCGGAGGGCTTCTTGACACACACCATGGAGCTGACCCATGGCGTGGGCTCCGTGACCCTGGATAGGACCCCTTTGTCCTGGAGATCCTGCAGCTGCTGCTTGAGGCGGTCTTTGAGTGGTGCAGGGACACTGCGAGGTGCGTGAATGACCGGGGTGGCATCTGGTTTGAGCCGAATTCTGTAGGTGTATGGCGGTGTTTCCATGCCCTCGAATGCCTCCTGGTTGTGAGCGAGGAGCGATTGGAGCTGTGCGTTAAACTCTGCATCCGGGAAGTCAGACGTTCCGTCTGGAGAGAGAGAGTGGACTCGTTGCACGAGGTGGAGAGCCTTGCATGCCTGTGCGCCTAGTAGGGAGTCCTTCGATGAGCCGACTATCTCGAGTGAGAGTGTGGCTGTGTGTTTGTTGTGTGTCACCTGGAGCTGGCAGGATCCCATAGCCGGGATAATGTTCCCGTTGTAGTCGATGGCCGAATTGGTGGTCTGACCTTCATGGTGTAGAAGGCTGACCATGCTATGAGGTTGGCGGAGGCGTCAGTGTCCAGGCGGAAAGTTATCGGTGATCGGTTGACCGTCAGGGTGGCACACCATTCATCACCCGGATTGATCGTGTTACCTCGGTTCCCATCAGTGACCGCAACACGGAAGGCGTCTCGGTCATCTGTGTCACTGGTCTGGATGTCGTCTGGGCAAGATTCGTAATGGGGAGGCTGAATGGTCCGCACGTCCCTTGTTGGAGTTGTGGAAGATTGACAGGTTGAGCTGCTCGACAGTAAGCAGCGTAGTGGCCCACCTTGCCACAGCGTAGGCATTGTCGGGTTCTTGCGGGACATTGCCGCTTTAAATGTGCAGCCCCACAGTTGCCGCACGTCGTGACGTCATGACGTTCATTGCGCCACTGCGCATGCGCAGTTCGGTCTTACGTCGGGCGTGCCTGCGCATCACTTCCCTCAGTGTTGCCGTAGGTTTTGGTGCGCACAAACGCGGGGTGCCCCGAAAAGCACGTGAAATGGCCGACGTGCGGGCCGGGGGGAACTTGATCGTCTGGACCTGTTCGGCCTCGTGGGGCACCTGGGTCGCCGATCCGGCCGCGTACGACCCCCGCCGCGCCGATTCGGTCGCCTGAAATTGTGCATAGCGGCTAGTCGCGTTTTCGTGCAGGACACAGGCTTCGATTGTGGAAGCGAAGGTGAGGCCTTTTATTTTTAAAAGCTGCTGGCGTAGGGTGCCCGAGGTGACCCCAAAAACGATCTGGTCCCGAATCATGGAGTCCGAGGTGGTGTCGTAACCGCAGGACTGTGCAAGGATGCGGAGATGCGTAAGGAATGACTGAAAGGGCTCATCCTTACCTGGCAGGCGCTGCTGGAAGACATATCTCTCGAAGCTTTCGTTGACCTCGACGTTGAAGTGTTGGTCGAGCTTGAGAAGGACCGTCTTGTATTTGCATTGTCCTCGCCTTCCGCGAACACCAGGGAGTTGTAGATATGGATGGCATGCTGCCCTGCGGTGGTGAGGAGGATGGCAATCGTTCTGGTGTCGGAGGCGCTCCCTCTTTCGTTGGCTTCCAGAAAAAGCTTGAAGCGCTGCTTGAACCGAGGTTCCCAGCGACTTGCAGCGGCTGCGGTGCGTTGACGGTGTCCATGGCGCAGGATGGCAGATTTGTGGGTAGGTGTCAAATTACTCCTGGTATCATGAAGTGTTGGGTACTCTGATACACAGACGAACCAACACGGTTGCGTATGGTACAACGCAGTTTTATTTCAATGAACTATTAACATATTAAACTCTGGTATTCAGCACATGGTGAACCTCTGTGTGGCTGGCAATGAGGTCTGTGCCCTGAGCTCTCTCCTGCTCGAGTGCCCAGGAAGTGTCGTGTTCCCTGTTTTGTACTGTGTATGCTCTTGTCCGTGGTTGGCTGTCGTGTTTTATGTATTGATTGGTGTTTTGGGTTGGATTGGATTGGATTTGTTTATTGTCACGTGTACCGAGGTACAGTGAAAAGTATTTTTCTGCGAGCAGCTCAACAGATCATTAAGTACATGAGAAGAAAAGGGAATAAAAGAAAATACATAATAGGGCAACACAACATAGTGTTGATTGGACACACGTTTTGTGTGTTGATTGGTCCGTTGATCTGTCCATCATTGTGTGTATGTATGTGCTGTGATGTTCATCTGAATATCATGACAATCATTAAAACCTTTGTGCTTTGGGAGCAGTTTTAGGGCAAACGTAATTAGTGTTCCATTAAACAGCAGAGATTCAGCACACAATTCATAGAACATAGAACGATACAGCGCAGTACAGGCCCTTCGGCCCACGATGTTGCACCGAAACAAAAGCCATCTAACCTACACTATGCCATTATCATCCATATGCTTATCCAATAAACTTTTAAATGCCCTCAATGTTGGCGAGTTCACTACTGTTGCAGGCAGGGCATTCCACGGCCTCACCACTCTTTGCGTAAAGAACCTACCTCTAACCTCTGTCCTATATCTATTACCCCTCAGTTTAAAGCTATGTCCCCTCGTGCTAGCCATTTCCATCCGCGGGAGAAGGCTCTCACTGTCCACCCTATCTAACCCCCTGATCATTTTGTATGCCTCTATTAAGTCTCCTCTTAACCTTCTTCTCTCTAACGAAAACAACCTCAAGTCCATCAGCCTTTCCTCATAAGATTTTCCCTCCATACCAGGCAACATCCTGGTAAATTTCCTCTGCGCCCGCTCCAAAGCTTCCACGTCCTTCCTATAATGCGGTGGCCAGAACTGTACGCAATACTCCAAATGCGGGCGTACCAGAGTTTTGTACAGCTGCAACATGACCTCATGACTCCGGAACTCAATCCCTCTACCAATAAAGGCCAACACTCCATAGGCCTTCTTCACAACCCTATCAACCTGGGTGGCAACTTTCAGGGATCTATGTACATGGACACCTAGATCCCTCTGCTCATCCACACTTTCAAGAACTTTACCATGAGCCAAATATTCCGCATTCCTGTTATTCCTTCCAAAGTGAATCACCTCACACTTCTCTACATTAAACTCCATTTGCCACCTCTCAGCACAGCTCTGCAGCTTATCTATGTCCCTCTGTAACCTGCTACATCCTTCCGCACTGTCGACAACACCACCGACTTTAGTGTCGTCTGCAAATTTACTCACCCACCCTTCTGCGCCCTCCTCTAGGTCGTTGATAAAAATGACAAACAGCAACGGCCCCAGAACAGATCCTTGTGGTACGCCACTTGTAACTGAACTCCATTCTGAACATTTCCCATCAACCACCACCCTCTGTCTTCTTTCAGCTAGCCAATGTCTGATCCACATCTCTAAATCACCCTCAATCCCCAGCCTCCGTATTTTCTGCAATAGCCTACCGTGGGGAACCTTATCAAACGCTTTACTGAAATCCATATACACCACATCAACTGCTCTACCCTCGTCTACCTGTTCAGTCACCTTCTCAAACAACTCGATAAGGTTTGTGAGGCATGACCTACCCTTCACAAAGCCATGCTGACTATCCCTGATCATATTATTCCTATCTAGATGATTATAAATCTTGTCTCTTATAATCCCCTCCAAGACTTTACCCACAACAGACGTGAGGCTCACCGGTCTATAGTTGCCGGGGTTATCTCTACTCCCCTTTTTGAACAAAGGGACCACATTTGCTATCCTCCAGTCCTCTGGCACTATTCCTGTAGCCAATGATGACATAAAAATCAAAGCCAAAGGCCCAGCAATCTCTTCCCTGGCTTCCCAGAGAATCCTAGGATAAATCCCATCAGGCCCCGGGGACTTATCTATTTTCAGCCTGTCCAGAATTGCCAACACCTCTTCCCTACGTACCTCAATGCCATCTATTCTAATAGCCTGGGTCTCAGCATTCTCCTCCACAACATTATCTTTTTCCTGAGTGAATGCTGACGAAAAATATTCATTTAGTATCTCGCCTACCTCTTCAGACTCCACACACAACTTTCCATCTCTGTCCTTGACTGGCCCTACTCTTACCCTAGTCATGCTTTTATTCCTGACATACCTATAGAAAGCTTTTGGGTTTTCCTTGATCCTACCTGCCAAATACTTCTCATGTCCCCTCCTTGCTCGTCTTAGCTCTCTCTTTAGATCCTTCCTCGCTACCTTGTAACTATCAATCGCCCCAACTGAAACTTCACACCTCATCTTCACATAGGCCTCCTTCTTCCTCTTAACAAGAGATTCCACTTCTTTGGTAAACCACGGTTCCCTCTCTCGACGCCTTCCTCCCTGCCTGACCGGTACATACTTATCAAGAACACGCAGCAGCTGTTCCTTGAACAAGCTCCACTTATCCAGTGTGCCCAACACTTGCAGCCTACTTCTCCAACCTATCCCCCCCAAGTCATGTCTAATGGCATCATAATTGCCCTTCCCCCAACTATAACTCTTGCCCTGCGGTGTATACTTATCCCTTTCCATCACTAACGTTAACGTCACCGAATTGTGGTCACTGTCCCCAAAGTGCTCTCCTACCTCCAAATCCAACACCTGGCCAAGTTCATTACCCAAAACCAAATCCAAAGTGGCCTCGCCTCTTGTTGGCCTGTCAACATATTGTGTCAGGAAACCCTCCTGCACACATTGTACAAACAACGACCCATCTAATGTACTCGAACTATATCTTTTCCAGTCAATATTTGGAAAGTTAAAGTCTCCCACAATAACTACCCTGTTACTTTCGCTCTTATCCAGAATCATCTTCGCCATCCTTTCCTCTACGACCCTAGAACTATTTGGAGGCCTATAGAAAACTCCCAACAGGGTGACCTCTCCTTTCCTGTTTCTCACCTCAGCCCATACTTCCTCGGAAGAAGAGTCCCCATCTAGCATCCTCTCCGCCACCGTAATACTGCTCTTGACTAGCAGCGCCACACCTCCCCCTCTTTTGCCTCCTTCTCTGAGCTTACTAAAACACCTAAACCCCGGAACCTGCAACATCCATTCCTGTCCCTGCTCTATCCATGTCTCCGAAATGGCCACAACATCGAAGTTCCAGGTACCAACCCATGCTGCCAGTTCCCCTACCTTATTTCGTATACTCCTGGCATTGAAGTAGACACACTTCAAACCACCTACCTGAACACTGGCCCCCTCCTGCGAAGTCAAATCTGTGCTCCTGACCTCTATACTCTCATTCTCCCGTACCCTAAAACTACAATCCAGGTTCCCATGCCCCTGCTGCATTAGTTTAAACCCCCCCCAAAGAGCACTAACAAATCTCCCCCCCAGGATATTTATGCCCCTCAGGTTCAGATGTAGACCATCCTGTCTGAAGAGGTCCCACCTTCCCCAGAAAGAGCCACAGTTATCCAGAAATCTGAATCCCTCCCGCCTGCACCATCCCTGTAGCCACGTGTTTAATTGCTCTCTCTCCCTATTCCTCATCTCATTATCACGTGGCACGGGCAACAACCCAGAGATAACAACTCTGTTTGTTCTCGTTCTGAGCTTCCATCCTAGCTCCCCGAAAGCCTGCCTGACATCCTTGTCCCCTTTCCTACCTATGTCGTTAGTGCCAATGTGGACCACGACTTGGGGCTGCTCCCCCTCCCCCTTAAGAACCCGGAAAACACGATCCGAGACATCACGTACTCTTGCACCTGGGAGGCAACATACCAAACGTGAGTCTCTCTCGCTCCCACAAAATCTTCTATCTGTGCCACTGACTATCGAGTCCCCAATTACTAATGCTCTGCTCCTCTCCCCCCCTTCCCTTCTGAGCAACAGGGACATACTCCGTGCCAGAGGCCCGTACCCCATGGCTTACCCTGGTAAGTCCCCCCCCCCACAAGTATCCAAAGCGGTATACTTGTTACTCAGGGGAACGACCGCAGGGGATCCCTGCACTGACTGCTTCTTCCCAGTCCCTCTTACAGTTACCCATCTATCTCCAATCTTTGGTGTAACTAATTCCCTGAAGCTGCTATCTATGACCCCCTCTGCCTCCCGAATGATCCGAAGTTCATCCAACTCCAGCTCCAGTTCCCTAACTCGGTCTTGGAGGAGCTGGAGATGGCTGCACTTCCTGCAGGTAAAATCAGCAGGGACACTAACGGCATCCCTCACCTCAAACATCCTGCAGGAGGAACATTGCACTTCCTTCCCTGCCATCCCTCTAACTTCCAACCAAGATCTGGCTAATCAGTACATTTTTTTAAAAAAAAAGAAAAAATAATAATATAATATGGCACTTACCTCACACCAATGGATCTTATTATTAGGTTAGAGGAGGAGGGTGGGTGGGAGACACTACACGTGTAGTGTCGCGGGTTTCCCCTCCACCAGAATGTATTGGTCGGGGGGGGGGGGGCCTTCCCAGAAGTCCGCGGGTCGAAAAAATAAAACAGAAAAGAAGTGCTTTAGTGTTTTTAAAGGAGAAACGTACCTCCCAGAAATCACTTGCGCACCGCTCCCGCCAAAATCCAATGGCCTGCTCCTGTGAAAGTAAGTGTTTTTAAAGGAGAAACTTACCTCCCAGAAATCACTTGCGCACCGCTCCCGCCGAAATCCAATTCCACAAGTTACTGGACAGTCTGTAAAAAATTGAAATTCCCCGATCAAGCGATAAGCAAGGTTAGTTAAAGCGGTCCCAAGCAAGGTTAGTTAAAGCGGTCCCAGCCTGTCAGCAGGTTAGTGGCCGTGCCGTCCACCTTGCAATCCCTACTGACACTGCGCCCCCTGGTGGAGGTTCCAAAGGTTCTGCATGCAATGGTCTCTGTCATGCAGGAACCAATGAGGAGTAAGAGCAAAGCATTGACTCTGAGCACCAAGCGCACAGTCTCCTCCACTGAGAGAGCGGTGAATCTCATGGAGGGACAGTACCAGGAATGGAATCCGTGGTTCCTGGGGCTGTGCTCAGACCTGCAGTCCAACACACCCCGATGGTGACCTCTGAAGGACACTGCCAGTGTGCGAGATGGCACGGGAAACCTAGCCCCTCGTCTGCGTGACCATCCATCAATGGTGAGCAGGAATGTCCAAAGGCAGATCACACTGATGAACGAGCTGCCTGTTGTCTCTGTAGCCTCCTCTCACTGCACTCCAGACAAGGGTCATGTGGTGATATGCATCACTGTAAATACACAAGGGGTTAATGTAAATACACGTAGACTAGCTGGACACTAGAGGGCGCACCAGAGACATTACACACAGACATTCAACCAATAGGTCAGGAAGATAGGACATGACCAATGGGCATTCACGATACACACAGAGGTGACACTACCACAGGGGGGCATTACACCAACCCATATAAAAGGACACAGCACACATGATCTTCCTCTTTCCAGTGGAGACACTCAGTGTGTACACAGGGTTGATTTGAAACACATCACCCCCACCACGTAGATTGTAACAGACTGGTTCGTCAGTCTGAGTAGCTATAGAAGGACATGCCCACTTAAAGGGGAAATGTCCCAAAACAAGAAAAAAAAAATTGAAAGCCTCAATACAAGATTCTTTCACCAGGAACGACAGCACAATGCCTGAAAGTCGACCAGGAGCTGAAAGTAACCTCCGCAGAACCCTGCAACAAGCAGTTAGCACCACCCAAAGAGATGATACAGTCCTTGAAGACTATGACTCAGACCTTGAATTCTTCTTTGGACATCGCGAGCCCAATGCCAGCTCCGACACAAAACGTGATGATATGGTCCTAGAAGACTATGACTCAGATGATGATTTCATCATTGGCGATGGCGACCCCAGTTCCAAATCCGAACCGTAACGAGATGTGTTCTATAGTGAAGAATCCGACACAGACGCGGATGTGTTCTTCGGATTTGAGGATCTTCAGCCCAGCATATATGACATCCCGACTCGTGAGTGCAGGATTATGCTGCGGCCTGACGCCAAGAGACAGAGAGTGATACAAGCCCACAGAGAGCGGCCTGCTGCCACACAGAGAGTGGTCCACGCACCGCAAAGGGTTGCCGACTCCATACAGAGAGTGGTCCACGCACCACAAAGAGTCCCAACCTCCACACACACAGCAATGAAAGGCTCCACAGCGAGGCAACTGCACGTCTCCACACAGCGAGCTCGTGGACAGACTCCATGATAGAAGCAACGCAAGACTCCACGGCGCAGTCCTTGCAGGAACAAGAAGCGACTTGAGTGACACAAGCCTCCACAGCGAGCTCGTGGACAGCCTACATGATAGAAGCAATGCAAGACTCCAGAGCGCAGTCCTGGCATGAACTAGACCGTGAGGGTCTAGCAACCTCCTCTGAGCAACCAGCAGCAGACATGCAAGTCTGCTGCGCTCAAGTGTACAGCAACCAGACTATGACAGTCTACCACACTCCAGTGAACAAGGAGAAGACTCTGACAGTCTACCCAGCTCAAGTGAACGACAAGAACACACTGAGGCTCTACCCACTGTCTGTACAACAAGTGACGACGGCGTCCCACTTCCCATACTAGATGTGCGACGTGACAGACCTCAGCTAGAATGTACAGAGGCACTCGACAATCACAGTGCGACTACTGCTGACTCCGGTGACACCACGTTACTTCAAATCTCATTCGCTCGAGCCTTTCCACAAGCAAATGCATTCCTGAACGTTTTGACTCCGGACGTGGAGCATCACGAAATCTCAGACGATTCAAGTGAACCTGAAATGACTCAAGACGGGGAGAATCGACAAGCCAAAACTGACTCAGGTGAAACAGACCAGACTCCAGATGGGGAGCATCGACAAGCCAAAGCTGATTCAAGTAAGCCGGACATGACTCCAGACGGGGAGCGCCGCAAACTCAGTGACGGCACGCTCAAGAAAACAGCAGATGCCACAAAAGGCGCTTACACGAGTAACTGTGTGAAGGACTCGTATTATCCACAGAGTGTGGTCCTTGAGCGCAGCAAACACGACAACAAAACCAACCAACACAACAACAACATCAAAGGCAATAGCAAGAAGCTTACCGAAGGCAACAACGTTGACAACAAGCACGACAAAAACAACACCAATGGAACGACGACTGGTACGACATGGTACAACTCTGCAAATGAGGGACACTGTTACTGCTCAGCTTAGTACAATGACATACCATGGCAGGACGATGCATTTTTCCAATTCACGTTTGCTACACAGATGCCATCAAGAATTGCTACCATAAGCATCGGAAAAAAAAGAAACAGACTCCAAATCAGTCAATGAAGTGATTTGAACAATTGAACACCTCCTGCTGACCTAACACCAGGACACTGATGCCGTTCACAAGGGAATGACAACGTCAGCATTGACACTTCTATACCAGACCATAGAGATTCATGAACTATCGGACTCATAACTTTTATTTTGTATTGTCTTATCCTCAAAGTCATTGCAACTATTATTTGGTCTTGTATACTATGGTATAGTCATCACAGTTATCATAACTTGTACATGAAATCACTTATCTACCTGTTTTTGTTCAATTTTCTTTAACACTGTACAGAAAATATGTAACATGAGAACAGGGGGGATGTGGTGATATGCATCACTGTAAATATACAAGGTGTTAATGTAAATATACGTAGACTAGCTATACACTAGAGGGAGCACCAAAGACATGACACAGACATTCAACCAATAGGTCAGTAAGATAGGACACGACCAATGGGCATTCACGATACACACAGAGGTGACACTACCAACCCATATAAAAGGACACAGCACACATGATCTTCCTCTTTCCAGTGGAGACACTCAGTGAGTACAGACACAGGGTTGATTGAACATCACACGCACCACGTGGATTGTAGCAGACTGGTTAGTCAGTCTGAGTAGCTAAAGCAGGATTAACAGGAGAGTTGAATCCAAGTAGGAGAATCGTTAACAGTAATAAATGTATTAAAGCTATCTCCAAGTCTGAACCTTCCTTTGTCAGAGTGCACATCAAGGAAGCAGCTTATGCTACGTCAAGAACATAACAAAACAGGTCACAGCTCATCCAGCCCTCAGTCAGTGACTGTGCCACCTTCTGAGGCCATGGTGGCTGATGAGTGCCCAGCTATGTTTCTGGGCGCAACATGCTTTGGCCCTGCCAGCCAGAGAACAGTATTCAAGATCATCAGGTCCAACACAACGGTGGTACAGCGATTAACACTGCTGCCTCACAGTGCCAGGGACCGGGTTCTATTCCAACCTCGGGTGGAGTTTGCACATTCTCAGTGTTTGCGTGGGTTTCTTCCAGTTTCCTCCCACAGTCTAAAGATGTGCAGGTGGATTGGCCATGATAAACATTAGGGTTGGGTTGCAGGAATAGGGTGGGGGATTGGGCTTGGGTGGTATTTCGAAGGGTTTCCGCAGACTCGAGGGGATGAATAGCCTCCTTCTGCCCTGAAGGGAATCTATGAACTGCAGAGCTAGCAATCTGCCCCCAATCCCACTGCCAGCAAGGGATTGGGGCACTAAAACAGAGCCGAAAAGCGTAAGATTAAGGCACCATGAGCGTAGGATGGGATTATCACGGGTGACAATACTTTCATTTCATCAGCGTGCTCTATGTGTGACAGTCACAATACCAAGGCCAAAGGGCCTCTGCTGTATTTCAGACTCAATGACTCTATATAATGTTTGTACCTTGCTCACAACTCTGGTGAAGATTTTGATCAAGATTTTGTTTTAATACCTTCCATAGATGCAGGCCTCATCAGTGCCTAATGATAGAAACAGAGGCAGCAAACTACATTACATCGGTGTAAGGTTGCACTGGGTCATGGTATGGCATTCTCCTAAATGTGTGTGAAGGACGCAGTGTCCTGCAGTCAGATGGAAGACAAGCCTTGGCAGATCAGTTAAGAGCATTAAATCAAGGCTTCCCTGGTGTCCCTGTCTTCCTGAAGGTTCCTCATGTCTGGCTCCTCAAAATCACCCTATGCCTGCCCGGGCTCCTGATCAGAACCATTTACAGATCCATTTGCCTGAGGCATGGAGCTGTCTTGATATCCTCATCCTTAAGTGGGTCTCCCTTACCAGTGACAGGTTGTGCAGAGCACAACGATAAGCAACACTCACTCTGGAGGGGACTGCAGAGCTCCTCTGGATCGGTCCAGGCAATGGAACCTCATTTTCAGTAGCCCTATTGTCCTCCAAATCACCGCCTTTGTGGAGGTGACTATGACTGTATCCCTTTTCTGCCACTGTTCTCGGCTGCCGGAGTGGTGTCATGGTCTACCTTCTCAATGGATACCCTTTGTCAGCCAGCAACCAATCATCCAGCCAAGCTTAAACAACAGACAGCCTTGGCACTTGGGAGTGTCGCATCACGGGAACTGCCTGGTACCTTGGACAGACTTTCTGAATCTGGGTCCTGTAGTCACATACTATCCGCACGTTCATGGAATTGTAACCCAACCTATTCACACAGGCACCTGGCTGATCTGCTGGAGCCTTGATGGTCACATGAGTTCAGTCTATGGCACACTGGATGCGGCGGAAGTTAGAAATAGCAGCAAAGCATCTGGTCCACTTAGCCTGGGTGGTTTGGTCCATCCGGGAATGAATGAATGTCCCGACCTGTCTGAACAGACCGTCAGTTATGAGCTTGTTGCCGTTATGGACAGCTGATTGGGATACTCTGCACTGAACCTCCATCAGACTAGAATGATCCGGATGTGGAAAGATTGAGGGCTACTGTGACCTTCAAAGCCACTGGCATTAATGACACAGTTGGGCAGCACAGTAGCATACTGGTTTGCACAGTTGCTTCTCAGCTCCAGGGTCCCAGGTTCGATTTCCGGCTGGATCACTGTCTGTGCGGAGTCTGCACGTTCTCCCCGTGAGTTTCCTCCGGATGCTCCGGTTTCCTTCCGCAGGCCAAAGATGTGCGGGTTAGGTGGACTGGCCATGCTAAAATTGCCATCAGTGCCCAAAAAAGGTTAACATAGAACATAGAACATAGAAAATACAGCACAGAACAGGCCCTTCGGCCCACGATGTTGTGCCGAGCCTTTGTCCTAGATTAATCATAGATTATCATTGAATTTACGGTGCAGAAGGAGGCCATTCGGCCCTTTGAGTCTGCACCGGCTCTTGGAAAGAGCACCCTACCCAAACTCAACACCTCCACCCAACACCAAGGGCAATTTGGACATTAAGGGCAATTTATCATTGGCCAATTCACCTAACCCGCACATCTTTGGACTGTGGGAGGAAATCGGAGCACCCGGAGGAAACCCACGCAGACACGGGGAGGACGTGCAGACTCCGCACAGACAGTGACCCAAGCCGGAATCGAACCTGGGACCCTGGAGCTGTGAAGCAATTGTGCTATCCACAATGCTACCGTGCTGCCCTTGAGAACAAATAAATCTACACTATATCATTTTACCGTAATCCATGTACCTATCCAATAGCTGCTTGAAGGTCCCTAATGTTTCCGACTCAACTACTTCCACAGGCAGTGCATTCCATGCCCCCACTACTCTCTGGGTAAAGAACCTACCTCTGATATCCCTCCTATATCTTCCACCTTTCACCTTAAATTTATGTCCCCTTGTAATGGTTTGTTCCACCCAGGGAAAAAGTCTCTGACTGTCTACTCTATCTATTCCCTTGATCATCTTATAAACCTCTATCAAGTCGCCCCTCATCCTTCTCCGTTCTAATGAGAAAAGGCCTAGCACCCTCAACCTTTCCTCGTAAGACCTACTCTCCATTCCAGGCAACATCCTGGTAAATCTTCTTTGCACCTTTTCCAAAGCTTCCACATACTTCCTAAAATGAGGCGACCAGAACTGTACACAGTACTCCAAATGTGGCCTTACCAAAGTTTTGTACAGCTGCATCATCACCTCACGGCTCTTAAATTCAATCCCTCTGTTAATGAATGCGAGCACACCATAGGCCTTCTTCACAGCTCTATCCACTTGAGTGGCAACTTTCAAAGATGTATGAACATAGACCCCAAGATCTCTCTGCTCCTCCACATTGCCAAGAACTCTACTGTTAACCCTGTATTCCGCATTCATATTTGTCCTTCCAAAATGGACAACCTCACACTTTTCAGAGTTAAACTCCATCTGCCACTTCTCAGCCCAGCTCTGCATCCTATCTATGTCTCTTTGCAGCCGACAACAGCCCTTCCTACTATCCACAACTCCACCAATCTTCGTATCGTCTGCAAATTTACTGACCCACCCTTCAACTCCCTCATCCAAGTCATTAATGAAAATCACAAACAGCAGAGGACCCAGAACTGATCCCTGCGATACGCCACTGGTAACTGGGATCCAGGCTGAATATTTGCCATCCACCACCACTCTCTGACTTCTATCGGTTAGCCAGTTCGTTATCCAACTGGCCAAATTTCCCACTATCCCATGCCTCCTTACTTTCTGCATAAGCCTACCATGGGGAACTTTATCAAATGCCTTACTAAAATCCATGTACACTACATCCACTGCTTTACCTTCATCCACATGCTTGGTCACCTCCCCAAAGAATTCAATAAGATTTGTAAGGCAAGACCTACCCCTCACAAATCCGTGCTGACTATCCCTAATCAAGCAGTGTCTTTGCAGATGCTCAGAAATCCTATCCTTCAGTACCCTTTCCATTACTTTGCCTACCACCGAAGTAAGACTAACTGGCCTGTAATTCCCAGGGTTATCCCTAGTCCCTTTTTTGAACAGGGGCACGACATTCGCCACTCTCCAATCCCCTGGTACCACCCCTGTTGACAGTGAGGACAAAAAGATCATTGCCAACGGCTCTGCAATTTCATCTCTTGCTTCCCATAGAATCCTTGGATATATCCCGTCAGGCCCGGGGGACTTGTCTATCCTCAAGTTTTTCAAAATGCCCAACACATCTTCCTTCCTAACAAGTATTTCCTCGAGCTTACCAATCTGTTTCACACTGTCCTCTCCAACAATATGGCCCCTCTCATTTGTAAATACAGAAGAAAAGTACTCGTTCAAGACCTCTCCTATCTCTTCAGACTCAATACACAATCTCCCGCTACTGTCCTTGATCGGACCTACCCTCGCTCTAGTCATTCTCATATTTCTCACATATGTGTAAAAGGCCTTGGGGTTTTCCTTGATCCTACCCGCCAAAGATTGTTCATGCCCTCTCTTAGCTCTCCTAATCCCTTTCTTCAGTTACCTCCTGGCTATCTTGTATCCCTCCAATGCCCTGTCTGAACCTTGTTTCCTCAGCCTTACATAAGTCACCTTTTTCCTCTGAACAAGACATTCAACCTCTCTTGTCAACCATGGTTCCCTCACTCGACCATCTCTTCCCTGCCTGACAGGGACATACATATCAAGGACACGTAGCACCTGTTCCTTGAACAAGTTCCACATTTCACTTGTGTCCTTCCCTGCCAGCCTATGTTCCCAACTTATGCACTTCAATTCTTGTCTGACAACATCGTATTTACCCTTCCCCCAATTGTAAACCTTGCCCTGTTGCACGTACCTATCCCTCTCCATTACTAAAGTGAAAGTCACAGAATTGTGGTCACTATCTCCAAAATGCTCCCCCACTAACAAATCTATCACTTGCCCTGGCTCATTACCCAGTACTAAATCCAATATTGCCCCTCCTCTGGTCGGACAATCTACATACTGTGTTAGAAAAGCTTCCTGGACACACTGCACAAACACCACCCCATCCAAACTATTTGATCCAAAGAGTTTCCGCTCAATATTTGGGAAGTTAAAGTCGCCCATGACTACTACCCTATGACTTCTGCACCTTTCCAAAATCTGTTTCCCAATCTGTTCCTCCACATCTCTGCTACTATTGGGGGGCCTATAGAAAACTCATAAAAAGGTGACTGCTCCTTTCCTATTTCTGACTTCAACCCATACTACCTCAATAGGGTGATACTCCTCGAACTGCCTTTCTGCAGCTGTTATACTATCTCTAATTAATAATGCCACCCCCCACCTCTTTTACCACCCTCCCTAATCTTATTGAAACATCTATAACCAGGGACCTCCAACAACCATTTCTGCCCCTCTTCTATCCAAGTTTCCGTGATGGCCACCACATCGTAGTCCCAAGTACCGATCCATGCCTTAAGTTCACCCACCTTATTCCTGATGCTTCTTGCGTTGAAGTATACACACTTCAACCCATCTCCGTGCCTGCAAGTACTCTCCTTTGTCAGTGTTCCCTTCCCCACTGCCTCATTACACGCTTTGGCGTCCTGAATATCGGCTACCTTAGTTGCTGGACTACAAATCCGGTTCCCATTCCCCTGCCAAATTAGTTTAAATCCTCCCGAAGAGTACTAGAAAACCTCCCTCCCAGGATATTGGTGCCCCTCTGGTTCAGATGCAACCCGTACTGCTTGTACAGGTCCCACCTTCCCCAGATTGCGCTCCAATTATCCAAATACCTGAAGCCCTCCCTCCTACACCATTCCTGCAGCCACGTGTTCAACTGCACTCTCTCCCTATTCCTAGCCTCGCTATCACGTGGCACCGGCAACAAACCAGAGATGACAACTCTGTCTGTCCTGGCTTTTAACTTCCAGCCTAACTCCCTAAACTTGTTTATTACCTCCACACCCCTTTTCCTACCTATGTCGTTGGTACCAATGTGCACCACGACTTCTGGCTGCTCACCCTCCCCCTTAAGGATCCTGAAGACACGATCCGAGACATCCCTGGCCCTGGGCCCCGGGAGGCAACATACCTTCCGGGAGTCTCGCTCGCGACCACAGAATCTCCTATCTATTCCCCTAACCATTGAATCTCCTACAACTATTGCTTTTCTATTCTCCCCCTTCCCTTCTGAGCCCCAGAGCCAGACTCAGTGCCAGAGACCTGGCCGCTAGGGCCTTCCCCCGGTAGGTCATCCCCTCCAACAGCATCCAAAACGGTATAATTGTTTTGAAGGGGAATGGCCACGAGGGATCCCTGCACTTTCTGCCTGTTTGTTTTTTTCCCCCTGACTGTAACCCAGCTATTCTTGTCCTGTACCTTGGGTGTGGTTACCTCCTTGTAACTCTTCTCAATCACCCCCTCTGCCTCCCGGATGATCCGAAGTTCATCCAGCTTCAGCTCCAGTTCCCCAACACGGTCTTTGAGGAGCTGAAGTTGGGTGCACTTCCCGCAGGTATAGTCAGTGGGGACACCAGTGGTATCCTTCACCACCCACATCCTACAGGAGGAGCATGTAACTGGCCTAGCCTCCATCCCCTCTTACCTGACAGAATATAGCTGCCCTGTGGACTAACTAGATCTCCGCCCTCCGACCCTGCTCCCAGTCAGCTACACTTTCTGTAAACTCCTGGCTCTCTTCGCACTCTTTGCGGAAATGTCGGAAACAAAATGAAAGGAGCACTGTATTCCCTCCTCACCTAACTCCCTCGGTCACCAAACTCTCACTATCGCACTCAAAAAGCACCAAATTCAGCACTCCCTCGGTCACCAAACTCTCACTATCGCACTCAAAAAGCACCAAATTCAGCACTCAGTGCAAACTGAGTGGGGGTTACGGGGATAGGGTAGATACGTGGGCTTGAGTAGGATGCTCTTTGTAAGGGCCGGTGCAGACTCGATGGGGCGAATGGCCTCCTTCTGCCCTGTAAATTCTATGATTCTATGAGTTGGAGGCAACCTCTAGTCCAATCATGCATCATAACAATGACAAGGTATCCCTAGAGAGGCGGAGCCTCGTGCTGTCCTGGACCTCGGACATGTTGAGGTAGCTGGGTCTATGCCTGTGCACTCTGGCAGCAGGATAATGGTGTCTTCTGCAGTGCCGTCCGTCTTGCCCTCCTTGCTGGCCCTGCACCCTCTGTGTCTGCGCCTCTCCTCCCACTGGTCCCTCCCTGCGATGCTGCCTGCGAACATCTGGTCTTCTCTCCTTTTGACCCCTCTTTTCCTCAGAGAGGGAGGTTCCCCCAGCAGTGTACACTTTCCCCAAATGCAGATGGCACTGCCCCCGTGGGCCGCAATGGGCAGAAATGCTCCAACAGAGTTGACAAAACAAGAGTTTTCCAAACAGGGCTAACAAAGCAAATACTCAGAAGGTAGCAGAAAAGGGCTGAAATCTCAAGATTAAAGCAACAGCAAACTCCCAGTAACTCATCCAGCCAAAGTTCCAGCCCCTTTTATCCTGCCCTTGGGTGAGAAAAGTGAAAAAACAAGATAGCCGCCTGCCCACGTTTCCCACGTGCCAACTGAAAAATTACACAGGCAATAGAAACTTCCAGTCGATTGCCCTTTTAATTGCCTTAACTAGCTGATTAATTGTCGACGAATGCACTTCTGCCTCCTGTGAGCGCCCGCCAATCAAAATATCACACGAGTGCACAAAGACATTGGGACGCACGTTTGACCTCTTCTCGTGCTATTTCAGATTCTTCTGGGTCGGAAGCATGTCCAGAAAATAACACGTGAAATTCTGGCCTTTCCGTATAAAATGTTGTGATAGTATGAACTTTGAAATTCTTGCATTTGTCCTGGTGAATGTAAAACATGTCTCTCTTTGTCAGCAGTATGCAAATTCTATACTACCAAGTGACTGAGTGCTAACTGTAGGGGGTTGGACTAGCAGTTCGAATCCTGCCGTGTTCAGTTACCAAATCAAATGTAGCCCTTCTGATAATTTGCGGTATCAGGAAGGAAACTGATCATAGAAGCTGCTAGGTCATCATAAAAACCCAACTGATTCATTGATCGTCTTCAGGGAAGGGAATCTGCTGTCCCTGTCCTTGTCTGATCTAGCTCTTATGTTATTCTCTAAGTCTGAATAAAGATTGTAGACTTCCAGTTAACACAAATACTTTATTCAGTGGGTTTGTTCTGTTTCCAGAGCTTAACTAGATATAATACAGTCAAGAGGTATGACCAGTGAAGCTAAGGTAAAACTGCCTATGCTGAGCTGTCTCTGTCTGCTGCTGCTCACTAGCCCTGTGCTTCTGAAAGTGGCGGATCCTCTCTTGGGCTGGACCCTTTATACCCGTCTCTGATGCTGCCCTCCAGTGATGCTGTGGCTGTTACATCTGTCTGTAGTCCCTGGTGTATGTACAGATGTATGTACAGATCACTACAGCTCTGGCACCAATCCTGGAGCGGTTAAGAATGGGCAATCAGTGAAAATCCCAAGAACGCAAGAGATTGGAGGTTGGACAACTTACCATTGAGTGAAAGATTGCTCAAAGTTCTTCCCTCAGACAGCCTACTGGACATTTTGAGGGTGTGTCCAGCATAATGAGCATGAGTATTGTAGTCAGCCTGGCCCCGTGACCCATCAAATCCATCAAATATCTCTGTGCCCAGAACAATGGAAGTACCAGAACAGTACCGGGAGTGACTGCCTCAGAATCAGGGCCACTGGAGTTCACAGCACATCTACAGCAAGCTGAGCCCCTGTAACCATGGAGATGAAGCAGAGAGAGTCCCACAACATCATCAACTCCTTTAGGGAATGCCCAACAAATTAAGTGCCAATCAGCGGCACTTCCAAACATCTTCTGAGGTTCATTGTTTGTTGCTGCCTCAGGTCTCTGTCGAACACAAGGCCACTGCCAGGGAGCCCACCAGCATCCCTAATAAGATTGGCTTTTTGGGCTTCCCGCTTGGCAACTGTCTCCCATTGGACTGTTTTTAACCACCTTCAAAGTTTTTCATCAGTGCATGCTGTGGTAGAAACAACGGATAAAGGAAACTTTGCTTCCTATATCTGCAACAGCAGGAGTCTCCTCCCATTGACTGACCCCCTGCGAGGTTTGAAGCAATATTTGGATTCCGATTCCAATTCTTCCTTCTACGCTGCCCCTCCACCCTCACCCCACCTCATGCGCAGACGCAATTCTGGTGCCCGGTGGGCAATGGGGGGACTGGGGTGTGTTATTGAGTCAGATATTGTTTTGCTGATTTAAGTTTCCTCAGAGATTCTGTTTACTTTGATGCAGTATCCCTTTGAGGGACTGCCTTTTAATTTATCCCTCAACTTGCTGATTTAGCCCATTTGGTGAACCCCGAAAAAAACACAATTCTGTATGAATCATCTTCCTGTTCTACTAAAATCTTTAACGAGCGGTGCTTTCGATTGCACGGCACCAAAATGGTGGAAATCACCTCCTTCCCAAGCCAATTATTACACTGCTGGGAGATTTAATCTATTTAGCTGTGGGTGTGAAACATTGGGGTGCAGGCCCTCACTTGAACAGACCTCCAGAGGTCAGAATTAGCAAATGAATTGTGTGAACTGTACGGCTGATACATTGCAGAGCCAGAAGAGATTTTCACTCTTGCAGCTGTAGGATGGTGCACCGTGGCTTCAATGCAGGCTTTACTGTAACAATCCACCAAGGTTTTGACAGAACCTCCCAACTCACTGGGCTGGATTCTCCGCAGCCCCGCGCTGAAAATGCGTTTGGCGCGAGGGCGGTGAATCAACATACGCACCGAAATCAGGCCCGGCGGTGCTCCGGCGATCTCAGAGACCCGAGAATCAGCGATTTCATGATTTACTTTGTGTGACTGGGGAGCCATTGCAAGAGGCCCGGCCAGTGATCCTCCGCTCCCGACCGTCTGAGTTCCCGACGGCGTGAAACTAACATGCTAAGGCCAGTCGTGACTCTCGCGTGGCGGCTGCAGACTCAGTCCGCGGCCGCCCTGGTGGGGGGGCAGGGGGATCGGGCACCGAGGGGGGGCGTTATGGGCGGCTGGGGGGAGCTCAGGTCGGTCGGATCCTTGGGCGCGCAGCAGATCGGGGTGGGGCCTACATCTTCCAGATGCCCCCGCGGTCCGAGTCCGCCTTGGCACTCGACACAGCTGCTGGAGGCCGCCACCGTGTGCATGCGCGGACTCGAAACTGGAAGTGCGGGGGCCCGTATCTGCAGCCAAAGCTGTGTGAAGCACTCCGGGTCTTGCTAGCCCCCTGAAGGTAGGTGAATCGGCTTGTATTTTTTTCAGGAAACTCGGTGCAATGCCAGCGTTTTTACGCCAGCGTGGGGACATAGCCCCATTTTGGGAGAATCCAGCACACTATCTCCAATACCGAGGAGGAATGAGGGTCGGGGAGAATGTCGTCCTCTCTGTAGGCCGAGTGGTCACGTGATGGGGCGATTACTTAACAGGTCACTTGAAGGGAGTGCGGGAGCTCTCGCTGGAGCACGGACAGAGTAGAAGTGTGTGGAGTTGCTCAGACTATTGAATGAGCTATTGTTGTTCTATGTACTTGGTCACCAGTTATTGAAACCCAGCACTTCTACACGGAGTCAGGAGTTGGCAATATGGCACCAGATCTTCGGCACACCGACCCGCTCATGTTGGGCAAAGTTTGAGAAGGAGTGGCACAACTGTGCCGAATTATCTGACAAATCAAAAAAGATAACAAACTTGCCCTTTACTGTACCTAGCAGGCCCCAAGGCAGTCAACAAGTTTGAACCATCTGTTTTTCAAATGGAGGAGGAGAAAAAGGACCCTGAAATAATTCTAAAAAAAGTTTCAAAACATTTGCCTTCCAGTGAAAAATATAATGCTCAACAGGCAAGCAGTTATCTCACTGAACAAAAGAACAGATGAATTAATACAATCCTAAATGGCAAGCTTGAAAATCTGAGCGAGAAAATGTGCATTTGGCACCCTTACCATTGAGTCAGTCAAGGATTGAATAGTCTGTGAGATCCACAAGCAGCTGCTGTGAGAGAAATATTTGACACTACAATCAGCCGACAGCATCTGAATGCTAAACAAACAATCTGAAAAAAGCAGCAAGGAGTTTAGATGGGAGAGAGAAGTTTTCACAGTAAAAGGCATGCCTTGGCCCAAATGGAGTGGCCATAACACTCAGAACGGAACAGTCTGTTTGATGTATTGTAAATGCTGCAATAAATGTGGCAAGTGGACTCATTTTATAAAGTGCTGCTGATCGAAACCACGGCAGCGATTCTTTGCCACTGGCACATTCCAGCCGATCAGTTCGCCAAGGTTAGGAGCATTGGGAACTGGAGGTCTGGGAACTGAGCAGCACGGTAGTACAAGTGGATAGAACTTTGGCTTCACAGCGCCAGGGTCCCAGGTTCGATTCCCCGCTGGATCACTGTCTGTGCGGAGTCTACACGTTCTCCCCGTGTCTGTGTGGGTTTCCTCCGGGTGCTCTGGTTTCCTCCCACAGTCCAAAGACGTGCATGTTAGGTGGATTGGCCATGATAAATTGCCCTTAGTGACCAAAAAGGTTAGGAGGGGTTATTGGGTTACGGGGATAGGGTGGAAGTGAGGGCTTAAGTGGGTCAGTGAAGATTTGATGGGCCGAATGGCATCCTTCTGCACTGTATGTTCTATGTTCTATATCAGCCAGAGTAATCAAACCACTGAGCCTCCAACAAACTCTACTGTGAGGGTGTCAACGCCATCCCAGAAAAGAGTGAGATCTTCACCACACCGAACATGATTTTCAGTAACGCAGGACTGAAGGTAAAGATTGACGCTGGAACTAAGTTTAACACATTGCCCAGCTGAATGTTACGGGAACTAGGCCCATATGCAGCACCAGGCCTGAACACCTAGGTGCATCTCGTGGTCTATGGCGGACAAACTATCCACACTGAGTGTGTGGTCGTTCTCCACAGCACCCAGAACTGCTTCAAGTTTCATATATTTGACTAGAATGTAAGGTCACTGTCGGGCCTTTTCGCTGCGGCTCATCCGACTTGATCCAGAGGTACATGCTCTAAAACACCAGGCCCCAGAAATTGTAGGGTACAAAGACCTGTTCAACTGTGGCATCATTGGTAAGCTACCAGTAATATACCACATGAGAGTCGATGATTCAGTACCAGTAGCCATGAAGCAGAAAGTTGTCAGTGAACCTCCATGGATGACAACACTAGGCACAGTCAATAACTCCCATAAACGAGGCCATTGAATGTGTTCCAACAAAGTGGCTGCAGTAAAGTACGATGGCACGGTCAGGATTTGCATTGACCCAGTGCACTTAAACAAGGTGCTGCTCAAACCTCATTACCCTATCAAGACAGTGGAACAGGTTATCACAATCATGCCCAATGCTAAGATTTTCAGTATCCTGGATGGAAATGCAGGTTCTCACAGATCCCACTCCATTAAGAATCCTCATAAACTTACCACAGGAGGATTCCGCACCTTCTGGGCGGCCCGACGCCAGAGTGGTTCACGCCACTCTTCGGCGCCGGTACAGCCTGCCCGCCGGATACCGGAGAATCCCGCCCATAAGCATTATGACAATAGAGGTGCTGTCCTTTCGTCAAATTCAGGAACTCAAAGATGCCTTACAGGATTGGATTGGATTGGATTTGCTTATTGTCACATGTACCGAGGTACAGTGAAAAGTATTTTTCTGTGAGCAGCTCAACAGATCATTAAGTAAATGAAAGAAAAGGAAAGAAAAGAAAATACATAATTGGGCAACACAAGGTACACAATGTAACTACATAAACATCGGTATCGGGTGAAGCATACAGGGGTGTAGTGATAATGAGGTCAGTCCATAAGAGGGTCGTTTAGGAGTCTGGTAACAGTGGGGAAGAAGTTGTTTTTGAGTCTGTTCGTGCGTGTTCGCAGACTTCTGTATCTCCTGCCCGATGGAAGAAATTGGAAGAGTGAGTAAGCCGGGTGGGAGGGGTCTTTGCTGCCCGCTTTCCCCAGGCAGCGGGAGGTGTAGATGGAGTCAATGGATGGGAAGCAGGTTCGTGTGATGGACTGGGCGGTGTTCACGACTCTCTAAAGTTTCTTGCGGTCCTGGGCCGAGCAGTTGCCATACCAGGCTGTGATGGAGACAGATTGGATGCTTTCTATGGTGCATCTGTAAAAGTTGGTAAGAGTTAATGTGGACATGCCGAATTTCCTTAGTTTCCTGAGGAAGTATAGGCTCTGTTGTGCTTTCTTGGTGGTAGCGTCGATGTGGGTGGACCAGGACAGATTTTTGGTGATCGTCACATGCAGATTTGGAGGTCGTCACATGCAGACAATTGGGCAATGTCATCATGAGGGGCTAGTCTGAGTCCCCTTGGGAATATCCCCACGAGCTCCGCATATTATTCGCCATCAATGATGAACTAGCCATACAGGATAGACTGATTTTGCGTTGCCAGTGATTTGTCATCCCTATTGCTCTTCAGAGGTGCTTCACCCCGCAACTTCACCAGGGGCACCGGGTTGGAAGCAACTATACACAGGGACAAGGGTTAACTATACTGACTCTCACATGTACGCCGACAAGAAGAGGGAAGTCTCCAGATGTGCATCATACAACACACTGAAGCCCCATCAAACAAAAGAATCACTGCACCTACGCGAGGTCTCAGATCTTCCATAGTCATTCACAGCAGTTGACAACTTCAAATGGAATGGAATGCCGAACAACATTTGGGCTTTGATGATTCCTATTCCAGATGGTTTGAACTCGATTAGCTGCCAAACATGATGGGTGTCACATCCACCCACTACATCTCGGTGTATTTCCAGGGTGAACATTCGAAGTGGATGCGGCCTGCTGCCTTCTATGCCTTGTTGCCTGAGATGCCCTTGGCAGGTGGCCTCTGGAGGGCAAAATGGAATAATGTGAGCTGGATGCCTGATTGTTCAGAGGTCAATGACAATTGGCTTAGGTAGGGACTGCGCCCAAGCCGGAAGGGATTCTGATGAGGAGTGCCTGGGGGGGGGGGGGGTTAAGGAGGATGCTGGGAGATCAGATCGCGCCGCCGGGCCTAGGGGAATCACACCGATTTTCTTGCCAGAAATGACACAATGCAATTTTGGGGGAAACTTCCGCCTTTGTTCCAGGATTACGTAACAAACTAGTCTACAACTGGCCTTCATCTTTCTTCATTGACCCACAAAAGGTTGGAGGGGGGGGGGCGGCATGGAGGAGACGTTATATATTCTGCACCAGCTGCAACAGCTTAATCTGTGTTTCACCCTTTGTAAACAATTCTCTATTGTTAGCTGGTGAATCTGTATGTTATAAAATGATTGTGTATACAATTGCTGTTCGTGTAAACTGTAATAGGCACGATCAACTGGCCATGCTGCATCCGAAAAGCAGCACGGCCGATAAAAGCCGGGAGACCCCACTCCCGCGATCTACCCGGCTCACAGCGCCTTGTGGGATCCAACACGATCTCGTGAGACATTGCGATGTAATTTCCGCCCATCGTGGGCGGAATCACTTTTTGGTAAATCTGCATATTAGAGCGAGACAGTTAGTTTCACTCTAATGTACAGATTCCTGAGTTACCTGAGGCTTTGGGATTCACCCCCTTTGCCTTGGTGAGCTCGGGCGAGCGCCATTCAACAGGGACCAGATGGAATGGCACTCGTGGGGTCTCCCAGCGGATCGGATGCCCCAGCTGCATGCCCTTTGGGCAGGGTGGTGCTCTGGCACCAGTGGTGCCACCTGGATACACTGGCAGTGCTAACCTGGCACCTTGGCAGTGTCAGCCTGACAGTGCTGCCTGGTTGCCAGCCTGTCACTGCCAAGGTGCCCAGTTGGCACTGCCAGCTGACGTGGGCACTGCCAAGGTGTTAATCTGGCACCTGCCGATCTCTCGCTACACTGTGGAGTTCCGGTGAGCACAACTCCCTTGTGTACAAAATAGGACTATGTGCGGCCTTGTCCGTGCGTTCCCTGCTGAAGCCCCTTATACAACATGAGTCGCGAGCTGTATAACCATGTGTTTTGCTGCTCTGCGAGTGTGGGGAAACACGCGACTAGATACGCTCGCTATGGGACTTTGTTCCCAATTAATTGAGTCGCGCCTTTTATCTCAGTACCACGGGTTATCCCAACTTAAACGAGGAAGAAGTAGACTGAGTGGTTATGTGATGACATGGTTACATGAAGGGTCATGTTACGGAGCTCTATCCAGAGCACAGGCAGAGGACAAGCATGTTGAGCTGCTCAGACTAGTGAATAAACTACTGTTGTTCTAAGTCCTTGGTCGCCAGCTGTTGGAACCCAGCACTTATAAACCTTCTAAAATCCCCTCCAACAACAAATTTTTATGAATGATGTGAAACGTCTTAATCAGCTTCACAGGAATGCCATCAATTAAAACTTGACACTGAGCCACATGAGGGATATTATGACAGTGGAACAAGAGCTTGGCCAAAGACGTAGAATTCAAACGAGAAGCGGGGGATAGACAAATCAGCTAGGCTTAAGGAGGGCGTTGCAGAGTTTAAGGTCCAAGATAGCTGAAGGTACAGCATTAACCGAGTGATTAAAAATCAGATATGTGTAACAGGTTAGTACAAGAGACATAACATATTGGCATTTGGAAATGCATCGTGGTTCTTCATTATTTTCGGGTCTAATCCTGTATTTGAACCCCTAACAACAGTCCTGGAGGACTTTCACCTCATGGACTGTAGCGGATCAAGAAGGTGGCGTGCCACAATCTTCTCAAAAGAAACTAGAATGGGCAAAAATCTCTGGCCTAGTCAGTGATTTGCAGATCCCACGAATGAATCAAATAAACAAATCTGCTCTGGAGAATTATGTCCAGTTTTGGTCACTGAGACATATGACAGGGATTCAAACTGTAGGAGCTTGACCAAGAGGAGCCACATCCTTAACATCAGAAGACTGTATGTTATGAGGAAGACAATGGAGAAATTGACTCTCCAGGCTCAGAGAGGAAAGGGGCTTCATGAAATGAAAAGCTTATCCAGTACCTGAGCACAACTTTCCAATTTTGCATTCAACAAGATCCCACAAGCAGCAGTGACCAGTCACACTGGTGCCAGTTGTGGAGGGAGCGAAACTGCTCAGGGAAACACAAGAATTCCTTACTTTTCAATAGAACCATTCATGTCTACCCACACCAACAGAACATGTGAACAAAGCCTGTGTTTAATGTCCTTATTACCTAGAAACCAGTCATCTAAAAATAAATTCAAACGTACAGCTAATAGTTAAAAGAATGACGTGACAAAAGACTAAACACTAAATGCACTATTGACTTTACACTGGTCAGGATTCTCCATTGCGAGTCCACCCCATTACCACTGCTCGTGAGGACGGAGAATTTGGCGCTGCCATTAACCTGCCATTCACTGCCATGAACGGAGACAGAATCTTGCCTGCTATCTTTGTGGGCAACTTATACTTTAAATGACAGAACAGAAGATTCCCACCTTTTGAATTTTAGCCCAATTGGAAAAACTCACTTTGCAAGCCTACATTGTTACATTCTACTATTCTTCAATGTAAATGTGCCAATCAGTTACAAGGACTGGTGAAACAATAAGGTAGGTTCTTTATTTGACAAAAAGACTACTGAGAGCCTATTATACACACATTTTACTTCTAGTCTTACTGCTTACAGACTGCCCACATGTCACAGGGCTACATCATACTTCTCTGAATTGGTGTTGATTGGCAGTAGCTTAAACCACGCACCCCTTCAAGGTTCAAGCACAGAATATTACAACATCCCCATTTTTTTCTAACTAAACATTCACCCTTAAAGAATCAAGCTATTTGCATGACAGTAAAATAAACTGTGTCTGAATGTACTTTAACACAGAGCAATGCATTTACAATTCTCTGAAAGGTAAAGTGGCTTGCTTAGCTGTCCAGCTTTAATTATGATGATAAAAGCAAATTACTGCGGACGCAGGAGTCTGAAACAAAAACAGAAAATTCTGGAAATGCTCAGCAGCTCTGACAGCATCTGTGGAGAGAGAACAGCTAAAGTTTTGAGCCTGGATGACTTCATCAAAGTTAGTTTTGATGCTCGTTAGTTATGATAATCTTTGCTGGATGCGGATGTGCATTTCCAGAATGCTAATTAGGGTTTGCCTTGTTTGTGTTGTGTCTTAGGGCATGTTCTAGCCACAGTAGGATTACTCGGTGTTTCTCGGTGGTATTGTTCCGATTTGGCATCTGTTTCACCTCATTGACCTGCTGGTCAGTGTTCGTACTTGATTTGGTCTTGGTTCTGGGTATATGCTAATGCCTCCTGGTGGGCTCCATGTACCTGCAGTTGCGTGTTGTACTCGATCCTTCTATCCAACATTCAGGTTGGGCGATTTGATACTCACATGCCTGGGTATTATACATCCTCCCCTGTTTCTTTTTGAGCAATGCACCATGTACTACAAGAAGTATCAACGAGTGATGACTGGGGGCTGCATTTTGTCTGCCCTTGTCTGCTGAATCACAATTCCTAATTGGGTTCCGCAGTGCGCCGAAGTTTGAAAGTTCGGAATGGGTACATGCATTGGTTCAAACAGCGCTGTGTAACTTGGTGGCTAATGATCTGCTTTGCCGAGTCAGATTATCTTCCCCCAGTGAAAGCGTAGGGTTTCAGATGGTGCTTCTTGTTGTCTATGGTCCACATCATTGTTTACTACTATGATTGAGGTGGAGGGCTGTTGTAGGCTGCAAAGAGACATTGATAGGATGCAGAGCTGGGCCGAAAAATGGCAGTTGGAGTTTAACCCTGATAAGTGCGAAGTGATTCATTTTGGTAGGAAAAATTTGAATGCGGATTACAGGGTCAACGGCAAGGTTCTGAGGAATGTGGAGGAACAGAGAGATCTTAGGGTTCATGTCTACAGATCTCTGAAGGTTGCCACTCAAGTGGATAGAGCCATGAAGAAGGCCTATAGTGTGTTAGCGTTTATTAACAGGGGGCTTGAATTTAAGAGCCGTGGGGTTATGGTGCAACTGTACATGACCCTGGTGAGGCCACACTTGGAATATTGTGTGCAGTTCTGGTCACCTCACTATAGGAAGGATGTGGAAGCTTTAGAAAGGGTGCAAAGGAGATTTACCAGGATGCTGCCTGGTTTGGAGGGTAGGTCTTATAAGGAAAAATTGAGGGAGCTGGGGCTTTTCTCTTTGGAGCGGAGGAGGATGAGAGGCGACTTAATAGGGGTTTATAAGATGATGAGGGGGATAGATAGAATGGACATTCAGAGACTATTTCATCGGGTGGATGTAGCTGTTACAAGGGGGCATAATTATAAGGTTCAGGGTGGGAGATATAGGAGGGATGTCTGAGGTAGGTTCTTTACTCAGAGAGTAGTTAGGCTGTGGAATGGACTGCCTGCTGTGATAGTGGAGTCGGACACTTTAGGAACTTTCAAGCGGTTATTGGATAGGCACATGGATCACACCAGAATGACAGGGAGTGGGATAGCTTGATCTTGGTTTCGGACAATGCTCGGCACAACATCGAGGGCCGAAGGGCCTGTTCTGTGCTGTACTGTTCTATGTTAAACACATCGGTAGGCCAGAGATCCCTGGATCCATGGTATCCACAATATAGCATCTCTGGGATGACTAGGGGTGAGTATTTCTAGCAACACTCGCGTGTAATGGCTCCTGGGGTGGAATCTCTGACTAATTGTACGTGGCGAGTTTGGCATCGGTTGGTCAAATCCTCACTTACCACTTCTGAGGGTACAGACAGTCACTTGACCAGTTCAAAAGCTGTTGGACGCAATGGTGGGGTGGGGAGCAGGTTCACGGAGGAGCCGGTGTGTGTCGATTGTCAATCCTTCCAGACGATAGCCTAGGCTCCAGTTCCCTCGCAGTGTTAGACTGTTTGTTGGTTTGTGAATATGAATGTTCGAGGGAGGGGAAGTTTGACTTCTTTGCTGTGCCTGTTTTACAGATGGTAAAGGTGATGTCTCTGCCAAGAATGACATCCGCGTGGAGATTGTCCACAAGGACCATAATGGAACCCAGCAGCCAGGAGAACAGGCAATTAAAAATGTGATGGTGAGTTCAGGATTTCTCACACAGCTGTTCTCGTCCAAGACCCTCAATGACTCAGTGGGTTAATGGAGTGTGCAGTGTGGAACAAGGAGTGTACATTTCAGGATCCGAGCTCCAAGCAACCAGCTCTGGCTGTGATAAATTGGCTGATATTAATGTCTGTGTCACAGTGTTAGAGAGCAGACGAAGAAGCCTCGGGTCCTGCTGCTAATCACTGTTATAGTGAACTCTCCAAGTCTGAAATATATACTCAGTATCTTTGCAGAATGTTACCATTCACTATCAGCATGAACACACAGATACACAGTATGCGTAATGTGAGCCAGCAGTCCCAAAGTACACATTGACAATATGAATACATAGCCCCACAGTACACACTGACAATATTAATACACAGCCCCACAGTACACACTGAGAATAGGAATACACAGTCCCACAGTACACACTGAGAATATGAACACAGCAATATTGATATGCAGACCCACAGTATATGCTGACAATATGAATGCACAGTGCCACAGTACACAATGACATTATGAATACTGAGTCCCACAGCATGCACTGACAATATGAATAGTTTCACAGCATATACTAACAATATGAATACACAGTCCCTCAGTACATGCTAGCAATATTAATACACAGTTCCACATTACGCACTGACCATATGAATTGCACAGTCCCACATTATGCACTGAGAATAATACACAGTCCCACTGTACACACTGACAATACAAACACACAGTCCCATTGCAAATGCTGAAAATATGAATGAACAGTCCCAGAATGTGCTCTGACAGTATGAATACACAGTCCAACAGTACACACTATCTTTATGAATCCATAGTCCCACTGTATAGACTCACAATATAAATACACAACCCCACAGTATAAATTGACAAGATAAATACACAGTCCCACTGTATTCAGTGACAATATGAATACACAATCCCACAGTACATGCTGACAATATGAATACGCAGTCCCTCAGTACACACTGACAATATGAATACGCCATCCCACAGTACATACTGACAGTATGAATACACAGTCTCACTGCACATGCTGACAGTAATAATACACAGTCCTACAGTGCACACTGACAATGAGCACACAGTCTCACATCATTCACTGACAATATTAATACAGAATCACACAGTACACACTGACAAGATGAATACACAGTTGCACGGTACATCCAGACAGTATGAATACACAGTCCCACAGCATGCGCTGACAATATGAATACCCAATCCCACAATGCATGCTGACAATATAAAATCATAGTCCTAAAGTAGACACACTGACAATTTGAATACACAGTGCACAATGACAATGAAGACACAGTCCAACTGTACACACTGTCAATATGAGTGTACAGTCACACAGTGGCAATAATAACACACAATCCCACAGTACTTACTAACAAAATGAATACACAGTCCCAGAGTACACACTGACAATATGAATATACAATCCCACAGTACACACTGACAGTACGAATACACGGTACAACTGTACATGCTGACAGTAATAATATACAGTCCCACAGTGTGCACATACAATATGAATACACCGTCATAGTGCACATTGACAATATGAATACACAGTCCCACTGTATACACTGAAAATATAAATAAACAGTCCTACAGTATACAGTGAGAAGATGAATACACAGTCCCACAATACATACTGACAGTACAAATACACAATCCCACTATACACACTGACACTATGAATACAGAGTCCCACAGTACACAGTGACAATATGAATGCACAGTCCCTCAGTACAACCTGACACCATGAATACACCATCCCACTGTACATACTTAAAATATAAATACACAGTCCTACAGTATACTATGACAAGATGAATACACAGTCCCACTATTCATGCTGGCAAAATGAATACACAGTCGAACAGTACACAATGACAATGAATACATAGTCCTAAAGTACATGCTGACACGATGAATACACAGTCCCACTGTATACACTGACAATATAACTACACATTCACACAGTACACAATGACAATGAAGACGCAGTCCCACAGTACACACTGACAATGAGTGCAGTCACAAGGTACATACTGATAAAATAAATACACAATCCCACAGAGCACACTGACAAAATGAATACACAGTCCTACAATACGCACTGACAATATGAATACACAGTCCCAAAGTGCACACAGACAATATGAACATACAGTCCCACTCCACACAATGACAATGAATACACAGAGCCTCTGTACATGCTGACAATATGAATATACAGACCCACAGTTGAGATAAGGGCAAGGGTTGACACGTGGAATTATGATATAGTAGCCATCACAGAGACATGGTTGAGGGAGGGGCAGGATTGGCAGCCTAACATCCGGGGATATAGAATCTTCAGGGGGACAGGGGAGGGACAAATAGGGGGAGGCATTGCACTATTAGTCAAGGAGTCAATTACTGCAGAAAGGAGAGATGATATCGTGGGGGTGGCGTTAAATGAAGCTTTGTGGGTAGAGCTTAGGAATAAAAAAGGGACAGCCACATTGCTAGGTGTTTATTATACACCCCCAGAGAGTCAGTGAGAAATTGAGGAACAAATATATGCGCAATTTGCAGAAGTGCGTAAAAACAATAATAGGGTAATTATTTCAACTTTCCCAACATTAACTGGGATAGTCATTGTGTTGCGGGCTTAGATGGAGCAGAGTTTATGGAATGTACACAAGAGAACTTGTCAGCTCAACATTTGGAGGGTCCAACAAGGGATGGTGCAGTGCTGGGGAATGAAGCCAGACAGGTGGTTGATGTGATGGTGGGGGAGAATTTTAGAAAATTAGAAAGATATTGATGAATTGCTTTTAGAATTGTTTTTTACATGGCCCAATGTCACTCTGGCAACATTAGTTCTTTACAATGTATCATGGGTGAATGGACATGGAAGTGTCATAGCTTGATATGGAGGAGGGGGCAAAAGGAGACAAGGGGCGTGGATGGGGGAAATCCCTTGGCATGGGGGAAGAGGAGGACCTTTTGAACTGACCTCATATTATCATCATGCAGACTAAATGACACATCTGAGGTGCTGTGAACCACAACTCTTTGAAAATCTGGCACAACTCCATGAAAACTGTGGGTGGCGAGGACATTCCCATCCCCGCAACGCAGCCAGCCCAGTGCAGAGTGGTGGGTTCATATCCACACTAGGACACTCCCTTGAAGGGCATGACTGAAAATTGGAAACACTTGTAAATTTTAAAGGTCCGTAGAGTTGGGCAAAAATCCAGCCCTTTGTATCGTGTCAACCAATCAGCTTTCTATCTGCACTGCTACATTTCCTCCTATTCCAGCCACCTCAATCCTTATAACAAGTCAGGTATTCAAAGTCATGAGGTGTCTGGACAGAGTAGATAGGGGCAAAGCTGATAAGACTCGTGAGAGGATCAAAAACAAGAGGGCACAGATGTGGAATAATTTGCACAAGAAGCAAAATCAACATGAGGGAAAACCTTTTTATGAAGTAAGGTCTGGAATGTTCTGCTTGACGTGTGGGGGAGACAGTTTCAAAAGGGAAGTAGACTGTTTTCTTCAAAGGGAGAATGTACAATGGGGAGAAGGCGGGGGAACGGCACTTGATGAATTGCTCATTCGGAGAGCCAGTACAGATACGGTGGGCCTAGTGGCCCCTGTGCATGTTAGAATGTATTGGCTACTCTAAAATTTCCCCTTAGTGTCCAAAGATATGCAAGTTAGATGGATTGGCTATGGTAAATTTGTCCCTTAGTGTCCAAAGATGTGCAGGTTAGGTTGGGTTATGGGGTTACGGGGATAGGGCAGGGGAGTGAGCCTAGGTAGGGTGCTTTTCAGAGGGTTAGTACAGATTGATGGGCTGACTGCCCTCCTTCTACACTGTGAAAATCCTATGGTTCTGTGGCCTCCTTCTGCACAGTAACAATTCTGCGGTTCATGTGAAGTCTCCTGAGAGACATCTTATTAAACAGCCTCTGAAAATCCATGCACCTTCATCCTCTTTTATCAATTCTTTTCTTTAAACATCACAATTAAGTTTGTCAGACTTGGCTTCCCTTTAACTAATCTTGCTGAGTCACCCTGATTATTCCATCAAACTGACAGGATGCTAATCTGTTCTTGACTTATGGATTCTAAGAGTTTGCCTGAAACTGACACAAGTTTAAATGATCCGCAGTCGATCTGCTTTACCCCATTTCTCGCTTCATGGACAGGGAGAGTGCTTTCACAGGGTGCTCTCCATTCTTTCAGCAGAATTTGTACGAGGAACATAGGAACAGGAGGCTACAGTTCAGCATCCCAGTCACCACCATTAAATCAGATCACGGCAGACCTGCACATCGACTCCATTTACCGAACCAAACTCAATCAATCACTGTCTCAAAAGATCCAATTAATCCACAGCCTTTGTGGCTGAAAAAATCACAGATTTCTTCTGCCCTTTTTTGTGTGCATCTATCCCTGATTCCTCTCCTGAATGTCCTGGCACTAATTTTAAGATTATGAGCGGAATTTCCTGGCCATTGGGAGTCTCTTATCCCGCTGGCAGAACCCCCACCTCCCACCCGCGGTTTCCCAGCGGAGTGGGGTGTCTTCAATGGGAAATCCCATTGTGTGGAGTTTGTACGTTCTTTCTGTGTCTGCGTGGGTTTCCTCCGGATGCTCTGTTTTCCTCCTACAGTCCAAAGATGTGCAGGTTAGGTGGATTGACCCTGATAATATTGCCCCTTAATGCCCAAAGGTTAGATGGGGTTATGGGGATAGGCGGGGAAGTGTACCTGGATCGGGTGCTCTTTCGGAGGATGGGTTCAGACTCGATGGGCCAAATTGTCTCCTTCTGCACTATAGGGATTCTATGATTAGTGGAAACTCCCAATGGTGATTCATTGGATCAGTGGGGCGGGGGGAGTCTTGCAGGGATGAAAGCTTCCAAAGTCATGACTTTAGAACCCTGAGTAAATGATTGTGGAATGTGATGTGCTGCGTGCAAATTGTGCTTAAAATCGTCCAATGTTTTGCCCTTGTTTCGGGGATTGCAGGTGAATGTTGCCGAATAGCCCAGAACAACTGCTGGGGACACTGGGCCACAAATACTCTGCACGTGTTGCAACCTTATTGCGGTATATTAGATGTAAAGTTACAACTGTGAACTAGAAAAGGTGGGGAGTACACGGATTCAAACTAGGAAAAGGTAAATAACTCATCAGGAAATTCTTCAACACGATGGCCATCAATACAAGAATATAATCCTGGATACAGTAATGGGAGGAAAGATCCTGGAATCATTTTAAAATCAATTGGATCCTGCAATGGGAAAAAGATTATTCCAAATGGATGAACTAAAATGGCACCTTCATCTGCATTTAACTTACGATCCCTTCCATACCTTCAGCCTCCTTGCTAGATTGCCCCCTCCCTGTCTCTTACTCTTTAATTTTTCACATCAAGTGATCTTGTGCTGCATTGTCCCTGGAAATTGAAACTCAATTGAGAAAGGCATCCAAGTTTTGTAAGGGCCCCGAAGAATCCAGCACGAGTTTTAAGGATACAAAATAATAAAGTTTATTTACTATAACAACATATACATAACAGTAGCAGTAACTTCCCTTGCTACCTTCTCCTTCCTCCTGGTTCCTGGACTGGCCAGCTTATTTATAGTAGGAGTTTCTCCGCCCCCCTCATTGGGGAAGTTCATACTCCCATAGGATTGTGGGATAATCATTAGTCCCCAGCCAATCGTCAGTAGGCAGGTTATAACATCCCTCCCCCCCAAAGTCCAAGGAATCCACCGTAGGCCCTGGCGAAGGGAGGCGTCGAACTCGTTTGGCCGCAGGCCGGACGCCATTTGCACGCGGCGCTGGATCAGGCGGCGTATAACGAGACGGAGACCGGCGCTTCCGTGATGAACGGCGCGGTTGTACATCCACGGCCTGTGGACCCGAGGATTCCCCCTCTGATTCCTCCTGTGTCTCCATCTCGGAGTCAGAGTCTGCTGCCTCCGTCATGTCAGCGTCTCTGTCCCCATTCGGTCCCGTCATGACCTGCGCAGGTTTTGAGTGAGGCATCAGTGGAAGATTTGGAGGACTACCTTCCCTTGTTTCTGGTCTTTGCCGCTGTTGAACTGAGCTCCGGGGGCGGGGAATCTTTTGCGGGGATGATCTTCTGGACCGGACGTGGTCTACATGTTTTCGCTGGAGACGACCCTGGGCTTGCACTTGGTACGATATAGGGCCCGTTTGGCGAAAGATTACCCCAGGAACCCATTGGGCACCACCAGCAAAATTCCGCACGAATACTGGGTCACCGGGCGCAAACTGCCGAATCGGACGATGCCGAGACAATCCCGGTCCCTGCCGTTCTTGTGTGCGGCGTACTTTTGCGCCAATGTCCGGGAAGACCATACTAAGGCGGGTGCGAAGTCTCCGGCCCATTAGGAGTTCTGCGGGAACTACCCCAGTCACTGTATGGGGGGTGGTCCTGTACGTAAACAAAAACCGAGCCAGTCTCGTGTCCATTGATCCGGAAGACTGCTTCTTTAGGCCTCTTTTGAATGTTTGCACTGCACGCTCTGCCAACCCATTTGAAGCCGGGTGGTAAGGGGCAGTGCGGATATGGCGGATGCCGTTCATCTTTGTAAACCTAGCAAACTCCTCACTCGTGAATGGAGTGCCATTATCCGTGACGAGCACCTCGGGGAGGCCATGCGTGCTAAATGATAAACGCATTTTTTCAATTGTTGCGCAGGACGTTGTCCCCTGCATCTTATGCACCTCCAGCCATTTGGACTGGGCGTCAATTAGAAGAAGGAACATGGATCCCTGAAAAGGGCCTGCGAAATCTGCATGTAAGCGTGCCCAAGGCCGCCCTGGCCATTCCCAGTGATGTAGGGGCGCGGCCGGCGGAAGCTTCTGATGCTCCTGGCAAATGGAGCAGTTTTGGGCCACCTTCTCAATGTCGGTGTCGAGGCCTGGCCACCAGACATAACTCCGGGCCAACATTTTCATCTTGGTCACGCCCGGATGCCCATTGTGCAAGTCTGATAATATCAGCTCCTGGCCTTTTTCCGGGACAACCACACGCGTCCCCCACAAGAGGATGCCGTCTTCCACGCTGAACTCTGACAGCTTGGAGGAAAATGCCCGTAACTCGCCTGGGAGCTGTCTATGCTGCCCACCATACAGGACTATGTGCCGAACCTTTGACAGGACTGGCTCCGTCTGGGTCCACTCACGGATCTGTGATGCCGTGACAGGCAAGGTGTCCATAAAATTTAGGGTTGCGACCACCTCACCGGTCGTGGGGGTCGACATGGGGCCGGTCGATAAAGGCAATCGGCTCAGTGCGTCGGCATTTGCTATCTGCGTACCTGGTTTGTGCTCCAGAGAATACTCATATGCAGCAAGCAACAAAGCCCAGCGCTGGATCCGTGCAGAAGCAATGGGCGGTATCGGCTTATCCTCTCTGAAGAGTCCCAGCAGGGGCTTATGATCAGTCACGATAGTGAAATGGCGGCCGTACACATACTGGTGGAAGCGTTTCACCGCGAATACCACTGCCAGGCCCTCCTTCTCGATCTGCGCGTACTTCTTCTCCGCTGCAGTCAATGTGCGGGAGGCGAAAGCTATCGGTCGCTCGGCCCCGTTCTCCATCTTGTGGGACAGGACAGCCCCAATACCATACGGGGATGCATCACATGTGACGAGCAAAGGCTTTCCCGGATCATAGTGGGTTAGTAACCCAGACGACGACAATTGTTGCTTTACCCGCCGGAAAGCCGTTTCTTGCGGCTGACCCCAAACCCAGGTGTGATTTTTCTTTAGCAGCAGGTGTAAGGGGGCCAGCGTAGTTGCCAGATTGGGGAGGAACTTCCCGTAATAGTTTACGAGACCGAGAAAAGAACGAAGATGCGAAGTGTCAGTCGGGGTGGGGGCATGTTGAATTGCACGCACCTTCTCTGCGACGGGGTGCAGACCCTCGCGGTCCACCCGATAACCTAGGTAGACCACTTCTTTTGCCTGAAATACGCACTTTGTGTGACGTAAACGGACTCCAGCCTCCGAAAGGCGTTTAAGGACAGCCTCCAGATTTTCCAAATGCTCTTGCTCTGACGTCCCTGTAATCAACACGTCATCTAGGTAGACAGCCACACATGGTAAACCTCTCAAAATGCCCTCCATAACACGTTGAAAAATTGCACAGGCAGAGGATACTCCAAAGGGCAACCGTGTATATTCATACAGGCCCCGGTGTGTGTTAATTGTTACATATGGTCGGGAGGCAGGGTCCAGCTCCAACTGCAGGTAGGCGTGACTCATATCTAATTTTGTGAATGAGAGTCCGCCTGCAAGTTTCGCGTAGAGATCCTCTATGCGAGGCATTGGGTATCGGTCGAGTCGGGAAACTGTATTCACTGTAAGTTTATAGTCGCCACACAAGCGAACTGTGGCATCTGGCTTCATTACTGGCACAATTGGTGCTGCCCAGTCAGCAAAACGGACAGGCCTGATAATACCCAAACTCTCCAAACGAGTGAGCTCCCCTTCTACCTTCTCGAGCAAAGCGTAAGGCACTGGGCGCGCCCGGAAATAGCGCGGTGTGGCTCCTGGTTCAACTTGGATACGGGCTACGGCCCCTTTTATTTTCCCCAGACCAGGCTGGAATACCTCTGGGTATCGTCCTAGCACCTCAGTCAACCCTCCAGAAACTGTTTGGAGGATGTGCTGCCATTGCAACCGCAAATGGCGCAACCAGTCCCGACCCAACAGGCTGGGCCCATGGCCACGCACTACGATAAGTGGGAAACGCCCCTCCTGGCGTCCATAGACAACAGGGGTCATTGTAGTTCCTGCAATGTCCAGTGGTTCCCCCGTGTAGGTGGCCAACCTGGCCTGTGAGTCAGTTAGTGTAAGGGTCTGTATACCCTGCTTGATGCGGTCGAATGTCCTCTGGGCGATCACGGAGACCGCTGCGCCAGTATCCAACTCCATCTCCAGCGGGTGGCCATTGACCCGTACTGTCACCTTAATGGGGGCCACACGGGGAGCTGCCACACAATGCAGCTGCAGGCAGTCGTCCTCTGTCTCCACGTCCTCAGGAGTGGTCGCCGCAGGTTCATCCACATGGAAGGTACGGCCTCTGGGCTGGTCCCAGTTACGGCCCCTGGGCTGGTCCCAGTTTCGGTCGGAACGACGGCGCCTCTGGCGTCCCCAGGACCGCCATCCGCGACGGGGTCGGCGCCTACAAGTCTGACACGGACATGGCTCCTCATCCATTGGCTCTGGAGAAGGCTCCCTTCGGGGAGGGATGTCCGATGGCCACTGGCGTCGATCTGGTCGTTGCCTCGCCCAAGGTACCGCAGGAGTGCGGGGGGACGTTTTTGGGCGGAAAGGGTTTCGCCCCAAGGCATGCACTTCCATTCCCTGTAGCTCCTGTACTCCTCGCTCTGCGCTCTCTCGGGACAAGACTATTTGTATTGCCTGTTGAAAAGTCAATGTTGGCTCCGCTAACAACTTTCTCTGGGTGGCCGCATTGTTAAAACCGCAAACCAAACGGTCGCGTAACATTTCTGACAAGGTCTCACCATAGTCACAGTATTCCGCAATCCCGCGTAGCCTGGATAAAAAATCGGCAAGGGATTCTCCAGGGGTCCTCTCAGCGGTATTAAACCGGTAACGCTGGACTATCGTGGACGGGGTTGGGTTAAAGTGTTGCCCCACTATATTCACAAGTTCGTCAAACGTTTTGGTGTCCGGCGCAGCTGGGTACGTAAGGCTCCTAATCACCCCAAACGTATGCGGTCCGCAGGCGGTGAGCAATATGACCACCTGGCGCTCGTTTTCAGTGATATTGTTTGCCCGGAAATAGTAACGCATCCGTTGCGTGTACTGGTTCCAGCTTTCCAGCGCAGCATCAAAAACATCCAAACGTCCGTACAGAGGCATGGTATAATAGAAAACAACTTCCAACCTGTATCCAACAAAAATCCAGGGAGGTGGCTTCAGCAGTGTAGACAGCTATTCACTTTTACCTTCGTCGCCAGTTTTGTAAGGGCCCCGAAGAATCCAGCACGAGTTTTAAGGATACAAAATAATAAAGTTTATTTACTATAACAACATATACATAACAGTAGCAGTAACTTCCCTTGCTACCTTCTCCTTCCTCCTGGTTCCTGGACTGGCCAGCTTATTTATAGTAGGAGTTTCTCCGCCCCCCTCATTGGGGAAGTTCATACTCCCATAGGATTGTGGGATAATCATTAGTCCCCAGCCAATCGTCAGTAGGCAGGTTATAACACCAAGTTAACACCATGAGGGAAACCGACCATTAAAATGAAGTTGTCTTGTGCAGTAGAGAACACAAAATTAGGTAACGATTTGCCATGTTTGTGTGGGAGGGAAGAACTGAGGGAGATGAACATTAGTAGAGACATGGTGCTGGGAAAAATGATGGGATTGAAGGTGGCTAAATCCCCAGGGTCTGAGAATCTGCATCTCAGAGGTTGCTCTGTAAGGAGGTTGCTCTGTAAATAGTGGATGCATTGGTGGTCATCTTCCGGGATTCTACAGACTTTTGAACAGTCCCTGCAGATTGAGGGTAGCTAATGTCACTCCAATATTCAAAAAGGGAGGTAGATAGAAAGCAGGTAAGATAGTAAGATAGATAGTAAGCCTAACATCGGGAGTGGGGAAAATGCTTGAATCCATTATCAAGGACTTTACAGCGGACCATTTGGAAAGCAGTGGCAGGATCAGTCAGAGTCAGCCTGGATTTATGAAGGGAAAGTCATGTTTGACAAATCTGTTGGAATTCTTTGAAGATGTAACCAGTACAGTTGACAAGTAGTAGTCAGTCGATGTGGTATATTTGGGCTTTCAGAAGGCGTTTTACAAAGTCCCGCATAAGAGATTACTGCGCACAATTAAAGCACATGGGGTTGGGGGAAATGTATTGAGGTGGATAGAAAACTGGTTGCAGAGAGGAAACAAAGAGTAGGAATTAATGGGTCCTTTTCAAATTGGCAAGCAGTAACTAGTGGAATGATACAGGGATCGGTGCTGGGACCCCAGCTATTCACAATATATATTAATGATTTGGATGAAGGAACAAAATGTAACATCTCAAAGTTTGCAGATGATACCAAGTTAGGTTGGAGGGTGAACTGTGACGAAGATGCAGGGATCCTGCAGCATGATCTGGACAGGTTGGGCGAGTGAGCAAATCAATGGCAGATGCAGTATAATTTGGATAAGTGTGAGGTTATTCACTTTGGAAGCAAAACAGGAAGGCAGATTACCTTCTGAATGGTTGTAAATTGGGAGAGGGGAGTGTGCAGCGGGACCTGGGTGTCCTTGTGCACCAGTCGCTGAAGGTAATCATGCAGGTGCAGCAGACGGTAAAGAAGGCTAATGGTATGTTGGCCTTCATTGCAAGAGGTTTCGAGTACAGAAACAGGGATGTGTTACTGCAATTGTACAGGGCCTTGGTGAGACCACACCTGGCCTATTGTGTGTAGTTTTGGTCTCATTCTCTAAGGAAGGATGCTCTTGCTCTCGAGTGAGTGCAGCGAAGGTTTACCAGACTGATTCCAGGGATGGCGGGACTGTCATATGAGGAGAGATTGACTAGGTTGTGACTGATCTCACTGGAGTTCAGAAGAATGAGAGGGGGATCTCATACAGACTTATAAAATTCTAACAAGACTAGACAGGGTAGATGCAGGGAAGATGTTCCTGATGGTAGGTGTGTCCAGAACCAGAGGTCACAGTCTGAGGATTCAGGGTAAACCATTTCGGGCAAAGGTGAGGCGAAATTTCTTCACCCAAAGAGTGGTGAGCCTGTGGAATTCATTACCACAGGAAGTATTTGACGCTAAAACATTGAATATATTCAAGAGGCGGCTGGATATAGCACTTGGGGAGCATGGGATCAAAGGCTATGTGGAGAAAGCAGGGTTAGGCTATTGAGTTGGATCGTGATGAATGGCGGAGCAGGCTCGAAGGGCCACAAGGCCTCCTCCTGCTCTTATCTTCTATGTATCTATGTAACTTGCCGCTGGGACAAAAACAGGCATTTAACTGCGAGACATACTTAGCTGTGGGCCTGGGAAAAGGTGAGAGGAACGAGGATTGATGATATTCTTGTGTTGTTTACAGATTGACAGAGGAGAGTTTGATCAGGACCCAGTGCTGAAACAACTGGAAGTTCTCAAGGAAGAGGAGAAGGAATATCAGCACATTAAGGTTGGGAGAGCTTACAATAGATCTTCTGACATTCAATGTGCTTTCAGTTCTCATATTGATAGAAACTCCACTTTATTTGCAATCATTGAACCACCATCGAAGACACGGAAGTGGGAAATGGAAGCAAAGACCCTGATGTTGCAAGTGGACCGGGCTGTCCCTGCATAATGCTAATTCAGCAGGAAAGGTGTCTCTGCTAACATGGCACCCTCACCCACCCAACACCTCATTTTCTTTAATTATGTTTCAAATGAAATGGACTTCACATTCCCTAACAGTGCAGCCTTGAGCTGGACTGGAACGTTCTCAGGAATTTTGAGGAGACATGGAGTGAGAAGACAAAATACCCTTTCCCTGAACCCCTTCCATCACAATGCTCAGGAACGGTATCAAAGTTAATGCTTCAAATTTAAATCTAAAGATAATAGATACGATTGGAAAAGTATAACTTGTCGGTCTTATCTTACTAGACTCAAGAAAGTCAAATGATGAGGTGATTTGACTCTTGAGGCTTAATATTCCGGGCCCATTAGTGAGAGGCTATGGGAGGGTGGGCAACATGACAGGAGATAGCGTCAAAGGGAGCCCAATGCCATTCTGCTACTGTAAGACCTTCGCATCTCTCCTCGGAGTAAGGTACTTAGTCCAGTTGAAGAGGTATCCAAAACACTCTCTCTTTTTCAGCAATTCACTGAATACATTTACCCAAAATTAAATCGAAAAATTCGATCAAAATAACACATAAACTTTTGAGAGTACAGCGAAAAGTCTTCTGAGCTTTGAGATAAGGGAGAGTAAAAGAAAAGGCTTTAAAATAAAGGTAGTTCCAGAAACGGCTTCAAAATAAAAGTTTATCTCACACATGCTTCAAGGATCTCAGAAGGCTAAAATACTTTTAGTAATCAGTCGTACGGATCACATTCGTAAGGAAATTCTTATCCCTGGTGTCGTGTTAATCACCCTGAGGTAACACGAACTACAACTGGATGCAGTTGTATTTGAAAGTAGACTCCAAACTTTGATGTTCGTTCAATACGCTTTATTGAACTTGTTATGCAGTGCACACAGTTCGCTGTGGGTTTGACACTCTACTAATCTAAGCGTGCTTACTATAACTAACTAGACCAGACTAGCTCTGAGCCACGTGTAGAAGGTGCTAACTGATATATACACCCTGACTGTCACTCCAGTTGCCACAAGTGGAAAGAGGCAGAGTGCTGATGCCTCATGTGTTTTATAGTGAGAAACCACCTTCTCGTGTTCTGCCTGGTGATTGGTTGTGTTCTGTCCTGTGTGTTGATTGGCTGTACTGGGTGTCTGTCACTGCCTGTCTGTATCTCATTATGTGCATGAGGGCATATCATGACAACTCCCCTTTATAAAACAAAATGTTGGTTGCTTGGAGTATATGCAACTGTATTTACATGTGGAAATATTTATATTAAATGGCAATTGGATGAATATATACATAGGAGGTGTTTAGCATGCAGATACAGAACAAAATTTACAAGATAAATGTCTATAAGTCCAATCTTTGGGGCTTGCGTTGGATCCTTGTCGACCGCCTGAGAGGTGGAGGTGGGGACGACGGCGCCTTGACAGGCGGGATTGCTGCCAGATTGGTGACCTTGTGGTGCAAAGTGTCCGGAGGAGGCATAACAACATATAGAAAAGTAGGATCTAGTGGTGGGCAGGCAACTTTGCGTAGTGCCCTTCTGTTGTACCTGACAATGGAGCCATCAGCCATACGAACCACAAACGATCTGGGAGCAGCCTGTCGAACAACAACAGTTAGAGCTGACCAGCCTCCATCAGGTAACTTGATCCGAACAGCATCTTCCGGAGATAGCACAGGCAAATCGGTAGCATGGGCATCGTACGTCAGCTTTTGCCGGGTCCTGAGTTGCTGCACCTTTTGCAGCACTGGGAGGTGACCCAGGTCTGGTAAGTGTATGGCTGGAACAGTCGTCAGCAGGTCTCTATTCATGAGGAGTTGTGCCGGAGACATACCGGTGGACAGAGGGGTTGCCCTGTACGGCAACAGCGCAAGGTTGAAGTCAGAAGCAGAGTCCGCAGCCTTGCAGAGCAGTTGCTTCACCTAAATGGACCCCTTTCTCAACCTTCCCGTTGGACTGCGGGTAGTGTGCGCTTGAGGTAATGTGGTCGAATTGGTACGACTTGGCGAAATTGGACCACTCTTGGCTGTGGAAGCAGGGACCATTGTCACTCATGACATTGAGTGGAATACCATGCCTGGAAAATGTCTCCTTGCAGGCCTTGATGACTGTCCTTGATGTGAGGTCTGACAGCTTCACAACTTCTGGGTAATTTGAGAAGTAATCTACGATGAGCACATAGTCACGCCCATTGGCTTGAAAAAAGTCGATTTCCACCTTGGACCACGGAGAGGACATGATCTCGTGTTTCTGGAGCATTTCTTCTGTTTGAGCAGGCTGGAAACGCTGGCAGGTCGCACAATTGAGGACCATGTTGGATATGTCCTGGCTGATTCCAGGCCAATAGACAGTCTGCCGGGCCCTGCGCCTACACTTTTCGACACCTAGGTGTCCCTCGTGGATTTGTTTGAGCACTAAGCTCTGCAGGCTGCGAGGAACAACAATACGATCTAGCTTGAGGAGGATCCCCTTGACGACTGACAGGTCGTCCTTCACATTAAAGAACTGAGGGCATTGCGCTTTTTGCCAGCTATTTGCAAGGTGGTGCATTACACGCTGCAGAAGAGGGTCCTTGGCAGTCTCTTCACGAATGCTGATCACTCTTTCACCTGAGGCCGGGAGGTTGCTGGCACACAGTTGCACCTGCGCCTCAATCTGGCGGATGAAGTCAACCTGTTCACAGGGCGAGGTGATGGAGCGGAACAGGGCATCCGCAATTATCAGCTACTTGCCTGGTGTGTATACTAACTCAAAATCGTACCTTCGGAGTTGAAGGAGAATGCGCTGAAGCCTGGGCGTCATATCATTCAAATCCTTATGAATGATATGGACCAAGGGTCTGTGCTCAGTCTCCACTGTGAAGGTAGGTAGACCGTAGACATAGTCATAGAACTTTACAATGCTGGTTAGGAGCCCCAGGCACTCTTTTTCTATCTGGGCGTACCCCTGTTCAGTAGGAGTCATGGCCCTTGACGCATAAGCAACTGGAGCCCAGGATGAGGAGTCATCCCTCTGGAGGAGCACCGCACCAATGCCGTCCTGGCTTGCGTCCGTGGAGATTTTTGTTTCCCTGTCCGGGTCAAAAAACGCTGGTACCGGAGCAGTGGTGAGCTTTGCTTTGAGCTCGAGCCACTGCTTGGTGTGTGGGTAGCCACTGGAATGCAGTGGACTTCTTTACCAGATGCCTGAGAGCCGTGGTGTGTGAGGCCATGTTGGGAATGAATTTTCCCAAGAAGTTTACCATACCGAGGAAGCGTAGTACCGCCTTTTTGTCTTCCGGGGTCTTCATGGCGTTAATGGCCTTGACCTTGGCCGAATCTGGTCGCACACCCTGCTGGGATATCTAGTCGCCCAAGAACTTGATGGATGACATGCCAAAGGAGCACTTGGCCTTGTTCAGCTTGAGGCCATTTGCATTGACACGTCGAAAGACTTATTTGAGACGTGATACTTGATCCTCGGGGGTCGTGGACCATATGGTTACATCATCTACGTAGACACGCACACCCTCAATGCCCTCCATCATCTGCTCCATGATCCTGTGGAAGATTTCAAAGGCTGAGACAATACCGAAAGGCATACAGTTATAACAGTACCTGCCAAATGGTGTGTTGAACGTGCAGAGCTTCCTGCTGGACTCGTCCAGTTGTATCTGCCAGAAACCACGCAATGCATCTAGCTCCGTGAAGAATCTGACGTGTGCCATCTCACTGGTCAGTTCCTCCCACTTCGGGATCGGGTAGTGTTCCCGCATTATGTTCCAGTTAAGATCTTTGGGATCTATACATATCCGCAACTCTCCTGTTGGCTTCTTCACACAGACCATTGAGCTGACCCAGTCAGTCGGTTCCGTCACTTTGGAGATGATGCCCTGGTCTTGGAGCTCCTGTAGCTGCGCCTTTAAATGTTCCTTCAGAGGAGCCGGCACCCAGCATGGTGCATGGATTACAGGCGTGGCATCAGGCCTGAGTAGGATCTTCTAGCAGTATGGCAGAGTGCCCATTCCATCAAACACATCCGGATATTGAGCAAGGATGTCATCAATGTCAGCCTGAAGATCCACATTGGCAGAAGAAGACATGGCATGGACTCGCTGTACGAGGTTGAGTAGTTTGCATGCATGGGCACCAAGCAGGGATGCCTTATCAAACTTGATGATTTCGAAACGCAGTGTGACATTGGTGGTCTTGTTGGAGACGGATAGGTGACAAGATCCTAGTGCAGTTATGGCATTGCCATGATAATCGAGGAGCTGGCAGGCTGGCGGAAGAATTTGGGGTTGCTTTTTAATGCGGTCAAGATCAGCTTGAGAGATGAGATTGGCAGAAGCGCCAGTGTCCAGCTTAAACTGGACGCTGCATTGATTTACGTGTACGACAGCACGCCATTCGTCCGCAGAATCCATGATAATTAGGCACCTTGCTGAATTTGAGGAGGCATACTCACATGTAGTGATGATGCCCACATGATAGGGGGACTCCAGGCAGTCGTCCTCTGGATCCGTAGTGCTACCAGGATCAGAATCCAGTCAACCTTGCCGTACACATCGAACGCGCTTGCGTTAAGATTGGGATCGCTGGCCCTTGACTGGTGGTGCAGACCTGCACAAGGCTGCATAATGTCCAGGCTTCCGCAAGTTAAACATCACCTGCCTTTTGCAGGTCATTGCCGCTTTAAGTGGGCGGTGCCGCAGCTCATGCACGTCATGACGTTGACTTCGTTACGCTCCGTGCGTCGTCGCACATGCGCAGTGCGGTCAGCCGACGTTCGCACCTGTGCAGTTTGGTTTCTGGCCGCTTCGTTCTCCTGTTCGTGTTGCGCATGCGTGGGGCCGCGGGAAAAACGCGCGAAATGGCTGCTTTCATCGATACTGAGAAACTGCATCTGGGCGATGGCCTGTACACTCTCTGCCTCGTGGGAGGCAAGGTTTTCGTATTCTGCCGATTTGAGACAGGAGTACCGATTTCTCGCATGCTCATGCACTGGACACGTCTCGATTGTGACTGGCAGGGTCATGTGCTTAATTTTGAGGAGTTGCTCCGGCAAGGAATCGGAGTGCACCCCAAACACGATCTGATCCCTGATCATGGAATCATCTGTTGCACCATAATTGCAGGACTGCGCTAATATACGGACTGCGCTAATATCCTTACCCTGAAGGCAATGCTGGAAGATATAGCACTCAAAGCTCTCGTTTGTTTCAACATCACTGTGACTGTCGAACTTCTCTAAAACGGTCTTGAATTTGGTCTTGTCCTGGCCGTCGGGAAAATCAAGCGAGTTGAAAATCTGGATGGCTTGGTCCCCCACAGTTGATAGGAGCAGCACGTTTTTTCTGGCACCGGACGCATCCTCGAGGCCTGAGGCCTCAAAGCAGAGAAGAAACCTTTGCTTGAAGACCTGCCAGTTGGCGCCGAGATTGCCGGAGATCCGCAGCTGTGGAAGGGCCTGGATCTTCTCCATGCCGCTGGAAGGCACTTGCTGGTCGTCACGGAATCATTCGAGGTAAACCACTGAGACAAATAGATGACTGGTACCATATCGTGATAATCACCCTGGGGTAACACGGACTGCAACTGGATGCAGGTTGTACTTGAAAGTAGACTCCAAATTTTGATGTTCGTTCAATACGCATTCTTGAATTTGTTATGCAGTGCACACAGTTTGCTGTAGGTTTGACACTCTACTAATCTAAGCGTGCTTACTATAACTAACTAAACCAGACTAGCTCTGAGCCACGTGTAGAAGGTGCTAACTGATATATACACCCTGACTGTCACTCCAGTTGTCACCAGTGGAAAGAGGCAGAGTGCTGATGCCTCATGTGTTTTATAGTGGGAAACCACCTTCTCGTGTTCTGCCTGGTGATTGGTTGTGTTCTGTCCTGTGTGTTGATTGGCTGTACTGGGTGTCTGTCACTGCCTGTCTGGATCTCATTATGTGCATGAGTACATATCATGACACCTGGTTCAGCCCCTTATTTACGTTCATTGGTTAGAATTCTCAGCTGAGACCTCCCCCCGATTTGTTCAGGAATGTGTCAGTCACTTAACAGCTGAATGGTTAATTAGACGTTAATTAATTACTCCAAATTAATTATCCTTCCGCTGACACAGCACTGTTCTCATAAGACCATAAGACATAGCAGCAGAATTAGGCCACTCGGCCCATTGAGTCTGCTCCGCCATTCAATCATGACTGATATTTTCTCATCCCCATTCTGCCTCCTCCCCATAACCCCTGATCCTCTTATTAATCAAGAACCTATCTATCTCTGCCTTAAAGACACTCAATAATTTGGCCTCGCCAACCTTCTGTGACAAAGAGTTCCACAGCTTCACCACCCTCTGGCTGAGGAAATTTGTCCTCATCTGGTTTAAAGGACCATCCCTTTACTCTGAGATAGTGTCCTCTAGTTCTCGTTTTTCCGACAAGTGGAAACATGCTCTCCACGTCCACTGTATCCAGGCCTCGCAATATCCTGTAAGTTTCAATAAGATCCCCCCTCATCCTTCCAAACTCCAATGAGTACAGACCCAGACTCCTCAACCGTTCCTCATACGACAAGTTCTTCATTCCAGGAATCATTCTTGTGAACCTCCTCTGGACCCTTTCCAAGGCCAGCACATCCTTCCTTAGATATGGGGCCCAAAACTGCTCACAATACTCCAAATGGGGTCTGACCAGAGCCTTAGAAGTACATCCCTGGTCTTGTATTCTAGCCCTCTTGACATGAATGCTAACATTGCATTTGCCTTCTTAACTATCAACTAAACCTGCACATTAACCTTAAGAGAATCGTGAACAAGGAGTCCCAAGTCCCTTTGTGCTTCTGATTTCCTAAATATTTCCCCATTTAGAAAATAGTCAATGCCTAAATTCCTCCTTCCAAAGTGCATAAAATTACACTTTTCCACATTGTATTTAATTTGCCACTTCATTGCCCACTCTCCTAGCTTGTCCAAATCTTTCTGCAGCCCCCTCGCTTCCTCAACACTACCTGTCCCTGTACAGATCTTTGTCTCAGCTGCAAACTTAGCAACAGTGCATTCAGTTCCTTCTTCCAGATCATTAATGTATATTGTGAAAGGTTGTGGTCCCAGCACAGACCCCTGAGGCACACCACTAGTCACCGGCTGCCATCCTGAAAAAGACCCCTTTATCCCCACTCTCTGCCTCTGCCAGTCAGCCAATCCTCTATCCATGCCAGGATCTTACCCTTAACAACATGGGCTCTTAACTTATGTAACAGTCTCCTATGCAGCACCTTGTCAAAGGCCTTCTGGAAATCTAAATAAGTCATGTCCACAGGTTCTCCTTTGTCTAACCTCCTTGTTACCTCCTCAAAGAACTCTATCAGATTTGTTTAGGCATGACCTCCCTTTGACAAAGCCGTGCTGACTCAGTCCTATTTTATCATGCACTTCCAAATACTTTGCAATCTCATCTTTAATAACAGACTCTTAAATCTTACCAATGACCAAAGTCAGGCTAACAGGCCTATAATTTCCCATCTTCTGCCTCCCTCCCATCTTAAACAGTGGTGTTACATTAGCCACTTTCCAGTCCTCTGGGACTCTTCCTGCCTCCAGTGATTCCTGAAAGATCATCACTAATGCCTCCACAATTTCCTCAGCTATCCCTTTTAGGACCCTGGGGTGTAGTCCATCCGGTCCAGGTGACTTATCCACCTTCAGACCTTTCAGTTTCCCCAGAACCTTCTCCTTAGCGATGACCACTGCACTCACCTCTGCCCCCTGATTCTCCTGGAGCTCTGGCATCCCACTGGTGTCTTCCACCGTGAAGACTGATGCAAAGTAACGATTCAGTTCATCTGCCATTTCTTTGTTTCCTATTATTACTTCTCCAGCCACGTTTTCCAGTGGTCCAATGTCTATTTTTGCCTCTCTCTTACCTTTTATATATTGAAAGAAACTCTTCCTATCTTCTTTCATATTACTAGCTAGCTTGCACTCATATTTCATCTTCTCTCCCCTTATTGCTTTTTTAGTTGTCCTCTGCTCGCTTTTAAATGATTCCCAATCCTGTGGCTTCCCAATAATCCTCGTCACTTTGTATGCTTTTTTTTTTGCTTTTATGCTGTTCTTGACTTCCCTCGTCAACCATGGATGCCTTGTCCTGCCCTTCACAGTTTTCCTCCTCCTTGGGATGAATTTCTGCTGTGCCTTCCGAATAACCCCAAAAACTCCTGCCATTGCTGTTCCACTGTCTTCCCTGCTCGTCTCCATTACCAATCAACTCTGGCCAACTTCTCCCTCATGTCTTTGTAGTTATCCTTATTTAACTGTACTACCGTTACATCTGACTCCAACTTCTCCCTCTCAAACAGCAGGGTAAATTCTATCATATTGTGGTCACTGCTCCCTAAGGGTTCCTTCACCTTAAGATCCCTAACAAAGTCTGCCTCATTACACATCACCAAATCCAGTATTGCCTGTTAGGTATCACACTTGTCACCTTTTTTGCTCTGCCTGAGGGTGATGTTCTATTATTTTTGTTCTCTATTTCCCCTTCAGTCATGACACCTTCAAAGCTAACGCTCTGGTTCCCACCCCCCTGCCATATTAGTTTAAATCCTCCCAAGTGACACTAGCAAATCTCCCAGCCAGGATATTGTTGCCCCTCGAGTTTAGATACAACCCGTCCTTCTTGTACAGGTTGCACCTGCCCCGGAAGTGATCCCAATGGTCCAGAAATCTGAAACCCTCCCTCCTATACCACTGGTTTAGCCATGTGTTTAGCTGCACTATCCTCCTATTTCTAGCCTAACTGGCACGTGGCACAGGGCGTAATCCAGAGATTACAACCCTAGAGGTCCTACTTCTTAGCTTACTGCCTGAACTCCTTCTGCAGAACCTCATCACTCTTCCTGCCTATGTCATTAGTACCCATGTGTGCTACGACCTCTGGCCGTTCACTCTCCCCCTTCAGGATGTCCTGTGTTCGTTCAGAGATATCCTTGACCCTGGCACCAGGGAGGCAACACACCATCCTGGAGTCTCTTTCACTTCCACAGAAGTGCCTATCTGTGCCCCTTACTATAGAGTCCCCTATAAATATCGTTCTCCTGCACTTTGCCCTCCCCTGCTGAGCAACAGAACCAGTTGTGGTGGCACTGTTCTGGATGCTGTTGTTTTCCACTGATAGGCTATACCTCCCAACAGTATCCAAAAAGATATACTTGTTAGAGAGGGGCACAGCCACAGAGGATTCCTGCACTGACTACCTGCCGTTTCTAGCGGTCACCCATTTGTCTGCTTGCTCCTTTGGTGAGACTACATCTCTATAACTCCTATCTATGACGCTTTCCACCACCTGCATGCTCCTAAGTGCATCCAACTGCTGCTCCAACTGAACCATGTGGTCTGTGAGGGGCTGGCATTGGCTACACTTGCTGCAGATGTAGTCGACCGGAACGCTGGAGGCGTCACAGATCTGCCACATCTCACAGTTGGAGCACTGCACCCCACTGAGTGACATTTAAGCACTAGTTAATTAATTTGAAATAAACACTTGAATTATTGTTAGATTGAGTTACAATTAACTATATGGCTCTGATGCTAGATTTTTACTGTAAAATTAAATGCTCAATACTAATCTCTGCCCTCAGGTTTAGTTACTCTACTATCTAATTAATCAATTAGATTTGTTTTGCAATGTTTTTTTTTTTCAAATTTAACAGATACTCAACCAGCCAATCAGGTCACAGCTTTACTGTGATGTCACTTCAGTTTCCCCCCTCCCACAATTTGAAAAGGTATTAAAATCACTTACCTTCCAGGATGCTCTCTGGATCTCTCCCTGCAGATTAACAGTTACAGGCCAGAAGAAAGAAAACAGAACGGTAGGGAAAAAGCACCTCCTCCCACTCTGCACCGAATTACCTCACTGCACCAAATTACCAAGTTTCAACCTCACGCTAGATGTCTCACTTACTCAGGATGTCTCGACTTCATCGTGCTTACTGAGGGTGCACTTTGTGTCTGCCTTTTATATAGAACTCAGCTAAATTAAGATGATTCACTCTACTTAGCTTCAAACAGAAGGGTGGGGGCAGCTTCAGCCATGCAGTCTGTCCCACCGTCAAACTCCTTGCGTCATGTCTAGTCTCAGATTATACCATTATTACTAGATTGTTGCAAGTTTGTTGAATGTACCTTTGTATCGCTTCTCTAGACATATTCATTCCATAATATTTTGCAACATTTGTCAGTATCTGTAGACAGTCATGGTCAGGGTTCAATAGTTCAGTCAATTCTTTATAATTTGATCATACTTCTGCAGATTCAGTAATTTTTCAAGAATCATTTTATTTTCCAGTAGCTGATTCTCTTAAAGGACCCTCCAAATAATTCTTAAATCCAACAGCTACCATACTGCATTGCCAGTGGCGGGACAAATGATGGTGCAGCCGCCCACCAGGTAGCTAATTGAGCCTCTTGAATGGTTGAATAAGAATTGCTTCCGACCCCTGTGGGCTTTTGCCTTTCTTCTTGAGGGGGTGGGGGCTGCTACTGCATGGGGGTTATTGCCAGGTAACCACTGGTGGTCTCACAGTTGATTGGAAGAGGCCCCTCCTTGATGTGTACACAACAGCCCACATAAAGGCTCCCCCCCAGCAGCTATGGTCGCCTTGTGGCAACAGTGCCACTAATTCTCCATCAATACCCCCAACCCCCCCTCCAGCAATGACAAGGTCCTGGGTATCCACCAACTTACCTACCTGCCATCGAGGTCACCCAGCTATTGAAACACACCTCTCCTTGGAGCTGCAGCCTCAGCAATTTCCATCACTGATGGAATGTCGCCCCAGCAGTGGTCTTTTAATTGACCGCCACCAGAAACATACTGTGCATCCTGGGTCCCACCCCTCTCCCCAGCCAAAGGGGTCTCAGCTCCCGCTTTTGGCTCTGGCGGTGAGAATGCTAGTGGCAAAAATGGCGCAGTTTTGACTTGATGGGAATTGTTCTGCTATTTTAGGCACTTGGGACATCAGTGGAAACGGAATGATCCTCGCTGCTCCATTTCAAATGGTTGTGTGAAGTGAGCTGGGGAGGGAAGACATAGATCATAGAATTTACAGTGCAGAAGGAGGCCATTCGGCCCGTCGAGTCTGCACCGGCTCTTGGAAAGAGCACCCTACCCAAGGTCAACACCCCCACCCTATCCCCATCACCCAGTAACCCCACCTAACACTAAGGGCAATTTTGGACACTAAAGGCGATTTATCATGGCCAATCCACCTAACCTGCACATCTTTGGACTGTGGGAGGAAACCGGAGCACCCGGAGGAAACCCACGCACACACGGGGAGGATGTGCAGACTTCGCACAGACAGTGACCCAAGCCGGAATCGAACCTGGGACCCTGGGGCTGTGAAGCAATTGTGCTATCCACAATGCTACCGTGCTGCCCACTACATGTATAGAAGGTTTTGGTATTCTGGCACTGATGAAGCATTTCTTCCTCCTCCTGGGGCAGTCCAGGCCCCTTTCTCATCTGTGATCAGACGTTACTCCCATAACAGCAAGTCATCTCATTAAAATATTCAAAGTTTATTTTGTAAGGCTGTATAGAACCTTAGTTAGGCCACAGCTGTATAGAACCTTAGTTAGGCCACACTTGGAGTATAGTGTTCAATTCTGGTCGCCACACTACCAGAAGGATGTGGAGGCTTTAGAGAGGGTGCAGAAGAGATTTACCAGAATGTTGCCTGGTATGGAGGGCATAAGCTATGAGGAGCGATTGAATAAACTCGGTTTGTTCTCACTGGAACGAAGGAGGTTGAGGGGCGACCTGATAGAGGTATACAAAATTATGAGGGGCATAGACAGAGTGGATAGTCAGAGGCTTTTCCCCAGGGTAGAGGGGTCAATTACTAGGGGGCATAGGTTTAAGGTGAGAGGGGCAAGGTTTAGAGTAGATGTACGAGGCAAGTTTTTTACGCAGAGGGTAGTGGGTGCCTGGAACTCACTACCGGAGGAGGTAGTGGAAGCAGGGACGATAGGGACATTTAAGGGGCATCTTGACAAATATATGAATAGGATGGGAATAGAAGGATACGGACCCAGGAAGTGTAGAAGATTGTAGTTTAGTCGGGCAGTATGGTCGGCATGGGCTTGGAGGGCCGAAGGGCCTGTTCCTGTGCTGTACATTTCTTTGTTCTTTGTTCTTTGTTCTTTACTCCCACAGCATGAATCCCGATGTGCAGTGGCAATGTTCATAGGGAAAGGAGGAACAATGAGGAAAGGTCCTTTGAAATTTTTGATAAGTGGAGATGCTGGAGTTGCCCTGGGATGGGCACAGTAAGAAGTCTTGCAGCACCAGGTTAAATTCCAACAGGTTTGTTTCGAATCACTAGCTTTCGGAGCGCAGTCCTGATGAAGGAGCCGTGCCCCGAAAGCTGGTGATTCGAAACAAACCTGTTGGACTTTAACCTGGTGTTTTAAGATTTTTGACTATATATTTGATAAGTGGATGGGTGAAAAGCAATATAGGATGAGAGAGGACGCTGTATCATGCCTCCAGCCTGTTGGATCATGGTTGATTTCTACTTCAACAGAATTTATCTGCTTTAGCTCCACATGATATCCATTACCCAACAAAATCAATCTCAATCTTGAGATAAAAAGGAAATACTTGCATTTCTCTGGGCGCGATCTATCCGAATGGAAACAGAGTCCCATAGCGCGCAATTAGCTGGGTGTCTCTCAGTGCTTGGAGTGCTGAGAAGCACCATGCTATCGAACAGCTATTCGGGTAGATCGGGAGCCTCAGTGGAGAATGCACGGCCAAGGCCACACATAGTCCCATTCTCTGCAGTGAGGAGCTCCGCTCGATCCCCTTGACACGACCCCCAACCTATTCTCTGCACTGAGGAGCTCCGCTCGATCCCCTTGACACGACCCCCAACCCATTCTCTGCACTGAGGAGCTCCGCTCGACCCCCCCTGTCATGACCCCCAACCCATTCTCTGCACTGAGGAGCTCCGCTCGACTCCCCCCTGACACGACCCCCAACCCATTCTCTGCACTGAGGAGCTCCGCTCGACTCCCCCCTGACACGACCCCCAACCCATTCTCTGCACTGAGGAGCTCCGCTCGACTCCCCCCTGACACGACCCCCAACCCATTCTCTGCACTGAGGAGCTCCGCTCGACTCCCCCCTGACACGACCCCCAACCCATTCTCTGCACTGAGGAGCTCCGCTCGATCCCCCCCTGACACGACCCCCAACCCATTCTCTGCACTGAGGAGCTCTGCTCGACCCCCCCCCCCCGACACGACCCCCAACCCATTCTCTGCACTAAGGAGCTCCGCTCGACCCCCCCCCCCCCCCCATGACACGACCCCCAACCCATTCTCTGCACTGAGGAGCTCCGCTCGACGTCACCTGACACGACCCTCAACCCATTCTCTGCACTGAGGAGCTCCGCTCGATCCCCTTGACACGACCCCCAACCCATTCTCTGCACTGAGGAGCTCCGCTCGACCCCCCCTGTCATGACCCCCAACCCATTCTCTGCACTGAGGAGCTCCGCTCGACTCCCCCCTGACACGACCCCCAACCCATTCTCTGCACTGAGGAGCTCCGCTCGACTCCCCCCTGACACGACCCCCAACCCATTCTCTGCACTGAGGAGCTCCGCTCGACTCCCCCCTGACACGACCCCCAACCCATTCTCTGCACTGAGGAGCTCCGCTCGACTCCCCCCTGACACGACCCCCAACCCATTCTCTGCACTGAGGAGCTCTGCTCGACCCCCCCCCCGACACGACCCCCAACCCATTCTCTGCACTAAGGAGCTCCGCTCGACCCCCCCCCCCATGACACGACCCCCAACCCATTCTCTGCACTGAGGAGCTCCGCTCGACGTCACCTGACACGACCCTCAACCCATTCTCTGCACTGAGGAGCTCCGCTCGATCCCCTTGACACGACCCCCAACCCATTCTCTGCACTGAGGAGCTCCGCTCGATCCCCCTGACAAGACCCCCAACCCATTCTCTGCACTAAGGAGCTCCGCACGACCCCCCCCCCCCCCCTGACACGACCCTCAACCCATTCTCTGCACTGAGGAGCTCTGCTCGAACCCCCTGACACTACCCCCAACCCATTCTCTGCACTGAGGAGCTCCGCTCGACCCCCCCTGTCATGACCCCCAATCCATTCTCTGCACTGAGGAGCTCTGCTCGACTCCCCCCTGACACGACCCCCAACCCATTCTCTGCACTAAGGAGCTCCGCTCGACCCCCGCCCCCCGTGACATGACCCCCAACCCATTCTCTGCACTGAGGAGCTCTGCTCGAACCCCCCCCCGAACCCGACCCCCAACCCATTCTCTGCACTAAGGAGCTCCGCTCGACCCCCCCCCCCCCCCCCCCCCGTGACACGACCCCCAACCCATTCTCTGCACTGAGGAGCTCCGCTCGACGTCACCTGACACGACCCCCAACCCATTCTCTGCACTGAGGAGCTCCGCTCGACTCCCCCCTGACACGACCCCCAACCCATTCTCTGCACTGAGGAGCTCCGCTCGACCCCCCCCCCGACACGACCCCCAACCCATTCTCTGCACTAAGGAGCTCCGCTCGACCCCCCCCCCCCATGACACGACCCCCAACCCATTCTCTGCACTGAGGAGCTCTGCTCGAACCCCCCCCCGAACCCGACCCCCAACCCATTCTCTGCACTAAGGAGCTCCGCTCGACCCCCCCCCCCCCCCCCCCCCCCGTGACACGACCCCCAACCCATTCTCTGCACTGAGGAGCTCCGCTCGACGTCACCTGACACGACCCCCAACCCATTCTCTGCACTGAGGAGCTCCGCTCGACTCCCCCCTGACACGACCCCCAACCCATTCTCTGCACTGAGGAGCTCTGCTCGACCCCCCCCCCGACACGACCCCCAACCCATTCTCTGCACTAAGGAGCTCCGCTCGACCCCCCCCCCCCATGACACGACCCCCAACCCATTCTCTGCACTGAGGAGCTCCGCTCGACTCCCCCCTGACACGACCCCCAACCCATTCTCTGCACTGAGGAGCTCCGCTCGATCCCCCCCTGACACGACCCCCAACCCATTCTCTGCACTGAGGAGCTCTGCTCGACCCCCCCCCCGACACGACCCCCAACCCATTCTCTGCACTAAGGAGCTCCGCTCGACCCCCCCCCCCCATGACACGACCCCCAACCCATTCTCTGCACTGAGGAGCTCCGCTCGACGTCACCTGACACGACCCTCAACCCATTCTCTGCACTGAGGAGCTCCGCTCGATCCCCTTGACAAGACCCCCAACCCATTCTCTGCACTGAGGAGCTCCGCTCGATCCCCCTGACAAGACCCCCAACCCATTCTCTGCACTAAGGAGCTCCGCTCGACCCCCCCCCCCTGACACGACCCTCAACCCATTCTCTGCACTGAGGAGCTCCGCTCGATCCCCCTGACACTACCCCCAACCCATTCTCTGCACTGAGGAGCTCCGCTCGACCCCCCCTGTCATGACCCCCAATCCATTCTCTGCACTGAGGAGCTCTGCTCGACTCCCCCCTGACACGACCCCCAACCCATTCTCTGCACTAAGGAGCTCCGCTCGACCCCCCCCCCCCCCCGTGACATGACCCCCAACCCATTCTCTGCACTGAGGAGCTCTGCTCGACCCCCCCCCCCCCCCCCCCGACACGACCCCCAACCCATAACCCATTCTCTGCACTAAGGAGCTCCGCTCGACCCCCCCCCCCCCCCCCCGTGACACGACCCCCAACCCATTCTCTGCACTGAGGAGCTCCGCTCGACGTCACCTGACACGACCCTCAACCCATTCTCTGCACTGAGGAGCTCCGCTCGATCCCCTTGACACGACCCCCAACCCATTCTCTGCACTGAGGAGCTCCGCTTGATCCCCCTGACACGACCCCCAACCCATTCTCTGCACTAAGGAGCTCCGCTCGACGCCCCCCCCCCCCCCTGACACGACCCTCAACCCATTCTCTGCACTGAGGAGCTCCGCTCGACGTCACCTGACATGCCCCCAACCCCCCCCCCCCCAAAGTTCCACCTCACCTTTCAGGGGGTCCTTGACTCACCCCCCAACCACACTCCCCACCCGCACGGCACCCCCGGACCCAATCCTTGTCCTGTGAAAAATGCCAGTTTGGCACATTAGCAGTGCCATTTGGGCATGTTAGCAATGCCAGGCTGACACCCAGGTGGCATTGCCAGGGTGCCAGGCTGGCATTGCTAGGATTCGCAGGTGGCACCAGCAGTACTAGGGTGTCATCATGCCCATAGGGCAAGCTACCTGGGGGCCTCCAATCTCCTGGGAGACCCTCACGAGTGCCATTCTGTCTGGTCCCCTTTTGTGGGGAGCAACATTGAACCGCCCTCGCCAGAGCTCTCAAAGGCAAGGGGGGTCGATCCCACGCCTTGATTATGTCTCGGGAACGCCTGATAGAGTGAGACTAGATGCCCCACTCTAATATGCAGATCTGTCTGAAAGTGATCCCGCCCACAATGGGTAGGATTCAGATCGCAACTCTGCCTGGAAGTGGGATCTCCCGGCATCTACTGGCATTGCTTTTTGGGTCAATCTCACCCGAGAGCTCCTTTCATAGCTGCAGGATATCCCAAAACCAAACACAATCAATGAACTACTTTTAGTTCATATATAGTCTCTGATGTAATGTAATAAATGCATCAGCTACTCACCAAAGCTAATGTAGTAATATAGTAAATGCATCAGCTACTCACCAAGGCTCCTTCGATAGCATTAAAGACGGTTGGGGATGGATAATAAATGCGAATATTGCCAGCGTTGCCTATACACTGTGTACAAATTTAAAAATCTAATTTGCACACAGCAAGATCCCAGCAATGAAGTAATCACCAGATTGTCAGTTTTAATAAAATGACCAAATTCCTGAGGGAAATCAACCTTCTTATGACCCAAAGGTTGATTGTAAGGTAAACAGGATCCTTGCACCCTATTATAATATTTTTTCTATATTGCTTTAATGTAACAGTTGAATTACAATTTAGAAAGAGGGCATCAATAAGAGTAAGAATTATTCTCAACCAACACCATCAAAGACAGATCATCTGGTCATTGACACATCGTGTTTGTGGCATCTTGCTGTGTACAAAATGGCTGCCGCATTTCCCTTTATTACAGTTACTGCACATCAGAAGTTTTTAATTGGTTGCAAAGCACTTTTATGGTTCCTGAGATCATTAAAGGTGCTGGAGAAATAAAAGTTATTTTAATGTAAACTCCCTCAGCTGGACGGTGGTAGATTGGATGAAACAGGCTTTTGGCTTTTTCATCCAATTAACTGGCAACCAATGCCGATCAGTACAACCTGCCTTGATTGTCAGCCGTTTTGTGCTTCATAAAATAGACCTTCCTTCATGCATTTGAACATCAATCAGACTAAAGCAGTTCAAACCAGATTTTGTTTGCTAATACTTTCATTTCCCTTTTTCTCATAGGATCCCACTAATGGTTACTACAGCGTCCGTACCTTCCCAGATCTTCGACCAGCTGGCAACACTGCCCCTGTGGGGTGCCAACCTGACCAGAGACCCAATGTGAAGCAGCGGGTGCCCACCGGCATGTCCTTCTCCACCCTCTACACACAACTGAGTGCAGCCAACCGCATGTACGAGTATGGGCAGCGCTTTGTGTTGGGCAACGGCAGCAGCTCCATCGAGCTGTGCGAGCGGGAGTATCAACGAGGCTCCATGAGCGACAGCAACTCCTTCCTGGACAACCAGTGCAACAGCAGCGTCAGCAGCAACAGCAAGCAGGACAGCTCGGTCCAGTTCGACGAGGCCAGCAAGGCCTCAGCCTCCTCTCACTACTCGCACTCCTCCTCGCAGAACTCAGACTTAACACGACCACTGCAGAGGCGGATGCAGACCCACGTCTAATCCCCGGACTAGCGGCGACTTGGCACCGTCGACTCCCAGCTTTACAGCTGTGTTTCTGCTCTTGTGCTTTCCCTGAAGGTGGAGCCCTGAACAGGGCACTTCCTCTTAAGGTGGATTCTTCCTCGGCCAAGCTTCCCTGATCCCTCATCAACTTGGAACTGCGCAATTGCAACACCGAGTAGCCTAGGCATCAGAACTGCGACAGACTCCATGCCCACTTAATTCTTCACTTGGTGACTCTGAGTACTGAGCTGAACTCAATGATGGTGGGTCAGAGTCCTGTAATAGCTAGGTTTACCTCACCTGAGTCTGCTGGTAACAGGCAGATCTAACAAGGATATCCACAAGGATATCCCTTTAGCCACATCTGGGTCAAGGATCAACCAAGTGGCAACCTAGATAGGTGTACGGTCTTGATGCCAGATTGAATGGCTGACCCCGTATCTCAGCCCCAGTTTGGACATTCTGAATTCTCCCTCAATGTACCCAAACAGGCGCCAGACTATGGCGACTAGGGGATTGTCACAGTAACTTGCAGTGTTAATGTAAGCCTACTTGTGACACTAATGAAGATTACTATTGCATCTACTCAGCCAGGTCAGGTCCAAAGGCCTGGTTATTTTCAGGCCTCACAGTGAGCTACACTGGTACAAGGCTCACTAATCCTTGCACTAGCCTTTGCTCTGAAATCAGTGCACACTCACGGAGTGATGGTGCGTGACAGAGCTTAATGTGAGTTAGCCTCAGTCTCTCCTCAAATCACACAGCAAGGGGAAGAGGGGGAGCAGGGCAGGAAAGCCATGGGTTTTTCAAGGTCTTCCTGCCCTTTATAAGGCAAATTCTAAATTGAATGTCTAGCCAAAGCCATTCTTGTTGCAAAGTTCAGTTCCTTTCTCAGCCCTTCCTATCTCCCCGTTCCTCTTGCTGCCTTCCAGTTAGAGCCTCAGCTCCCTCAGGCAGTTATGTACAGAAAAGTACATTTACTCTCATCACAAGCAGCAAGTGTGGTTCAAATACTGAACCACTGGATGGGAGCACAGTTGCTGTGCACACAAACACTGGGTCACGTGATCCAAACTTCCTCAACACTCAGATCCTGGGCCTGACGGTCCCAGCTCCTGTACACTCAGATATAGGATTGTGCAATCCCAGCTCCCAAAAAACACAAATGTGGGGCCTGTGATCCCAACCTCAACACAGAGATACTGGGCCGAGTGATCCCAGCCTCCTCAACACACAGATACTGGGCCCAGTGATCCCAGCCTCCTCAACACACAGATACTGGGCCCTGTGATCCCAGTCTCCTCAACACACAGATACTGGGCCCAGTGATACCAGCCTCCTCAACACACAGATACTGGGCCCTGTGATCCCAGTCTCCTCAACACACAGATACTGGGCCCTGTGATTCCAGCCTCCTCAACACACAGATACTGGGCCCAGTGATCCAAGCCTCCTCAACACACAGATACTGGGCCCTGTGATCCCAGTCTCCTCAACATACAGATACTGGGTCCTGTGATCTCAGTCTCCTCACACACAAATACGGGCCCTGTCCTAGACTCCTCACACACACAGATACTGGGCTGTGCAATCCCAGCCTCCTTGATACACACTGGGCTGTGCTAATTTAAGGTATCTATGTTTAAAGTTGGCAAGCCAATGCTTTGTATCCTCTGTAAGAGACATGAGCTGCTGTGACAGCATATGAGAAATTGGTGACAGAGCATGGGAAAATGTGTACAAAGATGTAAATAACTTTTTAATCATAGTTTACAGTGTTTCACAGAGTTTTAAGTGTTGCTTCTCCCCCATTCATTTGCATTTGTGCTACCTAATCACCTTTGGTATACCACAGTGAAATATTCCAGTATGGTGGAATAGTAAACGTCTTTCACAACACACCATGTTATTCAGGTAAATATGTGGAAAACACAGCTGCCATATGTTCGTAGATTAGGTACCACAATGCCATGAAACTTTAAGAACTTGTGAATAAGATATGTGAAGTATTGATTACAGGAAATGCATTTCTATAAGAATTTTTGAAATGATTTAAAACAGAATTATTTGTGTTTGTTAGAGAAGAAGTTGCCAGTGCGCACATCAGTTTGGCTGAGCAATTAGGGTCCTTGGCTCTTTCAGCAATCCAGAGGTTGGGGCCTTGTTAAATCAGGCCCATTGCAACAGCTTTAATTTGACAATCAATGAATGTGTGTTTGGGATGTATGGAAGACTGTGACGTGCACAACACAATTTACTTCCAAGAACACATAAAGGAAGGAATGTTAAGCATTCAAAGCCTCCCATCTTTTCAAATACAAAAATAGACTCCAAACTAAAGTTTTAGGAAGACTTGGAATATTATCTCTAACATCAATAGCCTCAGGTCTCCCAATCTGCGAGGCCCCTTCAGCAATGTCACTGAGGGGGACGCTCCCTGTGCTTCCTGGATCAGCTCCACAGTTAACATTTGCGTCCTCAGAAGAGAGGGCAATTGTCACCCTGCCAAATCAGCAGGAAGGGAGTGGAGGGAGCAGGTAAAATGCCACAGCTCCATATCCCTCCCCATTCCTGCCAATTTCCCAATTCTGGCACCCGGTGATTATTGGTGACAGTTGAGGCTCCTGTCGGACAGGAAACTTATTAGAAAATATAAATCAGGGTCCAGTGATGCACAGGGGACCCCACTCGTGTTTATGCCCAACTATGAGAGGGGAAGCTGAGCAGGGTCACCTTGCCAGTGAAAGAAGTTGGAGTAACGCTAGTGAGACCAACCAAGGTTAGTGAAAAATCCTGGAGGAGGAGCAGGGTCTCACAGGAGTATTCTTTCTCCCGGCTGTCCCAGGCTCTCTTTTTGCCATGATCCTGACTGCATTTACCTTCTGTCAGCAGTCTCTTCTCGGTGTCGTCACATGGAATGCTTCACCTGATCTTCATCCTGTCCGATTAACCAACTCTCTGCCACATTTTTTGCCCAGAAGCTGACCAGGCCCCACGAACAAATCATCTAAGAGAGTGATGAAGACGGCTGGTGTGGCTGTGGCTTCGTGATAGCGCTTTCATGTCTGAATCAGGAGGTTGCGGGTTCAAGTCCCGCTCCAGAATACGAACACAAGAATCTGGCAGACACCACAGTGTGGTACCGAGTGAGTGCTGCACTATTGGGGGTGCATCTATCGGATAAAACCCTGTCTGCTCCTTCAGGTGGATGTAAATGATCCCAACACTGTTTTGAAGAAGAGCAAGAGAGTCACCTCCAATGTTCTGCTAATATTTATCCCTCAACCAATATAACAAAAAAAAGATGTTCTTGTCATTATCACATTGCTGTTTGTGGAATCTTACTGTGCAGAAATTGGTTGCCAGATTTCCTACGTTAATACAATAACTTCACATCGAAAGTATCTAATTGGTTGTACAGTGCTTTGGGATGACCAGATGTTGTGAATATATATGCAATTCTGTCTTTCTTTCTTGTGGGAAGATATTTGACTCAAATGTGATTCGCGCATTCTGGGGACGATGTTGTAACAGGACAGGCACTTAAATCAGTGTGGTAATAAACCAGTGCTTTAAATTTCCAACGCCATCTAGAATCTTCCGTCAAAGGAATAACAGAAGCCATTCAGGAGAAGACATCAGTGTGTATTTCAATAGCAAATCACCAGGATTGACGGAGTCCTGAAACAAAGCCAGAAATTGCTGGAATTACTCAGCAGGTCCGGTAGCATCTGGTGAAGAGTCGAAATTCTCCGTCCTCATTTGCAGGCTGGGATTTTCCAGTGGTGCCGAAAGTGAATGGAGTTTTGTCCGGAAGGCCAGATTTTCCGTCCTCACTCATGACGGCTCCCACTATGGACGAGGCCGGGCAATCTCGGCCCAAGTTACCATTTCAGGTCTGTCATGGGCCAGGGTTTAGAGAACCCCAAAGTGTATCATGGAGTTCACCTGACCCACAACTTTTAATAGATTGTGGTATGGGGAGCACACGGCCCACTCTACAGGTGTGGTACAGCAGAAATTGAAAAGTATTTTTTAAAGAAAAACAATGTTTATTCTATGAACTCAAGTTAACCTTTTTCTTTTTTTAAAAAAATATATTTTATTCAACTTTTTCGGCCATACAAAACAGTACAAAGGTTTTTCCCCTTTTTACAACAGCAAAACAATATAAATAACCGTGACCGTATTTTAACAAATAAATAAATAATATATAAACTAAATGGCAACTGCCATAACAAAAATAATAGCTCTCCCAAATATTAAAATCAGCAATTCAATATACATAACCAAGTACCAATATCTTTACAAAAACACCCCTGAGGACCCACCTGAGCCCTCCCCCCCCCCCCCCCCCCCCCCCCCCCTGGGTTGCTGCTGTTACCTTCCCATTTCCTTTATCGTTCTGCGAGGTAGTTAATGAACGGTTGCCACCCCCTGGTGAACCCCTGAGCCGAACCCCTTAGTGCAAACTTTATCCGTTCCAGTCTTATAAACCCTGCCATGTCGTTTATCCAGGTCTCCACGCCCGGAGGCTTGGCTTCCTGCCACATAAGCAGTATCCTTCGCCGGGCTACTAGGGACGCAAAGGCCAAAACATCAGCCTCTCTCGCCTCCTGCACTCCCGGCTCTTCTGCAACCCCGAATATAGCCAGCCCCCAGCCTGGCTCAACCCGGACCCCCACCACCTTTGAAAGCACCTTCGCCACCCCCACCCAGAACCCCTGCAGTGCCGGGCATGACCAAAACATGTGGGTGTGGTTTGCTGGGCTTTTCGAGCATCTCCCACACCCATCCTCTACCCCAAAAAATTCACTGAGCCTTGCTCCGGTCATATGTGCCCTGTGCAAAACCTTAAATTGTATCAGGCTAAGCCTGGCGCACGAGGACGAAGAGTTTACCCTACGTAGGGCATCTGCCCACAGCCCCTCTTCAATCTTTTCCCCCAGCTCTTCCTCCCATTTTCCCTTCAGCTCATCCACCATGTTCTCCCCCTCGTCTCTCATTTCCCTGTATATATCTGACACCCTACCAACCCCCACCCATGTCCCTGAGATCACTCTATCCTGAATCTCCTGCGTCGGGAGCTGCGGGAATTCCCTCACCTGTTGCCTCGCAAAAGCCCTCAGTTGCATGTATCGAAATTCATTCCCTTGGGGCAACCCATATTTTTCCGTCAGCGCTCCCAGACTCGCAAACGTCCCGTCCAAGAACAGATCCCTCAGTTGTACAATCCCAGCTCTCTGCCATGCTCCAAATCCCCCATCTATTCTCCCCGGGACAAACCTATGATTATTTATTATCGGGGACCGCACCGAGGCTCCCGTCATTCCCCTATGCCGTCTCCACTGCCCCCAAATTTTCAGTGTTGCCACCACCACTGGACTTGTGGTGTATTTCTTCGGGAGGAACGGCAGCGGTACCGTCACCAGTGCTTGTAGGCTGGTTCCTTTGCAGGAGGCCATCTCCAATCTCTTCCACGCCGCTCCCTACCCTTCTCCCATCCACTTACACACCATTGAAATATTGGCGGCCTAATAGTACTCACTTAAGCTCGGTAGTGCCAGTCCCCCCCCCCTCTCCCTGCTACTCTGCAAGAACCCCCTCCTCACTCTCGGGGTCTTCCCAGCCCACACAAAACTCATAACGATTTTCTCGATCTTCTTGAAAAAAGTCTTCGTGACCATCACCGGGAGGCACTGAAACACAAAAAGGAATCTCGGGAGGACTACCATTTTGACCGCCTGCACCCTCCCCACCAGTGACAGGGGCACCATGTCCCATCTCTTAAAATCCTTCTCCATCTGTTCCACCAATCGTGTTAAATTAAGCCTATGTAAGGTTCCCCAACTCCTGGCTATCTGGATCCCCAAGTACCGGAAATCCCTTGTTACTCTCCTCAGCGGTAAATCCTCTATTCCCCTGCTCTGCTCCCCCGGATGTACCACAAACAACTCACTCTTCCCCATGTTCAATTTGTACCCTGAGAATTCCCCAAACTCCCCAAGCGTCTGCATTATCTCAGGCATCCCCTCCACCGGGTCCGCAACATACAGCAGTAAATCATCTGCATACAATGATACCCGGTGTTCTCCTCCCCTGAGTACTCCCCTCCACTTCCTGGAGCCCCTCAGTACTATGGCCAGGGGCTCAATTACCAATGCAAACAGTAACGCAGACAGGGGACACCCCTGCCTCGTCCCTCTATAAAGACGGAAGTAGTCAGACCTCTGCCTGTTCGTGATCACACTTGCCACCGGGGCCCTATACAGCAGCTGTACCCATCCAATGAACCCTTCACCGAAACCAAATCTCCTCAACACTTCCCACTGGTAGTCCCACTCGACCCTGTCAAATGCTTTCTCGGCATCCATCGCCACCACTATCTCCGCCTCCCCCTCTGGTGGGGGCATCATCATCACCCCTAGCAGCCTCCGTATGTTCGTGTTCGGCTGTCTCCCCTTAACAAATCCAGTTTGATCCTCATGGACCACCCCCGGGACACAATCCTCTATCCTCGTCGCCATTACCTTGGCCAGGAGCTTAGCATCTACATTCAAAAGGGAAATGGGCCTGTAGGACCCACACTACAACGGGTCTTTATCCTTCTTCAAAAGTAACGATATTGTCGCCTCCGACATAGTCGGGGCCAACTTCCCCCTTTCCCTGGCCTCATTAAAGGTTCTCGTCAAAAGCGGGGCCAGTAGGTCTATATATTTCCGATAAAATTCCACAGTGAACCCATCCGGTCCCGGGGCCTTCCCCGCCTGCATGCTCCCAATCCCCTTTACCCCTCCTCCACATCAATCTGTGCTCCCAGCCCCGCCCTCTCCTGCTCCTCCACCTTCGGGAATTCCAGCTGATCCAGGAAATGCATCATTCCCTCCTTCCCTTCCGGGGGCTGAGCCTTATACAACCTCTCATAGAATGTCTTAAACACCCCATTCACTTTCTCCACTCCCCGTTCCATCTCTCCCTCCTCATCCCTCACCCCACCTATCTCCCTCGCCGCTCCCCTCTTCCTCAATTGTTGGGCCAGTAACCGACTCGCCTTCTCTCCATACTCATACTGCACTCCCTATGCCCTCCTCCACTGTGCTTCTGCCTTACCCGTGGTCAGCAGGTCAAATTCCACATGTAACCTTTGTCTTTTCCTGTACAGTCCCTCCTCCGGTGCCTCTGCATATTGCCTGTCCACCCTCAGAAGTTCTCTCAGCAATCGCTCCCTTTCTTTACTCTCTTGCTTCCCTTTTTGTGCCCTTATGGATATCAGTTCCCCTCTGACCACCGCCTTCAACGCCTCCCAGACCACTCCCACCTGAACCTCTCCATTGTCATTAAACTCCATGATGTGGAGATGCCGGCGTTGGACTGGGGTGAGCACAGTAAGAAGTCTTACAACACCAGGTTAAAGTCCAACAGGTTTGTTTCGATGTCACTAGCTTTCGGAGCGCTGCTCCTTCCTCAGGTGAATGAAGAGGTACCTCCGAAGAGCGCTCCGAAAGCTAGTGACATCGAAACAAACCTATTAAACTCCAAGTACCTTTCGATACACCCCCTCACCCTTAGACATATCCCCTCATCCGCCAACAGGCCCATATCCATTCTCCAGAGTGGGCGCTTTTCCTTTTCCTCTCCTACCTCCAGATCAACCCAGTGCGGAGCGTGGTCCGAGATGGCTATGGCCGTGTACTCCGTCCCTGTCACCTTCGGAATCAGTGCCCTTCCCAGGACAAAAAAGTCTATCCGTGAATATACCTTGTGAACATGGGAGAAGAATGAGAACTCCTTACTCCTAGGTCTGATAAATCTCCAAGGGTCTACTCCTCCCATCTGCTCCATGAAGTCCTTAAGCACCTTGCCCGCTGCCGGCCTCCTCCCGGTCCTGGACCTTGACCGGTCCAGCCCTGGATCAAGCACTGTATTGAAATCTCCCCCCACTACCAACGTTCCCGCCTCCAGGTCCGGGATACGCCCCAACATACGCCTCATGAAGTTTGCATCATCCCAGTTTGGGGCGTACACGTTCACCAGAACCACCGCCTCCCCTTGCAGTCTGCCACTCACCATCACGTATCTACCCCCACTGTCTGCACTATGGTCTTTGCCTCAAACAGTACCCGTTTACCCACTAAAATAACCATCGCATCCAAACCCGAAAGAAACACCTGTCCCACCCATCCTTTACGTAGTCTGATCTGATCTGTCAATTTCAGGTGCGTCTCCTGCAACATAACCACATCTGCCTTTAATTTCTTTAGGTGTGCGAGTACCCGCGCCCTTTTAATCGGCCATTCAGCCCTCTCATGTTCCACGTGATCAACCGGGTTGGGGGGCTCTTTACCCCCCCCCCCCCTTGTCGACTAGCCAGCCCCTTTTTTACCCCAGCTCCTCACCCGGTTCCCACGTACCCGTATATCCCAACGACGGTGCCCTCCCGCCTCGACCACCCCGCTCCATAACAGCTCCCCCTTCCCCTTAGCAGCAGCAACCCAGTTAGCTCCCTCCCCCCCCCCCTCCGCTAGATCCCCCTCTAGCGTAATTACACCCCCCATGTTGCTCCCAGAAGTCAGCGAACTCTGGCTGACCTCGTCTTCCCCGTTTGCCCTCGGCCTCTCACTGTGCGAGGCCCCCACCTTCCTGCGTCCCTGTTCCCGCCATAATTACCATAGCGCGGGAACGAGGCCCGCGTTTCCCACTCAGCCCCGCGTTCCTACCCACCGGCGCCCACAGTTCCTCATACTCCCCCCCCCCCCCCCAAACGAGGGGAAGAGAGAAAATTTACAGGATTAAAGAGTTAACAATTGAAAAATCATCCCCCCCCCTTCCTCGTCCCACATAGTCACCCCACCACTTTGTCCCAGAAGCTCTTTCTCTCGCCAGACTATTCCAGCTTCTCGTCCACTATGAATGTCCACGCCTCTTCTGCCGTCTCAAAGTATTGGTGCTTCCCTTGGTATGTGACCCACAGTCTCGCCGGTTGCAGCATTCCAAATTTCACCTTTTTGTGAAGCACCGCCTTAGCCCGATTGAAACTTGCCCTCCTTCTCGCCACCTCCGCACTCCAATCCTGGTATACGCGGATCACCGCGTTCTCCCACCTGCAGCTCCGAGTTTTCTTCGCCCATCTTAGGACCATCTCTCTGTCATTATAGTGGTGAAACATCACCACTATGGCTCGAATTATTTCTCCTGCCCTTGGTCTTCGCGCCATAACTCGATAAGCTCCCTCCACCTCCAAAGGGCCCGTCGGGGCCTCCGATCCCATTAGCGAGTGAAGCATCGTGCTCACATATGCCCCGACGTCCGCCCCCTCTGCGCCCTCGGGAAGACCTAAGACTCTTAGATTCTTCCCCCTCGAATTATTCTCCAGGGCTTCCAACCTCTCCACACACCTCTTGTGCTGCGCCTCGTGCGTCTCTGTCTTCACCACCAGGCCCTGAATTTCATCTTCATTTTCAGCAGCCTTTGCCTTCACGACCCGAAGCTCCAGCTCCTGGGTCCTCTGCGCCCCCTTTAGCCCTTCAATCGCCTGTAGCATCGGGGCCAACACCTCCTTCTTCAGCTCTTCCACACAGCGCCGCAGGAACTCTTGTTGCTCCGGGCCCCATATCGAACGGCCACCTTCCGACGCCATCTTGCTTCGAGCTTCCCTTCCCTGCCGCTGCTCCGAAGGATCCACTGCAATCCTGCCGCTATCCTCTCCTTTTTTCATCAGTATCCGGGGGGGGATTCCCTTCTATTTCACCGCACAGTGATTTTGGCTGTTTAAAATTGCTGTTGGGGCTCTTATCAAGAGCCCAAAAGTCCATTCCAACGGGAGCTGCCGAAACGTGCAACTTAGCTGGTCATCACCGCACCCGGAAGCCAAGTTAAACTTTTTCAAACATACAGTGAACATCTTAGCAACCATTAATTCAAATACAACCCCCAAACAATACAACACTAAGTAATCCTTAATAACTTCCCAAACAACATCCAGAAGACAGAAGAAACACCTTTTAACAGAAGCACATTAGGTTTACATTCACTACTGAGAACATTTATAATTCTGAATTCACCAAATGATCATGAGATAGTCTTTTCATGGCAGAGAGAACAGCATTACACCTGCTTTGTCTGGCTTCAGCTCCAACCCTGAAAACAAAACTAAAACACACCCTGCAGCAAACAGCCTAAAACAAAAGTAAAAAGCTGACAGACAGCCCAGCTCCACCCACTCTCTGACATCACTGCAGTAGTAAACACCCATTTCTTAAAGGTACTCTCACGACAGATATTTATATACACACCCATTTATAAACACCCATTTCTTAAAGGTACTCTCACATGACACCTCCCCCCCAAGAAAAAAAAATAAACCATCAACTTCAAGATGGTTTCCTTTTTCACCTTTTCACTATCCTTTAAGAAATGCACACAGTAAATATACTTTTTAGTTTCAAAAAACAGCACCCGCAAACAGATATAATAACATAGTCAATTTTTTCTTCTTCTTCCTCCAACTGGAATCCTTTCCGATTGACTGTCTCTTTGAACAAGGAGGTCCTTGCATGATCCGTCCATTTCTCCACACCTCAGCATTTCTCTTTAAAGTCAGATACTTTAATTCAATCCGATCACAGAGTCCCTTGTAATTCTCCAACACAGGAGCATTGGTTATCACAGTTTTCAGGCAGTCAAATGCCTGTTGAAAGTCCACTGAAATTTTTTACGTTTCTTCAGCAAGTCCATCACTGGAGCAACCACGCTACAAAAATTTTGCACAAATGTTCGATCAAATCCACTCATGCCAAGAAATCGCATTATTTCCCTTTGCCTCGAGGGTATCGGAAACTCCTCAATAACTGATGGTTTCACATCCCATTCGACCCTGTCCGATTGTATGGCCAAGGAAAGTGACTTGGGCTTTTCCAAATTCACTTTTGGCTAGGTTTATCACCAAACCCGTCTCCTGAAGTCGATCAAATAACTCCATCAGATGTTTTAAATGTTCTTTCCATGTCTGGCTGAAAATTACCAGATCGTCGATGTATACCGCACAATTGGGTAATCCTGAAACAACTTTGTTAGTTAACCGTTGAAATGTGGCTGGGGCGTTTGTCATACTAAATGGCATAACTTTGAATTGGTATGTACCATCTGGAGTCACAAAAGCTGAAATCTCCTTCGCCCTTTCGGATAAAGGTACCTGCCAGTATCTTGTAAGTAAATCCAGTTTGGAAATAAAAGCTGATTGTCCCACTTTCTCAATGCAATCCTCCAAACGTGGGATAGGATAAGAGTCCATTCTTATAACTGCATTAACCTTTCCATAGTCCACACACAACCGTTGGATACCGTCTGGTTTAGGCACCATCACTATGGGTGAGCTCCATTGGCTGCAACCCACTACAATTATGCCATTGTTAAGCATACTCTCAATCTCTTTGTTAACCTGTGCCAATTTTAAAGGGTTAAGTTTATATGGATGTTGTTGGATTGGAACAGCATTTCCCACATCTACATCATGCATAGCCATTTTAGTACTTCCCAATTTATCTCCACAAACCTGCCCATCGATATCAATAACTCTTTCAGGTCAGTTTGTTTTTCCTATTGAAGGTAACTCAACAGTTTATCCCAATTTCTAAGAACATCCTCGTTTTCCAATTTAATTTGAGGGATGTCAAATTCACAGTCATCTGGATTTGGTTCATCACTTTGAGTTAGAATCATTAAAACCTCCTTTTTCTCTCCTCCCCTTTCAAGGTACCTTTTAAGCATATTCACATGACACACTTGGTGAATTTTCTTTCTATCTGGCGTTTTTACCACATAATTCACCTCATTTAATTTCCTTTCAATATGCTACGGTCCACAAAACCTAGCTTTTCAAGGTTCACCTACCAGTGGTAACAACACTAAAACTTTATCTCCACTGGAAAAACTACAAACTTTGGATTTTTTGTCCACTACCCTTTTTATCACATTTTGTGCAAACTTCAAATGTTGTCCAGCAAATTCACCTGCTCCATTTAATCGTTCCCTAAAATTTGACACCTAATCCAATAATGTAACTTCCAATTTCTCACTCACCAATTTTTCCTCAATTAATTTAATTGGTTCTCTTACTTCATGACCAAAAACTAGTTCAAAAGGACTAAATTTGGTTGACTCATTCGATGCATCCCTAATTGCAAACCGTACGAATGGAATTCCTTTATCCCAATCCTCTGGATAATCTTGACAGTAAGCCCTCAACATTGTCTTCAATGTCTGATGCCACCTTTCTAACGCTCCCTGCGATTCTAGATGGTACACAGTTGATATAAATTGTTTTATTCCTAAGCTATCCATAACTTCTTTGAATAACCTGGAGGTAAAATTTGATCCTTGATCCGATTGTATTTCTATGGGTAGTCCATATCTAGTAAAGAATTTAAGTAATTCCTCCACAATCTTTTCAGCTGTAATATTACATACTGGAATGGTCTCTGGAAACCGAGTAGACACATCCATTTTGGTCAAAAGATATTGATTCTCACTTTTTGTTTTTGGAAGCGGTCCTATGCAATCAATTAGGACCCTTGTAAAAGGTTCCTCAAATGTTGGAATGGGTATTAAGGGCGCTGGTTTTATCACTGCTTGAGGTTTCCCTATCACTTGACATGTGTGGCATTATTGACAAAATTTAACTACATCTTTATGTAGTCCAGGCCAATAAAAATGTTTTTGTATTTTAGCTTGAGTTTTCCTTATTCCCAAATGACTTCCCACTGGTACCTCATGTGGAACTCGCAACACCTCCTTTCTGTACCCTACCGGCAATGCTACTTGATGAACTTCTGCCCACTTTTCATCCACCTGCATATGTAAAGGTCTCCATTTTCTCATCAAGTCATCACTTTTACGGTAATAACACTCTGGTATCCACTCAGAATCCTCTTTCTGATACGTCCATTTTTTTTCTATATCTTTCTGTTGTAACTCCGCCAATTTACCTGAACTAAAAATATCTGCCTCATCCTCCACCTGTTCTTGTTCTTTTTCAATCACCTGATCAAAAATCATTTCTGATAATTGCACTTCAACTTCATCTTCACTCTCTGATTTCTCCTCTTGTCTTAACCTGGGACTTTGCGACCTTGTTACTACACAATCCGGAAAAATCCCAGGATATTCGTCCTTCAACACTTCAGTTGTCTGATTCTCCACTGGTTTATCAACCACAGTAGGCATCACTCCCACCTGCGATCCAGCGATGTCATTACCGAAGATAAACTGTATTCCTGGACAAGATAGTTTCTCTATTACTCCTACTACCACTTCACCACTCTTCACTGGACTTTCCAACCTTACCTTCTACAATGGAACACGACTCCTTTCACCCTTAATTCCACATATTACCACCTTTTCTGGCAACATTCTTCTAAAATTCAATAACTCCTCATCTCTTACCATTAAAGATTGACTAACTCCCGTATCTCTTAAAATTGTGACTTCTTTACCTGCTCTTCCACATGGAGTAAATTTTACCCACACAAGTAAATTCTTCAAAGAGATCTGGCACCTTCTTATCAATCACTTCTTGATCAGGCTGTACCATCTTTTGCCCCTCCTTCGCTTCACTTGGGCTTTCCTTTACCACTTTAACAAACCCCACTGTCTTAGCCTGTTTTACCACATCAGCCTTCCCAGTGCTTTTCTTCAACCACCAACACTGTGACTTTACATGGCCTAGTTTATTACAGTGAAAACATTTGAAACTTTTAATTTCTTTTCCACCCTCCTGGATTTCTTTTTTAATCTGAGGTACACTCTCCTTATTATCTCCCATCAGATCACCTTTACCTTTCCCACTTGAGTATTTCTCATGTCCCCAGTTTCTATCCCTCACAGGCTGAAACTGATGTCGGAAACCAAGCTTTGATTTATGAACTAATTCACAATCATCTGCCATTTCTGCTGCTAACCTCGCAGTTTTAACCCTCTGCTCTTCCACATGAGTTCTCACTACATCAGGAATTGAATTTTTAAACTCCTCCAAAAGTATAATTTCTCTGAGAGCTTCATACGTTTAGTCTATTTTCAAAGCCCTTATCCACCTATCAAAATTACTCTGTTAGAGCCTTTCAAACTCCATGTATGTTTGACCAAATTCTTTCCTTAAATTTCTAAACCTTTGTCTGTAAGCTTCAGGCACTGGTTCATATACACCTAAGATGGATTTTTTCACCTCCTCACACGCCCCAGATACCTCCTCCGGTAGTGATGCAAACACTTCACTAGTCCTACCTATCAGCTTTATTTGAATCAGTAATACCCACATGTCCTGTGGCCATTTCATTTGTTTAGCCACCTTCTCAAATGAAATGAAAAAGACTTCCACCTCCTTCTCGTCAAACCTTGGCAATGCTTGGACATATTTAAATAGATCCCCACTAAGCCTTCGACTTTGACGCTCTTTCTCACTATCCTCATCACTATCATCCAACTGTAGTTTCCCTTTACGTCTGCCAATTTTAACTGACTGTCATGTTTCATGGCCATTTTCTGAAGTTCAAACTCTCTCTTTAATTTATCCCTGATCTGTATCTCGCTTTCTCTTTCTTTTTGTTCTGCTAGGGCTATTCTTTCTTTTCTCCTTTCTTCTCTCTTTTCTTTTTCCTCTCTCTCTGTTTCTTTTTCCTCTCTATCTCTTTCTCTTTCTTTTGCCGCTCTCTTTCTTTTTCCTCTCTTTTGTATTGAAGCTGCTTTAATTCTTTCTCATGTTCCATTTGTTTAATTTGTAACTGAATTTTTGCCATTTCCAATCAGTCAAACTATCTCAGGCAACTTTAAATGCTTAGCTACCGCCATAATTACCTCGTCCTTTCACATTTTGTCAGGTAATGTTAACTGCGATGTTTTTGCCAAATCTAACAGTCTGCTTTTAGTCTCTGTCCGTAAGGCACTGCATGTGACCGTCTCCACCCCCAAAAACTTCAGAGCCCCTGAAAGAGCCATTGTCCACAACACACTCCCTACTTAAACTAGAATACCACACCTGATAAGCAACCATAATATGCTCACCCCTCACTGTCTTTAAGTTCACTAAGCCAATCCAATAGATAGACCTTTATCCTGGACAAGCCCCCAATTTGTTATGAGCCAGGGTTTAGAGAACCCCAAAGTGTATCATGGAATTCACCTGACCCACAACTTTTAATAGATTGTGGTATGGGGAGCACACGGCCCACTCTACAGGTGTGGTACAGCAGAAATCGAAAAGTATTTTTTTAAGAAAAACAATGTTTATTCTATGAACTCAAGTTAACCTTTTTCAAACATACAGTGAACATCTTAGCAACCATCAATTCAAATACAACTCCCAACGAATACGACACTAAGTAATCCTTAATAACTTCCCAAACAACATCCAGAAGACAGAAGAAACACCTTTTAACAGAAGCACATTAGGAGAACATTTATAATTCTGAATTCACCAAATGATCAAGAGATAGTCTTTTCATGGCAGAGGGAACAGCAATACACCTACTTTGACTGGCTTCAGGTCCAACCCTGAAAACGAAACTAAAACACACCCTGCAGCAAACAGCCTAAAACAAAAGTGAAAAGCTGACAGACAGCCCAGCTCCACCCACTCTCTGACATCACTGCAGCAGTAAACATCCATTTCTTAAAGGTACTCTCACTACAGATATTTATATACACACCCATTTAAAAACACCCATTTCTTAAAGGTACTCTCACATGACAGATCTGTGGCCTTTGATCGGAACTCACCCTGGTTCTGATGAGAGGTCAGAGTGTAATTGCTTCAATGCACTTACTTACCCTAGTCAGGGGGCCATCCAATGTTCGGTTCATAATATGCAAGGGCCAGACACACATCGAGTAGGCAAGGCGCGTGGCGCCACCCTTCCTGAAGTGTAGGTAGACCTGGCTCAAAGATCTATGAGCCAGAAATGAATCTAAACATCTCAGAAAATGTCTGCTCCAAATATCACTTCTTGGTTGAAAGCGGCGAGTACTTGCAACAAAAGCTGTATCCCAAACTCACGTTCCCCTTTGAACAGTTAAATCCTGTGCCCACGGCCCCAATGAGTTTGACTGCGTTTGATTTTTGTGCACCAAATCAGTCAAGATAAAATGTGAATAAATTATGCAAATGGTAAAATGTGTGGTTTGTTGTCACCCAAATATCTCAAAACAAACGCAATGTGGTTCTGTGCTCTCACACCATATTCATCAAGAAGCAGAAGACAACTTGCCAAACTGCATCGTTATGGTTGCTGTTTAATCTTGCCCCTTTATGAAATCCTATAGCAGCATGGCTTCCGTGGTTCCCAGAATACCTAGGGGCCCTGCCCAGTTGCCATAGGGACATCTTGTTGTGGTTGGGCTATTTGAGCAGCTGGTTGGATCTGTGGTCTAGCGTCCCAAAATGAGCAGTTTTTCTTATCCTGAGATGGATATGAAACTGCCAATGTCGCACAAACCAAATAAGCAACTTCTTTTGGGGGTCTGAAAAGGTTCACTGTCCTCATATTTACACCTTTAACCTGCCCACTTTCTAACCATTCCTCTGCCAGCTACTTTTATCCCTACCCCTCAACCTTACCATATCCTCCAATTGGTACTATCTCTCAGGACAGTAAAATTGGACTGGACCAGCCATATGAATTCTGTGGCTACAAGAGCAGGTCAGAGGCTGGGAATTCAACATCTTATCCCCAAAACCTGTCCACCATCTGCAAGACACAATCAGGAGTGAGGTAAAATACTTTGTACTTTCCTGGATGAGTGCAGCTCCAACACTCAAACAATTTAACATCATCCAGGACAAAGCAGCCCACTTGATTGGTGCCCAATCCACCACCTTCTCAAAGGCAATTAGGATTGGTCAATGGAGGTTGGCCTTTCCAGCAATGCCAACAAGGTTGTCAATTACTAAAAATAACATAGATGGAATCTGAAGTTCAGCTTCAGGGAGCTGAACCTTCTCACTCCAGGATGCCCTGGACTCCATTGCATTTCAAAATGGTTCTGGTTTGGGGGGACTTAATTAGCCAGAAAGAGGTTAAAGTTCCTCTGCTTTCTGCAAGATCCCAGACCCAGCACTTATTTATCCCTCTAACAAATTGTTCTTCCTCTGTCCCCAACAGAATAACAATCAGTTTGCTCCGGGGGGAATATCCTAACTTTCGGGCTCTATCTTCTTTTGCCTCTTGCCGATTCTCTGGAGGAGAGAGTTTGAGGGAGCGAATGGGCTCATCACACAAAGGCCCTGCTCATATCACCAGCTAACCTTTGAACTTAGCCACTTTCCTTCCAATGGGCTATTTGAAAACCACCTTCTAGAGCTCAACCACTCACACTGGCTGGATTCCTGACTCTGAGGCTATGTCCTCACGTCAGCGTGGGAACCATGGCGTTTTACGCCCAAAGATTCGTTTGGCTGGGGGCTAACATGCTGGTAGTGTAGAACATCCGGCTCTAGCTACCGATATGGCCCGGAGAATTGCCGGGACCATGGCTGCCATTGCGCACGGCGGCGGCCTACAGCGGCCGCGACGTGCAACATGGCGCCGGCCGCGGGCGGACCCAGCCTGCAAAATAGTGCCCCCTCCTTTGGCCGGCTTGCGAGATCCAGACTACCCCCCAACAGTGCCGCCAGCCCCTGACAAAGTCCCCCCTGCCCACGGGTCAGCCCGCCCCCGACTGTGGCGGCGGCGGACTGAGACTGCAGCCGCCACGCTGAGTTCCCGACGAAGCATAGCACACGTGACTGACGCCACCACAAACTAAGTTGTTTTCGGCTCAGTATAGCTGGCAAAAAGCAACGGGGGCAGAGCATCGGGGGTGGGCCTCAGGCACCCCGAAAGCGGCGCTGCCCCCGATTTGATTGGTAACGGATATTTTCCGACCGATCAGCGAATGGGATTTTGGCGTCGGCGACCGGAGAATCCCGCCCTCTATCTCTACAACCTTCCTTTTCATGTAAGTATCCAATTCTCCTTTGGAACTTTCTATGGAATTCATCTTCACCACCCTTTCAGACATTGTATTCCAGATTACAACAACTCACCACATGTAAATAAAAATTCCGTGACCAGACGCATTTAAAGCTGCCATTGGTCGATAGTTGATTTATGACCTATTTCACAATATGCCCTTGATGCCATGGGACCCCCTTTCAGCACTCTCCCACAGTCATGGCAAAGTCTTTCTGAAAATACAATTTGATATAAACTTTAACAAACTGGGTGGAGTTTGTCAGGAATCATTACTGGTTTCTGAAGACCCCTCAACAGATAATAAGTTGGGGAGAGTGGATTTTCTGGCCATTCTCGCCAGCGGGATCTTCGGATCCCATCGATGGCGAACCTCCCATCCTTTTAATCTAATCTTTATTATTGCCACAAGTAGGCTTACATTAACACTGCAATGAGGTTACTGTGAAGATCCCCTAGTCACCACCCTCCGGCACCTCTTCGGGGACACAGAGGGATAATTCAGAATGTCCAATTCACCTCACAAGCACATCTTTGGACTGTGGGAGGAAACTGGAGCATCTGGAGGAAACCCACGCAGACATGGGGAGAACATGCTGACTGCACAGACAGTGACCCAAGCCGGGAATCGAAGCTGGGACCCTGGAGCTGTAAAGCAATGGTGCTAACCACTGTACTACCATGCCGCCCACGATGGGTTATCCGGCAAGGCGGGGGTGGAATCAACTGGAAAGTCCGGTGACAGCGACGGGAACAGAAGATCCCGCTGCTGGCCAACAGCGGGCCGCGTCTCGCTGCCGAGAAACATACAGCAGGGGCCTCTGGAAATTCCCCCTCCAGCCCACCCCCCAGTCATGTGGCCAATCATTGGTCGTATTTTTAATAATTCTTTTCATTAAACACAAGGATCAGTAGGAGCCCATTCAGACTCTTGAACTTGCTCTACTATTCAGTCAGATTATGACCGTGCTCTACTTCAACTCTGTGTACCCACTTTAATCAATACTTTAACAACAGAAGTCTATCAGTCTCAGTTTTAGAAAGTCCAAAGCACCCCGAACATCCACAGCCTTTTGGTACAGAGAATTGCTGATTTTTACTATCGAAGAATGCTTTCTGATTTCATTGATTAATAGCCCAGGTCCAATTTGAAAATTATCTCCCATATTCGGAAGCAGATCATCCGCGTATAGCGAGACCCTGTGCTCCAGCCCCCCCGCACTATCACCTGCCAGACCCCCGACGTTCTCAGTGCCAATGGCTCTAAAGCCAGGGCAAACAGTAGTGGGGAGTGTGGGCACCCCTGCCTCATCCCCCGGTGCAGCCTGAAATAGTCTGAACTCACCCGATTCATCTGCACACTCGCAATGGGTACCTGATATAACAACCAGACCCAGTCCACAAATCTTTGCTCAAACCTAAACCGCTCCAGAACCTCCCACAGATATTCCCACTCCACCCAATCAAAGGCCTTCTCTGCATCCATGGCAACCACCATCTCTGCTTTCCATCTCTCTGGAGGCATCATGATCACATTAAGTAGCCTCCTGATGTTGGCCGCTAGATGCCTCCCCTTCACGAGCCCCATCTGGTCCTCCCGTATCACCTCTGGCACACAATCCTCTATTCTCAAAGCCAAGATCTTAGCCAATAGTTTGGCATCTATATTTAGCAGGAAAATTGGTCAGTAGGACCCACATTGTTCCGGATCCTTTTCCCACTTCAAAATGAGGGAGGTCGAAGCCTGCAACAACGTCGGGGGAAGAACTCCCAACTCCCGTGCCTTGTTAAAAGCCTTTACCAGCAGTGTCCCCAATACCCCCAAGAACGTCTTATAAAATTCCATCGGGTACCCATCCGTACCTGGGGACTTGCCCGATTGCATCGCCTCCAGCCCCTCCATCACTTCCACCAGCCTAATTGGGGCCCCCAGGTCCTCCACCAACTCCGAATCCACCTTCGGGAACTCCAACCCCTCTAAAAGCCACGTCATCACCTCCGCCCCGACTGGGGGTTCCGACTCATACAAGTTGCTGTAAAAGTCCCTAAACAACCCATTCATCCCTGCTGGGTCCAAGACCACATTCCCTCTTGCGCCCTTCACTTTCCTGATCTCCCTCGCAGCCTCCTGCTCCCTCAACTAGTGCACTAGCATCCTGTTCGTCTTCTCCCCATACTCATACACCGCCTCTCTTGCCCTTCTCAACTGCCCCACTGCCTTTCCCATAGATAGTAGCCCAAACTCCATCTGCAGCCTCTGCCGCTCCTTTAGCAGCCCCACCTCCAGGGCATCTACATACGTCCTATCCACCTGCAGCATTTCCTCCACTAGCCTTTCTATCTCCGCCTTCTCCCTCTGTGCTCGAATTGATATAAACCCCCCCCCTGACTATTGCCTTCAGTGCCTCTCATACCGTACCCACCGAGACCTCCCCCATATCATGAATTTCCACGTATCTTTGGATGGCCTACCTCACCCGCTCACATACCTCTTCCTTCACCAACAACCCCACATCCAACCTCCATTGCAGGCGCTGACCCCCCAGTTTGCTCACCCGCAGACCCACTCTGTGCGGAGAATGGTCCAACACCTCTATTGCCGAGTACTCAACATCCATCGCCCCCACCAGCAACGTCTTATCGAACACAAAAAAGTCTATTGGGAAGTACACCTTATGCACATGGGAGAAGAATGAAAATTCCTTCGCCCTCAGTCTTCCAAATCTCCACAGATCTACCCCTCCAATGTGCTCCATGAACCCGCTTCGCTCCATCACTGTCGCCAACATCCTCCCCGGCCTCAAACTCGACTGATCCAGTCTCGGATTTAGAACCGGATAAACCACAACAACCCCCCCCCGCCCCAATAATTAGCCGATGCAAGTCCAGATGGGGGGTCCTCCCCAGCACCTGCCTCATAAATTTGATGTTCGGGGCATAGATGTTCGCTAATACCACCGGCATTCCCTCCAATTTCCCACTCACCATAGATACCACCCCCCAGAGTCAGCCACTATAATTCCCACTTCATACACCACCGCTTGTTGATCAAAATCACCACTCCTTTCGTTTTAGAATCCAATTCTGAGCGAAATACTTGCCCAACCCATCCCTTACTCAGTCTAGCCTGGGCTCCCACCTTCAGATGAGTCTCCTGTAGCACAGCCACATCCGCCTCCAATCGTTTTAAACGTGCGAGCACACAGGACCTCTTGACCAGCCCATTCAGCCCTCGCACGTTCCGTGTGACCAGCCTGATCGGGGGGAACCCTGACCCCCCCCCTGCCAATCAGTCATAGCCCCTCTTGGACCAGCCTCCAGCCCACGTCCCACACTTCCTCAGGCCCGACCTCGGGTGCCCACCATCATCGCTCCTTCACCTACCACTTTTTAGAAGCCTTTCCCCTGTCAGCAGTTCATCCCCCCTCCTGCCAAGTCCTCAGAACAACAACCCCAAACCCCATCCCCCCCACTAAGCACCTACTCACCCCCCCCCCCCCCCCCCCCACTGTGCTTCCGTGAATTAGCCCGCCCAGCTAGCCTGGTAGCCCTGCCCATGGCACCTAGCATCCTACCCCCCACTGATTCCCCTGCCGCCCCCCCCCTGCCTAACCATCCTGCTAGTGCAAACAAAACAACCCCACCCTAAATTCAATCTAAGAGAACAACCCGCCCATCCCCCACCAAAGAATAGAACAAACTGTGGCCATCTAAAATGGCCACCGCAAAGGATAATGGGAATTATAGTCAGGTTGGGACACAGACGGTACACAGCCCCTGTGTATTGTGCAAAGGGAAACCAGACCTAACAGAAGCTCACACCTGCTAAAGGTCAATCACTGATTTCCCCAGGACAATGAGACACGGATCGAAATGTAGCAACAGTAGCCGACTTGGAGGTGCCTATTTACCCTATTTGGAAGTGCATACATGCCTTGGACAAAAGCAGCTAGGCCAAGCCAGCGAGGTACCCGCCCCCAATTGGCCAGAATCGATTATGGTGATCGAAACCCTATCGATCCATTGGATCCTGAATTGGGACCGCCCAAAAGGGCGCAAAAGATCGGGAGGATAAGAAGAACTGCACAACCAGTATTTGGCCTCTTTTGGGACCGGCCTCAGCTCCAACCAACTGCAGATTATCAACCAGCCAAGTTCAAGGACCCGCGATCTCTACCTGAAGGACGAGCCTAAGCCAAGACAAACCTGAAGACTTCCAGCCGACACACGTGAGGATCCAAATAAAGGCCTTGTCTGCCCTGCACAGAGCTGGTCACTCCGAAGTTAAGTAAAGGTAATTTGAGTTGTTAGGTGTAGTTTAATAAGTAGCCGCGTGTAGGTTATTACATAGCACCAAGCCTGTGTCTAATAATAAATAATAATTGAACTAACATACTGGTTGTGTGGTCATTTGTCCAATACAAGAAACGTACTCACGTCTGGTGGTTCAGGTAAAAGAGCAACAAAACCCAGAGCAAAATAATGGCCCCAAACACAGTATAACACTGTCCCAACCCAACCCCAGAAACACAGCGCAAAGCGTCTCCACCAAAGTTCAATGTCCTCCTTCTCCTGCCAGTCTATTGGCTCTGACAAACTCCACCGCCTCCTCCGGTGTGCTAAAGTACAGTTCCCAACCTTTATCGGTCACCCACAAGCACGCCGGATACAGCATCCCGAACTTCACCCCCTTCTTGAAGCTCGCTCACCTCGTAGCGAGCTCTGCATCCAGGTCCTGATGCACTTGGATTTCATTGTCCGCCCAGGTGCAGCGCCCACCTCAAGATCCACTCCTTGTCCAGTATTCGGTGCAATTGCACCACCATCACCCTCGGCGGCTCATTCCCCTGCGACTTCCTCATTAGTGCCCTGTGCGCGCGATCCACTTCCAGAGGTCGTGGGAATGTTTCCTCTCCCAGCAGCTTCTCCAACATCCTCCCCACATACGCGCCGGCGTCTGCTCCTTCGACTCCCTCTGGCAGGCCCAAGATCCTTAAATTCTGCCTGCATGACCTGTTCTCCAGGTCCATAAGACCAAAAGACATAGGAACAGAATTAGGCCACTCGGTCCATCGAGTCTGCTCTGCCATTCAATCACGGATGATATTTTCTCACCCCCATTCTCCTGCCTTCTCCCCATAACCCCTGATCCTCAATTGTCTCTTGCAGCCGCCTCTCCTGATCCCGCATCAACCTCATTTCTGCTGCCATCGAGGCGAACTGCTCCTCGTGTTCCCCCACCACCTCCTCCATCTTCTGGATCACCTGAGCCTGGGCCTCCAGCCTCGTCTCCACTTGGTCAATTACCGCCTTAATCAAGACCACCGCCCGGGCCAGGTCCTCCAGATTCTCCTTTCGTTGCTGGATGAACTTCCCATTCAGGAAGCCCACCAGCTGCTCTGTTGACCACTGAGCCAGCAGGGCCGCTCCATGCCCCTCTGTCATCTCCACCTGTGTTGCAGGCACCACACCGGCTTTTGCTATCTGTTCCCCTCTTTTGTGATGACTTCTGGCCCTCGACTCCATTCACTGGTGGGTCACTCTCTCCTACCAGCACTCCTCACCTTTTTTCCTCCACACATCCACCTGTCAACTGAGGAAAAGCTCAAAAAAAACTGCCACGAGCGGGAGCCACCAAATGTGCGACCACTCACACCATGGCCGCCACCGGAAGTCTTTCAGAGGGCATTTAAGAGTCAATCACATTGCTGTGGGTCTGGAGTCACATGTAGCCCAGACCAGGTAAGGATGGCAGATTTCCTTCTCTAAACGACATTAGTGAACTAGATGAGTTTTTATGACAATCGCCAATGGTTTCGACTTTTAATTCCAGATATTTTATTGAGTTTGAATTCCACCATCTGCCATGGCGGGATTCAAACCCAGGTCCCTGGATCATTATGCTGGGTCTTTGGATCACTACTACAGTGACAATATTACTATGCCACCCCCTCCTGGGTATGTATCGGACTCTTCTACTCCACCTCCCCAAGTCTTTATCCAATGGGCATAGAATGTATTCAGTTTCCTTGTTATAAGTCTTATTGTTATAATCTTGATGGTGTTGTAACATTTATTGCTACCACACTATTAACATTCTCACTGCCCCATCTCACCACCATCAAACCCCACATCTCACCCCCTCCCCCGCCCCCCGCCCCCCACCAAAGTCCTTGGAGTGTGATGAATGTAGGTATTTCAGATGTATTGTATTATAGGTATTTGATAGAGTAAGGGTTACAATTCTGGGTTGATGGCAACAATCATGCTTTAAGAGAAAACCTAATTGGAAAGTCAAACATATTTTGGGAGCCAGGAGCACACTTAAACTGTCGTCAAAGGCATGGTTACATACAATTTTGTTTGCATCAAGGGATCCCCTGTGGAGTTAATTGCATTTCAGTTTGGTAAGATGATGTTGCTCGGTGGAGCTAAGACATCAGGCATTTTGCAGAAAGCAGTTCAGTTGTGAGCTGAATGAAGCTATGTCCAGAAGTGAAGCAATTTGCTCTCACTGCAGTTCAGTTTAAAGAGATTAACAATCGTTAAAGCAGCGCAGACTTGTCTGAGAACAAGAGGAGCTGAAACAAGCTGATACATCAGCCAGGACTCTCCAATCATAGTGATAAAGATTTTCACCTTCAGCGCAGGCCCGCCAGCGGGTTTCGCGGTGGCATCAGGTGGTTACAATGGAAAGTCCCGTTGATAATCAGCGGGAAGATAAAATCCCGCTGTCAGCAAATGGTGCATGTTCTAGAAACACGTGGCTGGGGGATGGGAGAAGCATGCCCATCTTCTAAAGACATACAGCCAGAGTTTCTGCATGGTTCTGGCTGGAGTCAGGTCTTGTCTTTAAAGCAGTATCAAAGTAAAACATTTTCTCAAAGAACACCTCTGTAAAGCAGGTATTCCTGAGTGCCAATGCGTTATCAATGGATTGAGAGCTGAGATTTTCTTTCTCGTTATTTAATTAGGAATAAAGATAGCAGTTAAGGGTTGTATTCACTGTATTGTGTCGCATTGTTTCTGGAGTAATTGTCAGTGATTTTCTGGTGTGATGTTAAAGATATTTTAATACTGTGTTAGCAATAAAGTTTATTTTAATATACCATATCCCTATTTCTTTGTGCAATTACTCCTGGAGCGAAGTATCCTTTCCTCACAGTCTTACGAGATGGTTAGTATATTGTTATAAAATCTTTTGTCTGTCCTGTGTTCTCTTTTTATCCCTATCCTGCTGCCTGATTTTACCTACAGTCTTCTGGTTAGCTGCTACAACATGACTTCACCCTTTGGGATTTCTGTTAAGCTACAGATTATAGGTGTTTTAGAGCTGGAACACCTTTGTCCTGATGGACCAGGCCAAGACATCCCCTTTAGGTTCTGTGGCAAGACCTGTGATGTTAATTTGATAGACTTGGCCAGCAGCCAATTGGTGAATGAAAGGTTCTCGGCCTTCTCCTCTTGTTGCCTGTGATTGATGATGCCAGTCAGAAACTTTCAGGAGAGAGGTGGGTCTTCTGAAAAGTTCCATCTTTTGCTTCAGTTCTGTGAAGGAAGCTAGAAGGTGGTGGAGAATCTTCTTGTCCCTCTCTCTCTTCGCCAGTGGATTCTAAGAGGCATTCTGGCTAAATAGGTGGAGCTTTACTTATTTAAATGGGCACAGACAGCCATCAGAACTGGGAAAGAGATCTTTTGAATGTGAAAGTGCCAACCGTTTTCCACAGACCAATAATAATCTAACTCTGTGTCTCAGGGGCTGGGAAGAGCTTAAAATTGAAGCTTCAGGTGAGAGAATTTGTGATAAAATAGCCAGAGTTTGTACAGAACTCAGGCAAGTGAAAGACTGCTGACCCCAGAGTTAAAGCTGCAGTAATCTCACAGGGTGGCAAAAGCTCCATCTGGTGGTAGAAAAGAAGAATTGCATTGATCTGAACATCCTGGATGGGATTCTCCGACCCTGGGCCAGGTCGGAGAATTGCTGGGGTGGGGCATAATTCACGCGGCACCGCTCCGACGCCATTGGAGCCAGCACGGTCAGCATGGTGGAGCGGCCCTCCCGGCGATTCTCCACGCGCGTTGGACCGAGTGGCCATCGAGATAGGCCGAGTCCCGCCGGCGGCGTTCATGTGTGGTCCCACCCGGCAGGACCTCGGCGTTCATCCTGCGGGGGGGGGGGGGGCTGGTAGGGGGAGGGGGATCCGACCCTGGTGGAGGCCTCCACCGTGGCCAGGCCTGCGATCGAGGCCTACCGATCGGCGGGCCAGCTTCTCCTGGTGGGGGCCTAAGTTATTCCGCGGCGGTCCCCTGTAGCTCTCCGCATATTGCGTTGGGCCCGGCATGGAGAAGGCAACTAGCGCGCATGCGCGAGTTCGCGCCCGTCGTAATGCGCATGCGCGAATTCGCACCGGCCGCAGCGACAGCGTTTACGACGGCATCAACGTTTAACCTCGTGATCAGAGAATCCCGCCCCCTGTGTATAGCGGCAAGTGAAACTGTGCTGACCTGAACACCCTGTACCTACCTCCATCTGGTGGTGGAAGGGCAGAATTGCACCAACCTGGAATTCTTGGGTAAAATGCCATCTGATGGTCTCAGGATGGGATTGTGCAAACCTGAATCTCTTGAGTAAATCTATTCCCAGAGGCCCTAACCACAGCAGTGAAGACTTATCTGAAATCTTCCCCTTTAATCCCCATTTTTTAATCTTCTCCGACCCTTGCCTTGTGTCTATCTACGGGCAGCACGGTAGCATTGTGGATAGCACAATTGCTTCACAGCTCCAGGGTCCCAGATTCGATTCCAGATTGGGTCACTGTCTGTGCGGAGTCTGCACATCCTCCCCGTGTGTGCGTGGGTTTCCTCCGGGTGCTCCGGTTTCCTCCCACAATCCAAAGATGTGCAGGTTAGGTGGATTGGCCATGATAAATTGCCCTTAGTGTCCAAAATTGCCCTTAGTGTTGGGTGGGGTTACTGGGTTATGGGGATAGGGTGGGGTGTGGGCTTGGGTAGGATGCTCTTTCCAAGAGCCGGTGCAGACTTGACGGGCCGAATGGCCTCCTTCTGCACTGTAAATTCTATGATAAACTATGATCTATGATATCTTGTGCGTATGTCTGAGTGGAAGGTGGGATTAGGTAGACTGGTGGACCATTGCCTTGTTATTTCTCTCTATATATTCAACTTTTCCTTTTGTTATCAATAAACAGTTTGTTAATGTTTTACTTATAAATCTGATGTCTGTAACTCATTGGAGCAATCAAGGGTTAAAGAACTTCGGAAAACACAAACTATTGGTTAATTCACTTCAGTAGGCTCTCAGGGCTGTGTGGGACTGGAATTCACCATGCACTCACCCAGAGTGTTGTAACAAAATTCAAATAAATTATTGGGGTTTCAGTCCAGCATCTTAGTCTCTGTTGGAGTCTGGCCTGGGATCATAAAAGGAGCTAATGATTCAGGCAGCCTGGGGACGTTATAACCCTTCAACGTCTCATTTGCCATTCTGTAGTACGATGCTGTGATGCTGCCTGCTCATGTTGTTGACTTGGAGATTAGGCTGGTGTTTTCTATAGTTTCATCTGTGTCTTCTATTGTATGAGGTTAAACCATGTCCGGTAGCTCTGGCAGGTTTGACTCTGAATGGTGGTTATTACTCTTGACTGTTTACTGTGAGGTGGAAGAATATTTGTTTCTGTGGTGGTGTTTTTCTCTTCTTCCCTCTCCATTTAGGCTGTTTGGAAGCTCTCTGAGTCTGAAGAAGGGTGTTCCTGTAGTAAGAAGATGATTGAGTGGCATGTTCACCTCCGCTTTTTGTTGTTGATGGTGTGAGACTGCTAGAAGGTCCCAGCATCCCTTGTGGTTCTGGCATGCTGGCTGGACATAGCCGTGCGTGCTGTGGTTGATGTGTCAATCAATGGGACCATCATCTTAGTTGAACATAAAGCCTCTTCAGACTGTTAATCCTTCTCTATACCACTTCCACCACAAGCACAATGATAATCTCATGTGCGGTAGATTGGAAACCTTCTAAGATGATCTGCGTTCCAAGAGGAAGAGAAATCAGAGTCGGAATACACCAAAATGTTTGAGGATTCTGGACCATGCTGTTCTGTACCATTTTGGTTTATAAATTTAGAGTACCCAATTATTTTTTCCAATCAAGGGGCAATTTAGCGTGGCCAATCCACCTACTTTGCACATCTTTGGGTTGTGGGGGTGAAACCCACGCAGGCACGGAGTACGTGCAACCTCCACACAGACAGTGACCCAAGGCCGGGATACAAACCCGGGTCCTCAGCGCCGAAGCCACTGTGCCACTGTGCTGCCCCCTGTTCTGTACCATTAACGAATGTGATAATCTTGACATCTTCTGCCAACTGGAGGAGATCAAGGGCTACGCAGCCATCTCTGCTCAGATTGGAGAAAGGCAAATTCCAGATGACATACACCTGCTCAGAGATTTGTTGGTCACCTTCTCTCAGTGGTTTCCCATCAAGACCTGAAAAGAAAAAGGGTGCTGTAGATTGTGGGGATGTTCACTGCACTACAAGTGCTGGAAACAACCCCTCTAATCTCGCCCAGAATGAACTCTGTTTTTTTTGTTTAGGCCGAGCCCTATATTTGGATCTCCAACCCGGCCCTATCTCCCACTCAGCTCTCTCTCCCTCACTTGCCCCAACTCAGCCCGCACCCAGACTCTCAGCTTCCTGAAATAGAACATAGAACATAGAACCGTACAGCACAGAACAGGCCCTTCAGCCCTCGATGTTGTGCCGAGCATTGTCCGAAACCAAGATCAAGCTATCCCACTCCCTGTCATTCTGGTGTGCTCCATGTGCCTATCCAATAGCCACTTGAAAGTTCCTAAAGTGTCCGACTCCACTATCACAGCAGGCAGTCCATTCCACACCCTAACCACTCTCTGAGTAAAGAACCTACCTCGGACCTCCCTCCTATATCTCCCACCCTGAATCTTATAGTTATGCCCCCTTGTAACAGCTACATCCACCCGAGGAAATAGTCTCTGAACGTCCACTATATCCCCCTCATTATCTTATAAACCTCTATCAAGTCGCCTCTCATCCTCCTCCGCTCCAAAGAGAAAAGCCCTAGCTCCCTCAACCTTTCCTCATAAGACCTATCCTGCAAACCAGGCAGCATCCTGGTAAATCTCCTTTGCACCCTTTCCAGTGGTTCCACATCCTTCCTATAATGAGGTGACCAGAACTGCACACAATACTCCAAATGTGGTCTCACCAGGGTCATGTACAGTTGCAGCATAACCCCGCGGCTCTTAAACTCAAACCCCCTGTTAATAAACGCTAACACACTATAGGCCTTCTTCACGGCTCTATCCACTTGAGTGGCATCCTTCAGAGATCTGTGGACATGAACTCCAAGATCTCTCTGTTGCTCCACATTCCTCAGAACACTGCCGTTGACCCTGTAATCCGCATTCAAATTTTTCCTACCAAAATGAATCACCTTGCACTTATCAGGGTTAAACTCCAGCTGCCATTTTACGGCCCAGCTCTGCATCCTATCAATGTCTCTTTGCAGCCTACAACAGCCCTCCACCTCATCCACTACTCCACCAATCTTGGTGTCATCAGCAAATTTACTGACCCACCCTTCAGCCCCCTCCTCCAAGTCATTGATAAAAATCACAAATAGCAGAGGACCCAGCACTGATCCCTGTGGTACACCGCTGGTAACTGGTCTCCAGGCTGAAAATTTTCCATCCACTACCACCCTCTGTCTTCTATGTGATAGCCAGTTACTTATCCAATTGACCAAATTTCCCTCTATCCCACTACTCCTTACTTTCTTCATGAGCCGACCATGGGAAACCTTAATGAGCCCCCAATAAGTATTGCTCTCCTGCTCTCCCTCCTTCCCTTCTGAGCCACAGGGACGCACTCAGTGCTGGAGATCCGCTCACCGTGGCTTACCCCGGTATATCCTAAATGGTATACTTGTTACTAAGGGGAACGACCACAGAGGATCCCTGCACTGACTGCTTCCTCCCAGCCCCTCTCACCATCACCCATCTATCTTGATTCTTCGGAGTTCGGAGTAACTACATCCCAGGCGGAAGTACTTCTCCAAGGCGGCCTTCAGGACGCGCGACAACGCAGAATCGCTGAGCAGAAACTTATAGCCAAGTTCCGCACACGAGTGCGGCCTCAACCGGGACCTGGGATTCATGTCGCATTACATTCATCCCCCACCATGTGGCCAGGGCTTGCAAAATCCTACCAACTGCCCTGGCTTGAGACAATTCACACCTCTTTAACCTTGGGTTACCCCTATCTCTGGATCTGTAAACACTTAATTAACTGCAAATGCTCACATTCTAAGCATTGTCTTGCATCTTTGACTTTGTCTATATATATGTTTCTGGAACATACCTCTTCATTCACCTGAGGAAGGAGCAGTGCTCCGAAGGCTAGTGTTTGAAACAAGCCTGTTGGACTTTAACCTGGTGTTGTAAGACTTCTTACTGTGCTCACCCCAGTCCAACGCCGGCATCTCCACATCACCCATACAGACAGTCACCCAAGGTCGGAATTGACTGGGTCTCTGGTGCTGTGAGGCAGCAGTGCTACCCAAATGCCATTCAATGGCAATACCATCATTGGATCCCCCACTATCAACATCCTGGTGGGTTACCATTGAGCAGAAACTGAACTGGGCTAGCCATATAAATACTGTGGCTACAAGAGCAGGGCAGAGACTGGGAATTCTGCAGCAAGTAACTCACCTTCTGACTCCCCTAAGGCTGTCCACCATCTAAGGGATAAATCCGGAGTGAGATCGTTACCTGGATGAGTTCAGCTCAGACAAGACTTATGATGCTTGACATTATCCAGCACAAAGCAGCCAACTTGATTTGTACCCCTTCCACAAACATTCACTCCATCCACCACTGATGCATAATGGCAACTGTGTGTACCATCTACTGCAGAATGCATCAAGGCGCCTTCAGAGGCATCTTCCAAACCAACGACCACTGCCACCAAGAAGGACAGGGCAGCAGAAACACCGCCATCTGGAGGTTCTTCTCCAAGTCACTCACCATCCTGACTTGAAAATATATTGCCATTCCTTCATGTTGCTGGGCCCAAAATCCTGGAACTCACTCCCGAAAGGCACTGTTGGTGTACCTACACCACATAGACTACAGCTGTTCAAAAGACAGCCCACCAATACCTTCTCAAGGGCAATTATGGATGGGCAATAGACTACATCCTTGCATGAATAAGACAAAAAAGTTAAGATGTTCACCCAGGCAACTATCAATAGTGTCTGGTAGATTTGTGATTCATCGATGACTATGGGCAACTAAGACATTGCAAAAAACTTGATGTAAGGACGAATATCGTAGCTAAGGATTTGAACACCGCCTCTGAAGAAACAAAAATAGCACTGCTACTAGCAGGACATCAAGCTAGAGAGATCTATAACTCCTTTAATTACTTGGAAGGTGAAGACAGAAGTAAATTGAAAGTGATACTCGGAAAATTTGAAGATCACTGTAACACCTGTAACTGTGCTGCTTTAAGACATTTAATGCTCAGAGACCAAATTGTACAGGGAATAAGTGAGGCGAAACTGAAACAATGATTATTAAAACAGAAAGGTTTAACGCTGGAAATCGCGCTTGAAAAGTGCAGATTGCAAGAAAAATGTAATAATTAGTACCTTGAGTTTTCACAAACAAAGAACGCTCTCCATGAGGCTGAGAAACTTAAATGGAGTCTTGGCATTCAAACCAGCTTCTTCATCGCGCGCCTCCAATTCAAAACTGTCCGCGCACGCGCACATCAACAAAAGACGCAAACCGGCAAAATTCTGTTCTGCGCATGCGCAGGAAACCAAAGCCACGCATGCGCAGTTGAGAAAAGACGCATTGGGTGAAGATTGTTCTGTGCATGCACAAGCCGCGCATGCGCAGTTGAAGAAAAAGCGCACGAAGCCCGATGATCGACTATATGTGAGAATGGTGACAGTGTGATCACAATCAGCATACACGATGTGCAAGATCACACGAGACTGACGGATCTCAGCTTGTCTGTACAGAAGCGTTCAACAAAGTAAAACTAAGTCCAGTGAGACCTCAATTAAAACCTCATCCACTCTTGACAACCCACAAGAAACTGAAATCTTGACGATGTTGACTCCAGAAGAGGAGCACCAAGAGATCAACTATGAAGCAAATCAAGCAGAAATGACTCCAGAAGAGGAGCACCAAGGAATCAAAGAGGAATCACATCAACCACAAATGACTGATGTCACCAGGATCAATGCAACATCAGATCATTCTCACAATCCTCAAGTCAAAACGCTCAATGAAACATCAGATACCACAAAAGACACTGATACCAAGAACAAAGAACAAAGAACAAAGAAAAGTACAGCACAGGAACAGGCCCTTCGGCCCTCCAAGCCCATGCCGACCTTGCTGCCCGACTAAACTACAATCTTCTACACTTCCTGGGTCCGTATCCCTCTATTCCCATCCTATTCATGTATTTGTCAAGATGCCCCTTAAATGTCACTATCGTCCCTGCTTCCACCACCTCCTCCGACAGCGGGTTCCAGGCACCCACTACCCTCTGTGTAAAAAACTTGCCTCGTACATCTACTCTAAACTTTGCCCCTCGCACCTTAAACCTATGCCCCCTAGTAATTGACCCCTCTACTTTGGGGAAAAGCCTCTGACTATCCACTCTGTCTATGCCCCTCATAATTTTGTAGACCTCTATCAGGTCGCCCCTCAACCTCCGTCGTGCCTGTGAGAACAAACCGAGTTTATTCAACCGCTCCACATAGCTAATGCCCTCCATACCAAGCAACATTCTGGTAAATCTCTTCTGCACCCTCTCTAAAGCCTCCACATCCTTCTGGTAGTGTGGCGACCAGAATTGAACACTATACCCCAAGTGTGGCCTAACTAAGTTTCTATACAGCTGCAACATGACTTGCCAATTCTTATACTCAATGCCCCAGCCAATGAAGGCAAGCATGCCATATGCCTTCTTGACTACCTTCTCCACCTGTGTTGCCCCTTTCAGTGAACTGTGAACCTGTACACCTAGATCTCTCTGACTTTCAATACTCTTGAGGGTTCTACCATTCACTGTGTATTCCCTACCTGCATTAGACGTTCCAAAATGCATTACCTCACATTTGTCCGGATTAAACCCCATCTGCCATCTCTCCGCACAAGTCTCCAAACAATCTAAATCCTGCGGTATCCTGACAGTCCTCATCGCTATCAGCAATTCCACCAACCTTTGTGTCGTCTGCAAGCTTACTAATCAGACCAGTTACATTTTCCTCCAAATCATTTATATATACTACAAACAGCAAAGGTCCCAGCACTGGTCCCTGCAGAACAAACTAGTCACAGCCCTCCAATTAGAAAAGCATCCTTTCATTGCTACTCTCTGCCTTCTATGACCTAGCCAGTTCTGTATCCACCTTGCCAGCTCACCCCTGATCCTGTGTGACTTCACCTTTTGTACTAGTCTACCATGAGGGACCTTGTCAAAGGCCTTACTAAAGTCCATACAGATAACATCCACTGCCCTACCTGCATCAATCATCTGTGTGACCTCTTCGAAAAACTCTATCAAGTTAGTGAGACTCGACCTCCCCTTCATAAAACCATGCTGCCTCTCACTAATACGTCCAATTGCTTCCAAATGGGAGCAGATCCTGTCTCGAAGAATTCTCTCCAGTAATTTCCCTACCACTGACGTAAGGCTCACCGGCCTGTAGTTCCCTGGATTATCCTTGCTACCCTTCTTAAACAAAGGAACAACATTGGCTATTTGCCAGTCCGCCTGAAGACAGTGAGGATCCAAAGATTTCTGTCAAGGCCTCAGCAATTTCCTCTCTAGCCTCCTTCACTATTCTGGGGTAGATGCCATCAGGCCCTGGGGACTTATCTACCTTAATATTTTTCAAGACGCCCAACACCTCGTCTTTTTGGATCTCGATGTGACCCAGGCTATGTACACACCTTTCTCCAGACTCAACATCCACCAATTCCTTCTCTTTGGTGAACACTGCAAAGTATTCATTTAGTACCTCGCCCATTTCCTCTGGTTCCACGCATAGATTCCCTTGCCTGTCCTTCAGTGGGCCAACCCTTTCCCTGGCTACCCTCTTGCTTTTTATGTACGTGTAAAAAGCCTTGGGAATTTCCTTAACCCTATTTGCCAATGACTTTTCATGACCCCTTCTGGCCTTCCTGACTCCTTGCTTAAGTTTGTTCCTACTTTCCTTATATTCCACACAGGCTTCGTCTGTTCCCAGCCTTTTAGCCCTGACAAATGCCTCCTTTTTCTTTTTGACGAGGCCTACAATGTCTCTCGTTATCCAAGGTTCCCGAAAATTGCCGTATTTATCCTTCTTCCTCACAGGAACATGCCGGTCCTGAATTCCTTTCAACTGACACTTGAAAGCCTCCCACATGTCAGATGTTGATTTACCCTCAAACATCTGCCCCCAATCTCGGTTCTTCAGTTCCTGCCTAATATTGTTATAATTAGCCTTCCCCCAATTTAGCACATTCACCCTAGGACCACTCTTATCCTTGTCCACCAGCACTTTAAAACTTACTGAATTGTGGTAACTGTTCCCAAAATGCTCCCCTACGGAAACTTCTACCACCTGGCAGGGCTCATTCCCCAGTACCAGGTCCAGTACAGCCCCTTCCCTGGTTGAACTGTCTACATATTGTTTTAAGAAGCCCTCCTGGATGCTCCTTACAAACTCTGCCCTGTCTAAGCCCCTGGCACTAAGTGAGTCCCAGTCAATATTGGGGAAGTTGAATCTCCCATCACAACAACCCTGTTGTTTTTACTCTTTTCCAAAATCTGTCTGCCTATCTGCTCCTCTATCTCCCACTGGCTGTTGGGAGGCCTGTAGTAAACCCCCAACATTGTGACTGCACCCTTCTTATGCCTGATCTCTACCCATATAGCATCGCTGCCCTCTGAGGTGTCCTCCCGCAGGACAGCTGTGATATTCTCCCCAACCAGTAGCACAACTCTTCCACCCCTTTTACATCCCCCTCTATCCCACCTGAAACATCTAAATCCTGGAACGTTTAGCTGCCAATCCCGTCCTTCTCTCAACCAGGTCTCTGTAATGGCAACAACATCATAGTTCCAAGCACTAATCCAAGCTCTAAGTTCATCTGCCTTACCCGTAACACTTCTTACATTAAAACATATGCACTTCAGGCCACCAGACCCGCTGTGTTCAGCAACTTCTCCCTGTCTGCTCTGCCTCAGAGCCATACTGTCCCTATTCCCTAGTTCTCCCTCAATGCTCTCACCTTCTGACCTATTGCTCCCGTGCCCACCCCCCAGCCATACTAGTTTAAACCCTCCCGTGTGGCATTAGCAAACCTCGCAGCCAGGATATTTATGCCTCTCCAGTTTAGATGCAACCCGTCCTTCTTATACAGGTCACACCTGCCCTGGAAGAGCTCCCGGTGGTCCAGATAATGGAAACCCTCCCTCCTACACCAGCTGTTTAGCCACGTGTTTAGCTGCTCTATCTTCCCATTTCTAGCCTCACTGGCATGTTCTGAGACATCTTGGACCCTGGCACCAGGGAGGCAACATACCATTGTGAAGTCTCTTTCACGTCCACAGAAGCGCGTATCTGTACCCCTGACTATAGAGTCCCCTATGACTATTGCTCTTCTGCGCTTTAACCCTCCCTTCTGAACATCAGAGCCAGCCGTGGTGCCACTGCTCTGGCTGCTACTGCTGCTGCTGAGTTATTCTCAATAACTTTGAGAATGACTCAAATTATCCACACAAAACAGTCATTGAGCACAACAAGAACAACAACAAATACTACAAGAACAGCAACAAGAAGCACGACAAAGACACCAACAGGAACAACAAGCACGACAAAAACAACAAGAACAACAATGAAAACAACAAAAACAGAAACAACAAGCATGACAAAACAACAAGAACAACAACGAAAACAACAAAGACAGAAATGACAGAAACAACAAAAACTACAACGAAACAACGACCTGTACAACATGGTACAACTCTGCACATGAAGGACAATGTAACAGCACAGTCCAAAAGAATGGCAAGAGTACAAACGTCACATGGCATGACAACGAAGCTCACAAATTCATATCTGCTCCACAACAAACAAACAAGCAAACCAGTTTTCAAGGCGGATGCCATACAGAAGCAATACCGCAAGCACAGGAAAAAGTCCAGGTCAGACAACAAAGATGACATCCAGAATCGATACCGCAAGCACAGGAAAAAGACCAGGTCAGATGACAAAAATGATTCGAGCACCTCATGATGTCTTGTTGGTTACTTAAACACAAGAACACTGATGACGTTCACAAAGAAATTACAATATCAACATCACTACCTCAACAACAGAAGAAGAAAGAAGCTCAACCGAAGAAATGTTTAAAGTTTAGACTCATAACATTTTTTATAATGATTGACTCGTAAATATTAATCAGCTTTGTATAATTCTCAATATCATCACAACTTGTACATATCATCATTTATCCAATCCCAGTTTCGATTCCCGGCTTGGGTCACTGTCTGTGTGGAGCCAGCACGTTCTCCCCATGTGTGCGTGGGTTTCCTCCGGGTGCTCCGGTTTCCTCCCACAGTCCAAAGATGTGCAGGTTAGGTGGATTGGCGATGCTAAATTGCCCTTAGTGTCCAAAGTTGCCCTTAGTGTTGGGTGGGGTTACTGGGTTACGGGGTTATGGGGATAGGGTGGAGGTGTGGGCTTGGGTAGGGTGCTCTTTCAAAGAGCCGGTGCAGACTCAATGGGCCGAATGGCCTCCATCTGCACTGTAAATTCTATGATTCTATGATCTACCTTTTTTGTACAATTTTTCTGAACACCGTACAGAAAATATGTAAAAAGAAAAAAGGGGAAATGTAGTGATCGGCACATCTGCATGTATACAAGGGGTTAATGTAAATACACTACAACTAAGTAATCACTAGAGGGAGCACTAGAAAGGTATAAAATAGACGGAAGGGATCCAGGATCGGACTCTCCACAGGAACAGCAGCTAGTGAGCAGGACACAGACTGACAGCTCAGATGTAACATCTAGTATAAGCTCTGGAGAGAGAATGCATTTACTCAATAAAACATTTACTTCAACTGGAAGACTACACGCTTTTTTTGCACGTAAGAAATAATATACTTGTCTAACCCACAGCCCACAGACGAAATTGTGACTCACTAAACCTGACTATGTGGATCCTGTAGTCACTGCTCTAAATGCCGGTAAGACGGGTAAATGGAGTGGACGATTCTGCAGGGTGGCACTGTCTGCCGAGCCCAAGGGTGAGAAACTAGCTATGGGGTCGGGGGAGAGATATTGGCTGTGTGGCCCAGGGAGGGTGACACTGGTTTTGGGGCACAGGAGGAGGCACTAGCTGTGGACCACAGGGGAGGCGACACACAGAAGATGTGGAGCCCAGTGGGGGGGATGTTGGCTGTCGAGCCCAAAGTTGGGATACTGGCAGTGGAGTCCGTGAGAGGGGAGGAGACAAGGTCTGCAGGGGCCCAGGGATGGGACATTGGCTGCTGGGGCCTGTGGATGAGATGCTGTGAAACACAGACGTTAGGTGGGGTAAGCTGGCTGGTGTTAGAGAGCTAGAGTGTGGTGAGTAAGTGAGTGAGTGAGTAAAAGTGAGTGTGAGTGAATGAGTGTGAGTGAGTGAGTGAATGTGAGTGAGTGAATGTAAGTGAGTGAGTGAGTTAGTCAGCCAGTGTTTTTTTCTTTCATTCATGTGATGTCACTCACTAGGCCAGAATTTATTGCTCATCCTTAATTGGCCTTGAGAAGTTGTTGGTGAACCGTCTTGCTGAGCCGTGTGTGTGTGTGTGCGAGAGAGAGATAAAGAGTGGGAGAGAGTGTTTGAGTGAGTATTAGGGAGAGAGTGTGTGAGTGAGTATTAGGGAGAGAGTGTGTGAGTGAGTATTAGGGAGAGAGTGTGTGAGTGAGTATTAGGGAGAGAGTGTGTGAGTGAGTATTAGGGAGAGAGTGTGTGAGTGAGTGAGTATTAGGGAGATGCTGTGTGAGTGAGTATTAGGGGGAGAGTGTGTGAGTGAGTGAGTATTAGCGGGAGAGTGTGTGAGTGAGTGAGTATGAGGGACAGAGCGTGTGAGTGAGTTTTAGGGAGAGAGTGTGTGAGTGAGTATTAGGGAGAGAGTGTGTGAGTGAGTATTAGGGGAGAGTGTGTGAGTGAGTTAGTCTTAGGGAGAGAGTGGGTGAGTGAGTATTAGGGGGAGAGTGTGTGAGTGAGTATTAGGGGAGTGTGTGTGAGTGAGTGAGTATCAGGGAGATAGTGTGTGAGTGAGTATTAGGGAGAGAGTGTGTGAGTGAGTATTAGGGGGAGAGTGTGTGAGTGAGTGAGTATTAGCGGTAGAGTGTGTGAGTGAGTGAGTATTAGGGAGAGAGTGTGTGAGTGAGTATTAGGGAGAGAGTGTGTGAGTGAGTATTAGGGAGAGAGTGTGTGAGTGAGTATTAGGGAGAGAATGTGTGAGTGAGTTAGTATTAGGGAGAGAGTGGGTGAGTGAGTATTAGGGGGAGAGTGTGTGAGTGAGTTAGTATGAGGGAGAGAGTGTGTGAGTGAGTGTTAGGGGGAGAGTGTGTGAGTGAGTATTAGGGAGAGAGTGTGTGAGTGAGTATTAAGGAGAGAATGTGTGAGTGAGTGAGTATTAGGGAGAGAGTGTGTGAGTGAGTTTTAGGGAGAGAGTGTGTGAGTGAGTATTAGGGAGAGACTGTGTGAGTGAGTATTAGGGGGCGAGTGTGTGAGTGATTATTAGGGAGAGTGTGTGTGAGTGAGTATTAGGGAGAGAGTGTGTGAGTGAGTATTAGGGGGATAGTGTGTGAGTGAGTGAGTCTTAGGGAGAGAGTGTGTGAGTGGGTATTAGGGAGAGAGTGTGTGAGTGAGTATTAGGGAGTGTGTGAGTGAGTATTAGGGGGATAGTGTGTGAGTGAGTGAGTCTTAGGGAGAGAATGTGTGAGTGAGTATTAGGGAGAAAGTGTGTGAGTGAGTATTAGGGAGAGAGTGTGTGAGAGAGTGAGTATTAGGGGGAGAGTGTGTGAGTGAGTATTAGGGAGAGAGTGTGTGAGTGAGTATTAGGGAGAGAGTGTGTGAGTGAGTATTAGGGAGAGAGTGTGTGAGTGAGTGAGTATTAGGGAGAGAGTGTGTGAGTGAGTATTAGGGAGCGAGTGTGAGTGAGTATTAGGGAGAGTGTGTATGAGTGAGTATTAGGGAGAGTGTGTGAGTGAGTATTAGCTGAAGAGTGTGTGAGTGAGTGAGTATTAGGGAGAAAGTGTGTGAGTGAGTATTGGTGTGGACTGTGTGAGTGAGTATTAGGGAGAGAGTGTGTGAGTGAGTATTAGGGAGAGAGTGTGTGAGTGAGTATTAGGGAGAGAGTGTGAGAGTGAGTGAGTATTAGGGAGAGAGTGTGTGAGTATTAGGGAGAGAGTGTGTGAGTGAGTATTATGGAGAGAGTGTGTGAGTATGAGGGAGAGTGTGTGAGTGAGTATTAGGGAGAGAGTGTGAGTGAGTATTAGGGAGAGAGTGTGTGAGTGAGTATTAGGCAGAAAATGTGTGAGTGAGTATTAGGAAGAGAGTGTGTGAGTGAGTGAGTATTAGGGAGAGAGTGTGTGAGTGAGCATGAGGGAGAGAGCGTGTGAGTGAGTGAGTATTGGGGAGAGAGAGTGTGAGTATTAGGGAGAGAGTGTGTGAGTGAGTATTAGGGAGAGAGTGTGTGAGTGAGTATTAGGGGGAGGTGGTGTGTGTGAGTATTACGGAAAGAGTGAGTGAGTGAGTGAGTATTAGGGAGAGAGAGTGTGAGTGAGTATTAGGGAGAGAGTGTGTGAGTGAGTATTAGGGAGAGAGTGTGTGTGTGAGTATTAGGGAGAGTGTGTGAGTGAGTATTAGGGAGAGAGTGTGTGAGTGAGGATGAGGGCGAGAGCGTGTGAGTGAGTGAGTATTAGGGAGAGAATGTGTGAGTATTAGGGAGAGAGTGTGTGAGTGAGTATTAGGGACAGTGTGTGAGTATTAGAGAGAGAGGGTCTGAGTGAATATTCGGGGGTGAGTGTGTGAGTGAGCAAGTATGAGAGAGAGAGTGTCTGAGGGAGTATGAGGGAGAGAGTGTGTCAGTGAGTATTAGGGGGAGAGTGTGTGTGTGAGTATTAGGGAAAGAGTGTGTGAGTGAGTGAGTATTAGGGACAGAGTGTGTGAGTGAGTATTAGATAGAGTGTGTGTGAATGAGTGAGTATTAGGGCGAGAGTGTGTGAGTGAGTATTAGGGAGAGAGTGTGTGAGTGAGTATTAGGGAGAGAGTGTGTGAGTGAGTATTAGGGAGAGCGTGTGTGAGTACTAAGGAGAGAGTGTGTGAGTGAGTATTAGGGAGAGAGTGTCTGAGTGAGTATTAGGGAGAGAGTGTGTGAGTGAGTATTAGGGAGAGAGTGTGTGAGTGAGTGAGTATTAGGGGGAGAGTGGGTGAGTGAGTATTAGGGAGAGAGAGTGTGAGTGAGTATTAGGGAGCGAGTGTGTGAGTGAGTATTAGGGAGAGAGTGTGTGAGTGAGTATTAAGGGGAGAGTGTGTGAGTGAGTATTGGGGAGAGAGTGTGTGAGTGAGTGAGTATTAGGGAGAGAGTGTGTGAGTGAGTATTAGGGGGAGGTGGTGTGTGTGAGTATTAGGGAAAGAGTGAGTGAGTGAGTGAGTATTCGGGAGAGAGTGTGTGAGTGGGTATTAGGGAGAGAGTGTGTGAGTGAGTATTAGGGAGAGAGTGTGTGTGTGAGTATTAGGGAGAGTGTGTGAGTGAGTATTAGGGAGAGAGTGTGTGAGTGAGGATGAGGGAGAGAGCGTGTGAGTGAGTGAGTATTAGGGAGAGAATGTGTGAGTATTAGGGAGAGAGTGTGTGAGTGAGTATTAGGGACAGTGTGTGTGTATTAGAGAGAGAGGGTCTGAGTGAATATTCGGGGGTGAGTGTGTGAGTGAGCAAGTATGAGAGAGAGAGTGTCTGAGGGAGTATGAGGGAGAGAGTGTGTCAGTGAGTATTAGGGGGAGAGTGTGTGTGTGAGTATTAGGGAAAGAGTGTGTGAGTGAGTGAGTATTAGGGACAGAGTGTGTGAGTGAGTATTAGAGAGAGAGTGTGTGAATGAGTGAGTATTAGGGCGAGAGTGTGTGAGTGAGTATCAGGGAGAGAGTGTGTGAGTGAGTATTAGGGAGAGAGTGTGTGAGTGAGTATTAGGGAGAGCGTGTGTGAGTACTAGGGAGAGAGTGTGTGAGTGAGTATTAGGGAGAGAGTGTCTGAGTGAGTATTAGGGAGAGAGTGTGTGAGTGAGTATAAGGAGAGAGTGTGTGAGTGAGTGAGTATTAGGGGGAGAGTGGGTGAGTGAGTATTAGGGAGAGAGAGTGTGAGTGAGTATTAGGGAGCGAGTGGGTGAGTGAGTATTAGGGAGAGAGTGTGTGAGTGAGTATTAAGGGGAGAGTGTGTGAGTGAGTATTGGGGAGAGAGTGTGTGAGTGAGTGAGTATTAGGGAGAGAGTGTGTCAGTGAGTATTAGGGAGAGAGTGTGTGATTGAGTATCAGGGAGACTGTGTGAGTGAGTATTAGAGAGAGAGTGTGTGATTATTAGTCAGAGAATGTGTGAGTGAGGATGAGGGAGAGAGCGTGTGAGTGAGTGAGTATTAGGGAGAGAATGTGTGAGTATTAGGGAGAGAGTGTGTGAGTGACTATTAGGGACAGTGTGTGAGTATTAGAGAGAGAGGTTCTGAGTGAATATTCGGGGGTGAGTGTGTGAGTGAGCGAGTATGAGAGAGAGAGTGTCTGAGGGAGTATGAGAGAGAGACTTTGTGAGTATTAGGGGGAGAGTGTGTGTGTGAGTATTAGGTAAAGAGCGTGTGAGTGAGTGAGTATTAGGGACAGAGTGTGTGAATGAGTGAGTATTAGGGAGAGAGTGTGTGAGTGAGTATTAGAGAGAGTGTGTGAATGAGTGAGTATTAGGGCGAGAGTGTGTGAGTGAGTATTAGGGAGAGATTATGTGAGTAAGTGAGTATTAGGGAGAGAGTGTGTGAGTGAGAATAAGGGAGAGCGTGTGTGAGTGAGTGGGTATTAGGGAGAGAGTGTGTGAGTGAGTATGAGGGAGAGAGTTTGTGAGTAAGTGAGTATTAGGGGGGGAGTGTGTGAGTGAGTATTCGGGAGAGTGTGTGAGTGAGTATTAGGGGGAGAGTGTGTGAGTGAGTGAGTATTAGGGAGAGAGTGTGTGAGTGAGTGAGTATTAGGGGGAGAGTGTGTGAGTGAGTATTAGGGGGAGAGTGTGAGTGAGTATTAGGGAGAGAGTTTGTGAGTGAGTGAGTATTAGGGAGACAGCGTGTGAATGAGTGAGTATTAGGGAGAGAGTGTGTGTGTATTAGAGAGAGAGTATCTGAGTGAGTATTAGGGATAGAGTGTGTGAGTGAGCGAGTATTAGGGAGAGAGTGTGTGAGTGAGCGAGTATGAGGGAGAGAGAGTGTGAGTGAGTATTCTGGAGAGAGTGTGTGAGTATAAGGGAGAGTGTGTGAGTGAGTATTAGGGAGAGTGTGTGAGTGAGTATTAGGGAGAGAGTGTGTGAGTGAGTATTAGGCAGAGAATGTGTTAGTGAGTATTAGGAAGAGAGTGTGTGAGTGAGTATTAGGGAGGGAGTGTGTGAGTGAGTATGACGGAGAGAGTGTGTGAGTGTGTGAGTATTAGGGAGAGAGTGTGTGAGTGAGTATTAGGGAGAGAGTGTGTGAGTGAGTATTAGGGAGAGAGTGTGTGAGTGAGTATAAGGGAGAGTGTGTGAATGTGTATTAGGGAGAGAGTGTGTGAGTGAGTACTAGGAAGAGAATGTGTGAGAGATTATTAGGAAGAGAGTGTGTGAGTGAGTGAGTATTAGGGAGAGAGTGTGTGAGTGAGTGAGTATTAGGGAGAGAGTGTGTGAGTGAGTATGAGGGAGAGAGCGTGTGAGTGAGTGAGTATTTGGGAGAGAGTGTGAGAGTATTAGGGAGAGAGTGTGTGAGTGAGTATTAGGGACAGTGTGTGAGTATTAGAGAGACAGGGTCTGAGTGAATATTCGGGGGTGAGTCTGTGAGTGACCGAGTTTGAGAGAGAGAGTGTCTGAGTGAGTATTAGGGAGAGAGTGTGTGAGTGAGTATTAGGGGGAGAGTGTGTGAGTGAGTATTAGGTAGAGAGTGTGTGAGTGAGTGAGTATTAGGGAGCGAGCGTGTGAGTGAGTATTAGGGAGAGAGTGTGTGAGTGAGTGAGTATTAGGGAGAGAGTTTGTGAGTAAGTGAGTATTAGGGGGGGAGTGTGTGAGTGAGTATTCGGGAGAGTGTGTGAGTGAGTATTAGGGGGAGAGTGTGTGAGTGAGTGAGTATTAGGGAGAGAGTGTGCGAGTGAGTGAGTATTAGGGGGAGAGTGTGTGAGTGCGTATTAGGGAGAGAGTGTGAGTGAGTATTAGGGAGAGAGTGTGTGAGTGAGTGAGTATTAGGGAGACAGCGTGTGAATGAGTGAGTATTAGGGAGAGAGTGTGTGTGTATTAGAGAGAGAGTATCTGAGTATTAGGGATAGAGCATGTGAGTGAGCGACTATTAGGGAGTGAGTGTGTGAGTAAGCGATTATGAGGGAGAGAGTGTGTGAGTGAGTATTCTGGAGAGAGTGTGTGAGTATAAGGGAGAGTGTGTGAGTGAGTATTAGGGAGAGTGTGTGAGTGAGTATTAGGGAGAGAGTGTGTGAGTGAGTATTAGGCAGAGAATGTGTTAGTGAGTATTAGAAAGAGAGTGTGTGAGTGAGTATTAGCGAGGGAGTGTGTGAGTGAGTATGATGGAGAGAGTGTGTGAGTGAGTGAGTATCAGGGAGAGTGTGTGAGTGAGTATTAGGGACAGATTGTGTGAGTGAGTATTAGGGAGAGAGTGTGTGAGTGAGTATAAGGGAGAGAGTGTGTGAATGTGTATTAGGGAGAGAGTGTGTGAGTGAGTACTAGGAAGAGAATGTGTGAGAGAGTATTAGGAAGAGAGTGTGTGAGTGAGTGAGTATTAGGGAGAGAGTGTGTGAGTGAGTGAGTATTAGGGAGAGAGTGTGTGAATGTGTATTAGGGAGAGAGTGTGTGAGTGAGTACTAGGAAGAGAATGTGTGAGAGAGTATTAGGAAGAGAGTGTGTGAGTGAGTGAGTATTAGGGAGAGAGTGTGTGAGTGAGTATGAGGGAGAGAGCGTGTTAGTGAGTGAGTATTTGGGAGAGAGTGTGAGAGTATTAGGGAGAGAGTGTGTGAATGAGTATTAGGGACAGTGTGTGAGTATTAGAGACAGAGGGTCTGAGTGAATATTCGGGGGTGAGTGTGTGAGTGAGCGAGTTTGAGAGAGAGAGTGCCTGAGTGAGTATTAGGGAGAGAGTGTGTGAGTGAGTATTAGGGGGAGAGTGTGTGAGTGAGTATTAGGGAGAGAGTGTGTGAGTGAGTGAGTATTAGGGAGCGAGCGTGTGAGTGAGTATTAGGGAGAGAGTGTGTGAGTGAGTATTAGGGAGAGAGTGTGTGAGTGAGTATTATGGAGTGTGTGAGTGAGTATTAGGGAGAGAGTGTGTGAGTGAGATAAAGGGAGAGAGTGTGTGAGTGAGTATTAGGGAGAGAGTGTGTGAGTGAATGAGTATTAGGGAGAGAGTGTGTGAGTGCGTATTAGGGAGAGAGTGTGTGAGTGAGTGAGTATTGGGGAGAGAGTGTGTGAGTGAGTTAGTATTAGGGAGAGAGTGGGTGAGTGAGTATTCGGGGGAGAGTGTTTGAGTGAGTATTAGGGAGAGAGTGTGTGAGTGAGTGTTAGGGGGAGAATGTGTGAGTGAGTATTAGGGGGAGAGTGTGTGAGTGAGTATTAGGGACAGAGTGTGTGAGTGAGTGAGTATTAGGGAGAGAGTGTGTGAGTGAGTATTCGGGAGAGAGTGTGTGAGTGAGTGAGTATTAGGGAGAGTGTGTGAGAGAGTATTAGGGAGAGTGTGTGTGGGTGAGTATTAGGGAGAGAGTGTGTGAGTGAGTATTAGGGAGAGAGTGTGTGAGTGAGTATTAGGAAGAGAGTGTGTGAGTGAGATAAAGGGAGAGAGTGTGTGAGTGAGTATTAGGGAGAGAGTGTGTGAGTGAATGAGTATTAGGGAGAGAGTGTGTGAGTGAGTATTAGGGAGAGAGTGTGTGAGTGAGTGAGTATTGGGGAGAGATTGTGTGCGTGAGTTAGTATTAGGGAGAGAGTGGGTGAGTGAGTATTAGGGGGAGAGTCTTTGAGTGAGTATTAGGGAGAGAGTGTATGAGTGAGTGTTAGGGGGAGAGTGTGTGAGTGAGTATTAGGGGGAGAGTGTGTGAGTGAGTATTATGGAGAGAGTGTGTGAGTGAGTGAGTATTAGGGAGAGAGTGTGTGAGTGAGTTTTAGGGAGAGAGTGTGTGAGTGAGTCTTAGGTAGAGAGTGTGTGAGTGATTGAGTATTAGGGAGAGAGTGTGTGAGTGAGTATTCGGCAGAGAGTGTGTGAGTGAGTGAGTATTAGGGAGAGTGTGTGAGTGAGTATTAGGGAGAGAGTGTGTGAGTGAGTATTAGAGAGAGTGTGTGAGTGAGATAAAGGGAGAGAGTGTGTGAGTGAGTATTAGGGAGAGAGTGTGTGAGTGAATGAGTATTAGGGAGAGAGTGTGTGAGTGAGTATTAGGGAGAGAGTGTGTGAGTGAGTGAGTATTAGGGAGAGAGTGTGTGAGTGAGTTAATATTAGGGAGAGAGTGGGTGAGTGAGTATTAGGGAGAGAGTGTGTGAGTGAATGAGTATAGGGAGAGAGTGTGTGAGTGAGTATTAGGGAGAGAGTGGGTGAGTGAGTATTAGGGGGAGAGTGTGTGAGTGAGTTAGTATGAGGGAGGGAGTGTGTGAATGAGTGTTAGGGGGAGAGTGTGTGAGTGAGTATTAGGGAGAGAGTGTGTGAGTGAGTGTTAAGGAGAGAATGTGTGAGTGAGTGAGTATTAGGGGGAGAGTGTGTGAGTGAGTTTTAGGGAGAGAGTGTGTGAGTGAGTATTAGGGAGAGAATGTGTGAGTGAGTATTAGGGGGCGAGTGTGTGAGTGATTATTAGGGAGAGTGTGTGTGAGTGAGTATTAGGGAGAGAGTGTGTGAGTGAGTATTAGGGGGATAGTGTGTGAGTGAGTGAGTCTTAGGGAGAGAGTGTGTGAGTGGGTATTAGGGAGAGAGTGTGTGAGTGAGTATTAGGGAGTGTGTGAGTGAGTATTAGGGGGATAGTGTGTGAGTGAGTGAGTCTTAGGGAGAGAATGTGTGAGTGAGTATTAGGGAGAAAGTGTGTGAGTGAGTATTAGGGAGAGAGTGTGTGAGAGAGTGAGTATTAGGGGGAGAATGTGTGAGTGAGTATTAGGGAGAGAGTGTGTGAGTGAGTATTAGGGAGAGAGTGTCTGAGTGAGTATTAGGGAGAGAGTGTGTGAGTGAGTGAGTATTAGGGAGAGAGTGTGTGAGTGAGTATTAGGGAGCGAGTGTGAGTGAGTATTAGGGAGAGTGTGTGTGAGTGAGTATTAGGGAGAGTGTGTGAGTGAGTATTAGGGGAAGAGTGTGTGAGTGAGTGAGTATTAGGGAGAAAGTGTGTGAGTGAGTATTGGTGTAGACTGTGTGAGTGAGTATTAGGGAGAGAGTGTGTGAGTGAGTATTAGGGAGAGAGTGTGTGAGTGAGTATTAGGGAGAGAGTGTGTGAGTGAGTGAGTATTGGGGAGAGAGTGTGTGAGTATTAGGGAGAGAGTGTGTGAGTGAGTATTATGGAGAGAGTCTGTGAGTATAAGGGAGAGTGTGTGAGTGAGTATTAGGGAGAGTGTGTGAGTGAGTATTAGGGAGAGAGTGTGTGAGTGAGTATTAGGGAGAGTGTGTGAGTGAGTATTAGGGAGAGAGTGTGTGAGTGAGTATAAGGGAGAGAGTGTGTGAATGTGTATTAGGGAGAGAGTGTGTGAGTGAGTACTAGGAAGAGAATGTGTGAGAGAGTATTAGGAAGAGAGTGTGTGAGTGAGTGAGTATTAGGGAGAGAGTGTGTGAGTGAGTATTAGGGAGAGAGTGTGTGAGTGAGTACTAGGAAGAGAATGTGTGAGAGAGTATTAGGAAGAGAGTGTGTGAGTGAGTGAGTATTAGGGAGAGAGTGTGTGAGTGAGTATTAGGGAGAGAGTGTGTGAGTGAGTGAGTATTAGGGAGCGAGCGTGTGAGTGAGTATTAGGGAGAGAGTGTGTGAGTGAGTATTAGGGAGAGAGTGTGTGAGTGAGTATTAAGGAGTGTGTGAGTGAGTATTAGGGAGAGAGTGTGTGAGTGAGTGAGTCTTCGGGAGAGAGTGTGTGAGTGGGTATTAGGGAGAGAGTGTGTGAGTGAGTATTAGGGAGTGTGTGAGTGAGTATTAGGGGGATAGTGTGTGAGTGAGTGAGTCTTAGGGAGAGAATGTGTGAGTGAGTATTAGGGAGAAAGTGTGTGAGTGAGTATTAGGGAGAGAGTGTGTGAGAGAGTGAGTATTAGGGGGAGAGTGTGTGAGTGAGTATTAGGGAGAGAGTGTGTGAGTGAGTATTAGGGAGAGAGTGTGTGAGTGAGTATTAGGGAGAGAGTGTGTGAGTGAGTGAGTATTAGGGAGAGAGTGTGTGAGTGAGTTTTAGGGAGAGAGTGTGTGAGTGAGTATTAGGGAGAGAATGTGTGAGTGAGTATTAGGGGGCGAGTGTGTGAGTGATTATTAGGGAGAGTGTGTGTGAGTGAGTATTAGGGAGAGAGTGTGTGAGTGAGTATTAGGGGGATAGTGTGTGAGTGAGTGAGTCTTAGGGAGAGAGTGTGTGAGTGTGTATTAGGGAGAGAGTGTGTGAGTGAGTATTAGGGAGTGTGTGAGTGAGTATTAGGGGGATAGTGTGTGAGTGAGTGAGTCTTAGGGAGAGAATGTGTGAGTGAGTATTAGGGAGAAAGTGTGTGAGTGAGTATTAGGGAGAGAGTGTGTGAGAGAGTGAGTATTAGGGGGAGAGTGTGTGAGTGAGTATTAGGGAGAGAGTGTGTGAATGAGTATTAGGGACAGTGTGTGAGTATTAGAGACAGAGGGTCTGAGTGAATATTCGGGGGTGAGTGTGTGAGTGAGCGAGTTTGAGAGAGAGAGTGCCTGAGTGAGTATTAGGGAGAGAGTGTGTGAGTGAGTATTAGGGGGAGAGTGTGTGAGTGAGTATTAGGGAGAGAGTGTGTGAGTGAGTGAGTATTAGGGAGCGAGCGTGTGAGTGAGTATTAGGGAGAGAGTGTGTGAGTGAGTATTAGGGAGAGAGTGTGTGAGTGAGTATTATGGAGTGTGTGAGTGAGTATTAGGGAGAGAGTGTGTGAGTGAGATAAAGGGAGAGAGTGTGTGAGTGAGTATTAGGGAGAGAGTGTGTGAGTGAATGAGTATTAGGGAGAGAGTGTGTGAGTGCGTATTAGGGAGAGAGTGTGTGAGTGAGTGAGTATTGGGGAGAGAGTGTGTGAGTGAGTTAGTATTAGGGAGAGAGTGGGTGAGTGAGTATTCGGGGGAGAGTGTTTGAGTGAGTATTAGGGAGAGAGTGTGTGAGTGAGTGTTAGGGGGAGAATGTGTGAGTGAGTATTAGGGGGAGAGTGTGTGAGTGAATATTAGGGACAGAGTGTGTGAGTGAGTGAGTATTAGGGAGAGAGTGTGTGAGTGAGTATTCGGGAGAGAGTGTGTGAGTGAGTGAGTATTAGGGAGAGTGTGTGAGAGAGTATTAGGGAGAGTGTGTGTGGGTGAGTATTAGGGAGAGAGTGTGTGAGTGAGTATTAGGGAGAGAGTGTGTGAGTGAGTATTAGGAAGAGAGTGTGTGAGTGAGATAAAGGGAGAGAGTGTGTGAGTGAGTATTAGGGAGAGAGTGTGTGAGTGAATGAGTATTAGGGAGAGAGTGTGTGAGTGAGTATTAGGGAGAGAGTGTGTGAGTGAGTGAGTATTGGGGAGAGATTGTGTGCGTGAGTTAGTATTAGGGAGAGAGTGGGTGAGTGAGTATTAGGGGGAGAGTCTTTGAGTGAGTATTAGGGAGAGAGTGTATGAGTGAGTGTTAGGGGGAGAGTGTGTGAGTGAGTATTAGGGGGAGAGTGTGTGAGTGAGTATTATGGAGAGAGTGTGTGAGTGAGTGAGTATTAGGGAGAGAGTGTGTGAGTGAGTTTTAGGGAGAGAGTGTGTGAGTGAGTCTTAGGTAGAGAGTGTGTGAGTGATTGAGTATTAGGGAGAGAGTGTGTGAGTGAGTATTCGGCAGAGAGTGTGTGAGTGAGTGAGTATTAGGGAGAGTGTGTGAGTGAGTATTAGGGAGAGAGTGTGTGAGTGAGTATTAGAGAGAGTGTGTGAGTGAGATAAAGGGAGAGAGTGTGTGAGTGAGTATTAGGGAGTGAGTGTGTGAGTGAATGAGTATTAGGGAGAGAGTGTGTGAGTGAGTATTAGGGAGAGAGTGTGTGAGTGAGTGAGTATTAGGGAGAGAGTGTGTGAGTGAGTTAATATTAGGGAGAGAGTGGGTGAGTGAGTATTAGGGAGAGAGTGTGTGAGTGAATGAGTATAGGGAGAGAGTGTGTGAGTGAGTATTAGGGAGAGAGTGGGTGAGTGAGTATTAGGGGGAGAGTGTGTGAGTGAGTTAGTATGAGGGAGGGAGTGTGTGAATGAGTGTTAGGGGGAGAGTGTGTGAGTGAGTATTAGGGAGAGAGTGTGTGAGTGAGTGTTAAGGAGAGAATGTGTGAGTGAGTGAGTATTAGGGGGAGAGTGTGTGAGTGAGTTTTAGGGAGAGAGTGTGTGAGTGAGTATTAGGGAGAGAATGTGTGAGTGAGTATTAGGGGGCGAGTGTGTGAGTGATTATTAGGGAGAGTGTGTGTGAGTGAGTATTAGGGAGAGAGTGTGTGAGTGAGTATTAGGGGGATAGTGTGTGAGTGAGTGAGTCTTAGGGAGAGAGTGTGTGAGTGGGTATTAGGGAGAGAGTGTGTGAGTGAGTATTAGGGAGTGTGTGAGTGAGTATTAGGGGGATAGTGTGTGAGTGAGTGAGTCTTAGGGAGAGAATGTGTGAGTGAGTATTAGGGAGAAAGTGTGTGAGTGAGTATTAGGGAGAGAGTGTGTGAGAGAGTGAGTATTAGGGGGAGAGAGTGTGAGAGTATTAGGGAGAGAGTGTGTGAATGAGTATTAGGGACAGTGTGTGAGTATTAGAGACAGAGGGTCTGAGTGAATATTCGGGGGTGAGTGTGTGAGTGAGCGAGTTTGAGAGAGAGAGTGCCTGAGTGAGTATTAGGGAGAGAGTGTGTGAGTGAGTATTAGGGGGAGAGTGTGTGAGTGAGTATTAGGGAGAGAGTGTGTGAGTGAGTGAGTATTAGGGAGCGAGCGTGTGAGTGAGTATTAGGGAGAGAGTGTGTGAGTGAGTATTAGGGAGAGAGTGTGTGAGTGAGTATTATGGAGTGTGTGAGTGAGTATTAGGGAGAGAGTGTGTGAGTGAGATAAAGGGAGAGAGTGTGTGAGTGAGTATTAGGGAGAGAGTGTGTGAGTGAATGAGTATTAGGGAGAGAGTGTGTGAGTGCGTATTAGGGAGAGAGTGTGTGAGTGAGTGAGTATTGGGGAGAGAGTGTGTGAGTGAGTTAGTATTAGGGAGAGAGTGGGTGAGTGAGTATTCGGGGGAGAGTGTTTGAGTGAGTATTAGGGAGAGAGTGTGTGAGTGAGTGTTAGGGGGAGAATGTGTGAGTGAGTATTAGGGGGAGAGTGTGTGAGTGAGTATTAGGGACAGAGTGTGTGAGTGAGTGAGTATTAGGGAGAGAGTGTGTGAGTGAGTATTCGGGAGAGAGTGTGTGAGTGAGTGAGTATTAGGGAGAGTGTGTGAGAGAGTATTAGGGAGAGTGTGTGTGGGTGAGTATTAGGGAGAGAGTGTGTGAGTGAGTATTAGGGAGAGAGTGTGTGAGTGAGTATTAGGAAGAGAGTGTGTGAGTGAGATAAAGGGAGAGAGTGTGTGAGTGAGTATTAGGGAGAGAGTGTGTGAGTGAATGAGTATTAGGGAGAGAGTGTGTGAGTGAGTATTAGGGAGAGAGTGTGTGAGTGAGTGAGTATTGGGGAGAGATTGTGTGCGTGAGTTAGTATTAGGGAGAGAGTGGGTGAGTGAGTATTAGGGGGAGAGTCTTTGAGTGAGTATTAGGGAGAGAGTGTATGAGTGAGTGTTAGGGGGAGAGTGTGTGAGTGAGTATTAGGGGGAGAGTGTGTGAGTGAGTATTATGGAGAGAGTGTGTGAGTGAGTGAGTATTAGGGAGAGAGTGTGTGAGTGAGTTTTAGGGAGAGAGTGTGTGAGTGAGTCTTAGGTAGAGAGTGTGTGAGTGATTGAGTATTAGGGAGAGAGTGTGTGAGTGAGTATTCGGCAGAGAGTGTGTGAGTGAGTGAGTATTAGGGAGAGTGTGTGAGTGAGTATTATGGAGAGAGTGTGTGAGTGAGTATTAGAGAGAGTGTGTGAGTGAGATAAAGGGAGAGAGTGTGTGAGTGAGTATTAGGGAGAGAGTGTGTGAGTGAATGAGTATTAGGGAGAGAGTGTGTGAGTGAGTATTAGGGAGAGAGTGTGTGAGTGAGTGAGTATTAGGCAGAGAGTGTGTGAGTGAGTTAATATTAGGGAGAGAGTGGGTGAGTGAGTATTAGGGAGAGAGTGTGTGAGTGAATGAGTATAGGGAGAGAGTGTGTGAGTGAGTATTAGGGAGAGAGTGGGTGAGTGAGTATTAGGGGGAGAGTGTGTGAGTGAGTTAGTATGAGGGAGGGAGTGTGTGAATGAGTGTTAGGGGGAGAGTGTGTGAGTGAGTATTAGGGAGAGAGTGTGTGAGTGAGTGTTAAGGAGAGAATGTGTGAGTGAGTGAGTATTAGGGGGAGAGTGTGTGAGTGAGTTTTAGGGAGAGAGTGTGTGAGTGAGTATTAGGGAGAGAATGTGTGAGTGAGTATTAGGGGGCGAGTGTGTGAGTGATTATTAGGGAGAGTGTGTGTGAGTGAGTATTAGGGAGAGAGTGTGTGAGTGAGTATTAGGGGGATAGTGTGTGAGTGAGTGAGTCTTAGGGAGAGAGTGTGTGAGTGGGTATTAGGGAGAGAGTGTGTGAGTGAGTATTAGGGAGTGTGTGAGTGAGTATTAGGGGGATAGTGTGTGAGTGAGTGAGTCTTAGGGAGAGAATATGTGAGTGAGTATTAGGGAGAAAGTGTGTGAGTGAGTATTAGGGAGAGAGTGTGTGAGAGAGTGAGTATTAGGGGGAGAATGTGTGAGTGAGTATTAGGGAGAGAGTGTGTGAGTGAGTATTAGGGAGAGAGTGTGTGAGTGAGTATTAGGGAGAGAGTGTGTGAGTGAGTGAGTATTAGGGAGAGAGTGTGTGAGTGAGTATTAGGGAGCGAGTGTGAGTGAGTATTAGGGAGAGTGTGTGTGAGTGAGTATTAGGGAGAGTGTGTGAGTGAGTATTAGGGGAAGAGTGTGTGAGTGAGTGAGTATTAGGGAGAAAGTGTGTGAGTGAGTATTGGTGTAGACTGTGTGAGTGAGTATTAGGGAGAGAGTGTGTGAGTGAGTATTAGGGAGAGAGTGTGTGAGTGAGTATTAGGGAGAGAGTGTGTGAGTGAGTGAGTATTGGGGAGGGAGTGTGTGAGTATTAGGGAGAGAGTGTGTGAGTGAGTATTATGGAGAGAGTCTGTGAGTATAAGGGAGAGTGTGTGAGTGAGTATTAGGGAGAGTGTGTGAGTGAGTATTAGGGAGAGAGTGTGTGAGTGAGTATTAGGGAGAGTGTGTGAGTGAGTATTAGGGAGAGAGTGTGTGAGTGAGTATAAGGGAGAGAGTGTGTGAATGTGTATTAGGGAGAGAGTGTGTGAGTGAGTACTAGGAAGAGAATGTGTGAGAGAGTATTAGGAAGAGAGTGTGTGAGTGAGTGAGTATTAGGGAGAGAGTGTGTGAGTGAGTATTAGGGAGAGAGTGTGTGAGTGAGTACTAGGAAGAGAATGTGTGAGAGAGTATTAGGAAGAGAGTGTGTGAGTGAGTGAGTATTAGGGAGAGAGTGTGTGAGTGAGTATTAGGGAGAGAGTGTGTGAGTGAGTGAGTATTAGGGAGCGAGCGTGTGAGTGAGTATTAGGGAGAGAGTTTGTGAGTGAGTATTAGGGAGAGAGTGTGTGAGTGAGTATTAAGGAGTGTGTGAGTGAGTATTAGGGAGAGAGTGTGTGAGTGAGTGAGTCTTCGGGAGAGAGTGTGTGAGTGGGTATTAGGGAGAGAGTGTGTGAGTGAGTATTAGGGAGTGTGTGAGTGAGTATTAGGGGGATAGTGTGTGAGTGAGTGAGTCTTAGGGAGAGAATGTGTGAGTGAGTATTAGGGAGAAAGTGTGTGAGTGAGTATTAGGGAGAGAGTGTGTGAGAGAGTGAGTATTAGGGGGAGAGTGTGTGAGTGAGTATTAGGGAGAGAGTGTGTGAGTGAGTATTAGGGAGAGAGTGTGTGAGTGAGTATTAGGGAGAGAGTGTGTGAGTGAGTGAGTATTAGGGAGAGAGTGTGTGAGTGAGTTTTAGGGAGAGAGTGTGTGAGTGAGTATTAGGGAGAGAATGTGTGAGTGAGTATTAGGGGGCGAGTGTGTGAGTGATTATTAGGGAGAGTGTGTGTGAGTGAGTATTAGGGAGAGAGTGTGTGAGTGAGTATTAGGGGGATAGTGTGTGAGTGAGTGAGTCTTAGGGAGAGAGTGTGTGAGTGGGTATTAGGGAGAGAGTGTGTGAGTGAGTATTAGGGAGTGTGTGAGTGAGTATTAGGGGGATAGTGTGTGAGTGAGTGAGTCTTAGGGAGAGAATGTGTGAGTGAGTATTAGGGAGAAAGTGTGTGAGTGAGTATTAGGGAGAGAGTGTGTGAGAGAGTGAGTATTAGGGGGAGAGTGTGTGAGTGAGTATTAGGGAGAGAGTGTGTGAGTGAGTATTAGGGAGAGAGTGTGTGAGTGAGTATTAGGGAGAGAGTGTGTGAGTGAGTGAGTATTAGGGAGAGAGTGTGTGAGTGAGTATTAGGGAGCGAGTGTGAGTGAGTATTAGGGAGAGTGTGTGTGAGTGAGTATTAGGGAGAGTGTGTGAGTGAGTATTAGGGGAAGAGTGTGTGAGTGAGTGAGTATTAGGGAGAAAGTGTGTGAGTGAGTATTGGTGTAGACTGTGTGAGTGAGTATTAGGGAGAGAGTGTGTGAGTGAGTATTAGGGAGAGAGTGTGTGAGTGAGTATTAGGGAGAGAGTGTGTGAGTGAGTGAGTATTAGGGAGAGAGTGTGTGAGTATTAGGGAGAGAGTGTGTGAGTGAGTATTATGGAGAGAGTGTGTGAGTATAAGGGAGAGTGTGTGAGTGAGTATTAGGGAGAGTGTGTGAGTGAGTATTAGGGAGAGAGTGTGTGAGTGAGTATTAGGCAGAGAATGTGTTAGTGAGTATTAGGAAGAGAGTGTGTGAGTGAGTATTTGCGAGGGAGTGTGTGAGTGAGTATGACGGAGAGAGTGTGTGAGTGAGTGAGTATTAGGGAGAGAGTGTGTCAGTGAGTATTAGGGAGAGATTGTGTGAGTGAGTATTAGGGAGAGAGTGTGTGAGTGAGTATAAGGGAGAGAGTGTGTGAATGTGTATTAGGGAGAGAGTGTGTGAGTGAGTACTAGGAAGAGAATGTGTGAGAGAGTATTAGGAAGAGAGTGTGTGAGTGAGTGAGTATTAGGGAGAGAGTGTGTGAGTGAGTATTAGGGAGAGAGTGTGTGAATGTGTATTAGGGAGAGAGTGTGTGAGTGAGTACTCGGAAGAGAATGTGTGAGAGAGTATTAGGAAGAGAGTGTGTGAGTGAGTGAGTATTAGGGAGAGAGTGTGTGAGTGAGTATGAGGGAGAGAGCGTGTGAGTGAGTGAGTATTTGGGAGAGAGTGTGAGAGTATTAGGGAGAGAGTGTGTGAGTGAGTATTAGGGACAGTGTGTGAGTATTAGAGACAGAGGGTCTGAGTGAATATTCGGGGGTGAGTGTGTGAGTGAGCGAGTTTGAGAGAGAGAGTGCCTGAGTGAGTATTAGGGAGAGAGTGTGTGAGTGAGTATTAGGGGGAGAGTGTGTGAGTGAGTATTAGGGAGAGAGTGTGTGAGTGAGTGAGTATTAGGGAGCGAGCGTGTGAGTGAGTATTAGGGAGAGAGTGTGTGAGTGAGTATTAGGGAGTGTGTGAGTGAGTATTAAGGAGTGTGTGAGTGAGTATTAGGGAGGGAGTGTGTGAGTGAGATAAAGGGAGAGAGTGTGTGAGTGAGTATTAGGGAGAGAGTGTGTGAGTGAATGAGTATTAGGGAGAGAGTGTGTGAGTGCGTATTAGGGAGAGAGTGTGTGAGTGAGTATTGGGGAGAGAGTGTGTGAGTGAGTTAGTATTAGTGAGAGAGTGGGTGAGTGAGTATTCGGGGGAGAGTGTTTGAGTGAGTATTAGGGAGAGAGTGTGTGAGTGCGTGTTAGGGGGAGAGTGTGTGAGTGAGTATTAGGGAGAGAGTGTGTGAGTGAGTGAGTATTAGGGAGCGAGCGTGTGAGTGAGTATTAGGGAGAGAGTGTGTGAGTGAGTATTAGGGAGAGAGTGTGTGAGTGAGTATTAAGGAGTGTGTGAGTGAGTATTAGGGAGAGAGTGTGCGAGTGAGATAAAGGGAGAGAGTGTATGAGTGAGTATTAGGGAGAGAGTGTGTGAGTGAATGAGTATTAGGGAGAGAGTGTGTGAGTGAATGAGTATTAGGGAGAGAGTGTGTGAGTGAGTATTAGGGAGAGAGTGTGTGAGTGAGTGAGTATTAGGGAGAGAGTGTGTGAGTGAGTTAATATTAGGGAGAGAGTGGGTGAGTGAGTATTAGGGAGAGAGTGTGTGAGTGAATGAGTATAGGGAGAGAGTGTGTGAGTGAGTATTAGGGAGAGAGTGGGTGAGTGAGTATTAGGGGGAGAGTGTGTGAGTGAGTTAGTATGAGGGAGGGAGTGTGTGAATGAGTGTTAGGGGGAGAGTGTGTGAGTGAGTATTAGGGAGAGAGTGTGTGAGTGAGTGTTAAGGAGAGAATGTGTGAGTGAGTGAGTATTAGGGGGAGAGTGTGTGAGTGAGTTTTAGGGAGAGAGTGTGTGAGTGAGTATTAGGGAGAGAATGTGTGAGTGAGTATTAGGGGGCGAGTGTGTGAGTGATTATTAGGGAGAGTGTGTGTGAGTGAGTATTAGGGAGAGAGTGTGTGAGTGAGTATTAGGGGGATAGTGTGTGAGTGAGTGAGTCTTAGGGAGAGAGTGTGTGAGTGGGTATTAGGGAGAGAGTGTGTGAGTGAGTATTAGGGAGTGTGTGAGTGAGTATTAGGGGGATAGTGTGTGAGTGAGTGAGTCTTAGGGAGAGAATGTGTGAGTGAGTATTAGGGAGAAAGTGTGTGAGTGAGTATTAGGGAGAGAGTGTGTGAGAGAGTGAGTATTAGGGGGAGAGTGTGTGAGTGAGTATTAGGGAGAGAGTGTGTGAGTGAGTATTAGGGAGAGAGTGTGTGAGTGAGTATTAGGGAGAGAGTGTGTGAGTGAGTGAGTATTAGGGAGAGAGTGTGTGAGTGAGTATTAGGGAGCGAGTGTGAGTGAGTATTAGGGAGAGTGTGTGTGAGTGAGTATTAGGGAGAGTGTGTGAGTGAGTATTAGGGGAAGAGTGTGTGAGTGAGTGAGTATTAGGGAGAAAGTGTGTGAGTGAGTATTGGTGTAGACTGTGTGAGTGAGTATTAGGGAGAGAGTGTGTGAGTGAGTATTAGGGAGAGAGTGTGTGAGTGAGTATTAGGGAGAGAGTGTGTGAGTGAGTGAGTATTGGGGAGAGAGTGTGTGAGTATTAGGGAGAGAGTGTGTGAGTGAGTATTAGGGAGAGAGTGTGTGAATGTGTATTAGGGAGAGAGTGTGTGAGTGAGTACTAGGAAGAGAATGTGTGAGAGAGTATTAGGAAGAGAGTGTGTGAGTGAGTGAGTATTAGGGAGAGAGTGTGTGAGTGAGTATGAGGGAGAGAGCGTGTGAGTGAGTGAGTATTTGGGAGAGAGTGTGAGAGTATTAGGGAGAGAGTGTGTGAGTGAGTATTAGGGACATTGTGTGAGTATTAGAGACAGAGGGTCTGAGTGAATATTCGGGGATGAGTGTGTGAGTGAGCGAGTTTGAGAGAGAGAGTGCCTGAGTGAGTATTAGGGAGAGAGTGTGTGAGTGAGTATTAGGGGGAGAGTGTGTGAGTGAGTATTAGGGAGAGAGTGTGTGAGTGAGTGAGTATTAGGGAGCGAGCGTGTGAGTGAGTATTAGGGAGAGAGTGTGTGAGTGAGTATTAGGGAGAGAGTGTGTGAGTGAGTACTAAGGAGTGTGTGAGTGAGTATTAGGGAGAGAGTGTGTGAGTGAGTGAGTCTTCGGGAGAGAGTGTGTGAGTGGGTATTAGGGAGAGAGTGTGTGAGTGAGTATTAGGGAGTGTGTGAGTGAGTATTAGGGGGATAGTGTGTGAGTGAGTGAGTCTTAGGGAGAGAATGTGTGAGTGAGTATTAGGGAGAAAGTGTGTGAGTGAGTATTAGGGAGAGAGTGTGTGAGAGAGTGAGTATTAGGGGGAGAGTGTGTGAGTGAGTATTAGGGAGAGAGTGTGTGAGTGAGTATTAGGGAGAGAGTGTGTGAGTGAGTATTAGGGAGAGAGTGTGTGAGTGAGTGAGTATTAGGGAGAGAGTGTGTGAGTGAGTTTTAGGGAGAGAGTGTGTGAGTGAGTATTAGGGAGAGAATGTGTGAGTGAGTATTAGGGGGCGAGTGTGTGAGTGATTATTAGGGAGAGTGTGTGTGAGTGAGTATTAGGGAGAGAGTGTGTGAGTGAGTATTAGGGGGATAGTGTGTGAGTGAGTGAGTCTTAGGGAGAGAGTGTGTGAGTGGGTATTAGGGAGAGAGTGTGTGAGTGAGTATTAGGGAGTGTGTGAGTGAGTATTAGGGGGATAGTGTGTGAGTGAGTGAGTCTTAGGGAGAGAATGTGTGAGTGAGTATTAGGGAGAAAGTGTGTGAGTGAGTATTAGGGAGAGAGTGTGTGAGAGAGTGAGTATTAGGGGGAGAGTGTGTGAGTGAGTATTAGGGAGAGAGTGTGTGAGTGAGTATTAGGGAGAGAGTGTGTGAGTGAGTATTAGGGAGAGAGTGTGTGAGTGAGTGAGTATTAGGGAGAGAGTGTGTGAGTGAGTATTAGGGAGCGAGTGTGAGTGAGTATTAGGGAGAGTGTGTGTGAGTGAGTATTAGGGAGAGTGTGTCAGTGAGTATTAGGGGAAGAGTGTGTGAGTGAGTGAGTATTAGGGAGAAAGTGTGTGAGTGAGTATTGGTGTAGACTGTGTGAGTGAGTATTAGGGAGAGAGTGTGTGAGTGAGTATTAGGGAGAGAGTGTGTGAGTGAGTATTAGGGAGAGAGTGTGTGAGTGAGTGAGTATTAGGGAGAGAGTGTGTGAGTATTAGGGAGAGAGTGTGTGAGTGAGTATTATGGAGAGAGTGTGTGAGTATAAGGGAGAGTGTGTGAGTGAGTATTAGGGAGAGTGTGTGAGTGAGTATTAGGGAGAGAGTGTGTGAGTGAGTATTAGGCAGAGAATGTGTTAGTGAGTATTAGGAAGAGAGTGTGTGAGTGAGTATTAGCGAGGGAGTGTGTGAGTGAGTATGACGGAGAGAGTGTGTGAGTGAGTGAGTATTAGGGAGAGAGTGTGTCAGTGAGTATTAGGGAGAGATTGTGTGAGTGATTATTAGGGAGAGAGTGTGTGAGTGAGTACTAGGAAGAGAATGTGTGAGAGAGTATTAGGAAGAGAGTGTGTGAGTGAGTGAGTATTAGGGAGAGAGTGTGTGAGTGAGTATTAGGGAGAGAGGGTGTGAATGTCTATTAGGGAGAGAGTGTGTGAGTGAGTACTAGGAAGAGAATGTGTGAGAGAGTATTAGGAAGAGAGTGTGTGAGTGAGTGAGTATTAGGGAGAGAGTGTGTGAGTGAGTATGAGGGAGAGAGCGTGTGAGTGAGTGAGTATTTGGGAGAGAGTGTGAGAGTATTAGGGAGAGAGTGTGTGAGTGAGTATTAGGGACAGTGTGTGAGTATTAGAGACAGAGGGTCTGAGTGAATATTCGGGGGTGAGTGTGTGAGTGAGCGAGTTTGAGAGAGAGAGTGCCTGAGTGAGTATTAGGGAGAGAGTGTGTGAGTGAGTATTAGGGGGAGAGTGTGTGAGTGAGTATTAGGGAGAGAGTGTGTGAGTGAGTGAGTATTAGGGAGCGAGCGTGTGAGTGAGTATTAGGGAGAGAGTGTGTGAGTGAGTATTAGGGAGTGTGTGAGTGAGTATTAAGGAGTGTGTGAGTGAGTATTAGGGAGGGAGTGTGTGAGTGAGATAAAGGGAGAGAGTGTGTGAGTGAGTATTAGGGAGAGAGTGTGTGAGTGAATGAGTATTAGGGAGAGAGTGTGTGAGTGCGTATTAGGGAGAGAGTGTGTGAGTGAGTATTGGGGAGAGAGTGTGTGAGTGAGTTAGTATTAGGGAGAGAGTGGGTGAGTGAGTATTCGGAGGAGAGTGTTTGAGTGAGTGAGTATTAGGGAGCGAGCGTGTGAGTGAGTATTAGGGAGAGAGTGTTTGAGTGAGTGAGTATTAGGGAGAGAGTGTGTGAGTGAGTATTCGGGAGAGAGTGTGTGAGTGAGTGAGTATTAGGGAGAGTGTGTGAGAGAGTATTAGGGAGAGTGTGTGTGGGTGAGTATTAGGGAGAGAGTGTGTGAATGAGTATTAGGGAGAGAGTGTGTGAGTGAGTATTAGGGAGAGAGTGTGTGAGTGAGATAAAGGGAGAGAGTGTGTGAGTGAGTATTAGGGAGAGAGTGTGTGAGTGAATGAGTATTAGGGAGAGAGTGTGTGAGTGAGTATTAGGGAGAGAGTGTGTGAGTGAGTGAGTATTGGGGAGAGAGTGTGTGCGTGAGTTAGTATTAGGGAGAGAGTGGGTGAGTGAGTATTAGGGGGAGAGTCTTTGAGTGAGTATTAGGGAGAGAGTGCGTGAGTGAGTGTTAGGGGGAGAGTGTGTGAGTGAGTATTAGGGGGAGAGTGTGTGAGTGAGTATTATGGAGAGAGTATGTGAGTGAGTGAGTATTAGGGAGAGAGTGTGTGAGTGAGTTTTAGGGAGAGAGTGTGTGAGTGAGTATTAGGTAGAGAGTGTGTGAGTGAGTATTAGGGAGAGAGTGTGTGAGTGAGTATTCGGCAGAGAGTGTGTGAGTGAGTGAGTATTAGGGAGAGTGTGTGAGTGAGTATTAGGGAGAGAGTGTGTGAGTGAGTATTAGAGAGAGTGTGTGAGTGAGTATTAGGGAGGGAGTGTGTGAGTGAGTATTAGGGAGAGAGTGTGTGAGTGAGATAAAGGGAGAGAGTGTGTGAGTGAGTATTAGGGAGAGAGTGTGTGAGTGAATGAGTATTAGGGAGAGAGTGTGTGAGTGAGTATTAGGGAGAGAGTGTGTGAGTGAGTGAGTATTAGGGAGAGAGTGTGTGAGTGAGTTAATATTAGGGAGACAGTGGGTGAGTGAGTATTAGGGAGAGAGTGTGTGAGTGAGTGAGTGTTAGGGAGAGAGTGTGTGAGTGAGTATTCGGGAGAGAGTGTGTGAGTGAGTGAGTATTAGGTAGAGTGTGTGAGTGAGTATTAGGGAGAGAGTCTGAGCGAGTATTAGGGGGAGAGTGTGTGAGTGAGTATTAGGGAGAGAGTGTGAGTGAGTATTAGGGAGAGAGTGTGTGAGTAAGTGAGTATAAGGGAGAGTGTGTGAGTGAGTATTAGGGGGAGAGTCTGTGAGTGAGTATTAGGGAGAGAGAGTGTGAGTGATTATTAGGGAGAGAGTGTGTGAGTGAGTATTAGTGAGAGAGTGTGTGAGTGAGTATTAGGGAGAGAGTGTGTGAGTGAGTGAGTATTAGGGAGAGAGTGTGTGAGTGAGCATTAGGGAGAGAGTGTGAGTGAGTATTAGGGACAGACTGTGTGAGTGAGTGAGTATTAGGGAGAGAGCGTGTGAATGAGTGAATATTAGGGAGAGAGTGTGTGTGTATTAGAGAGAGAGTATCTGAGTGAGTATTAGAGATAGAGTGTGTGAGTGAGCGAGTATTAGGGAGAGAGTGTGTGAGTGAGCGAGTATGAGGGAGAGAGTGTGTGAGTATTAGGGAGAGAGTGTGTGAGTGAGTATTCTGGAGTGTGTGAGTATGAGGGAGAGTGTGTGAGTGAGTATTCGGGAGAGTGTGTGAGTGAGTATTAGGGAGAGAGTGTGTGAGTGAGTATTAGGCAGAGAATGTGTTAGTGAGTATAAAGAAGAGAGTGTGTGAGTGAGTATTAGGGAGAGAGTGTGTGAGTGTGTGAGTATTAGGGAGAGAGTGTGTGAGTGAGTTAATATTAGGGAGAGAGTGGGTGAGTGAGTATTAGGGAGAGAGTGTGTGAGTGAATGAGTATTAGGGAGAGAGTGTGTGAGTGAGTATTAGGGAGAGTGTGTGTGGGTGAGTATTAGGGAGAGAGTGTGTGAATGAGTATTAGGGAGAGAGTGTGTGAGTGAGTATTAGGAAGAGAGTGTGTGAGTGAGATAAAGGGAGAGAGTGTGTGAGTGAGTATTAGGGAGAGAGTGTGTGAGTGAATGAGTATTAGGGAGAGAGTGTGTGAGTGAGTATTAGGGAGAGAGTGTGTGAGTGAGTGAGTATTAGGGAGAGAGTGTGTGAGTGAGTTAATATTAGGGAGAGAGTGGGTGAGTGAGTATTAGGGAGAGAGTGTGTGAGTGAATGAGTAGTAGGGAGAGAGTGTGTGAGTGAGTATTAGGCAGAGAGTGGGTGAGTGAGTATTAGGGGGAGAGTGTGTGAGTGAGTTAGTATGAGGGAGGGAGTGTGTGAGTGAGTGTTAGGGGGAGAGTGTGTGAGTGAGTATTAGGGAGAGAGTGTGTGAGTGAGTGTTAAGGAGAGAATGTGTGAGTGAGTGAGTATTAGGGGGAGAGTGCGTGAGTGAGTTTTAGGGAGAGAGTGTGTGAGTGAGTATTAGGGAGAGAATGTGTGAGTGAGTATTAGGGGGCGAGTGTGTGAGTGATTATTAGGGAGAGTGTGTGTGAGTGAGTATTAGGGAGAGTGTGTGTGAGTGAGTATTAGGGGGATAGTGTGTCAGTGAGTGAGTCTTAGGGAGAGAGTGTGTGAGTGGGTATTAGGGAGAGAGTGTGTGAGTGAGTATTAGGGAGTGTGTGAGTGAGTATTAGGGGGATAGTGTGTGAGTGAGTGAGTCTTAGGGAGAGAATGTGTGAGTGAGTATTAGGGAGAAAGTGTGTGAGTGAGTATTAGGGAGAGAGTGTGTGAGAGAGTGAGTATTAGGGGGAGAGTGTGTGAGTGAGTATTAGGGAGAGAGTGTGTGAGTGAGTATTAGGGAGAGAGTGTGTGAGTGAGTATTAGGGAGAGAGTGTGTGAGTGAGTGAGTATTAGGGAGAGAGTGTGTGAGTGAGTATTAGGGAGCGAGTGTGAGTGAGTATTAGGGAGAGTGTGTGTGAGTGAGTATTAGGGAGAGTTTGTGAGTGAGTATTAGGGGAAGAGTGTGTGAGTGAGTGAGTATTAGGGAGAAAGTGTGTGAGTGAGTATTGGTGTAGACTGTGTGAGTGAGTATTAGGGAGAGAGTGTGTGAGTGAGTATTAGGGAGAGAGTGTGTGAATGAGTATTAGGGAGAGAGTGTGTGAGTGAGTGAGTATTGGGGAGAGAGTGTGTGAGTATTAGGGAGAGAGTGTGTGAGTGAGTATTATGGAGAGAGTCTGTGAGTATAAGGGAGAGTGTGTGAGTGAGTATTAGGGAGAGTGTGTGAGTGAGTATTAGGGAGAGAGTGTGTGAGTGAGTATTAGGCAGAGAATGTGTTAGTGAGTATTAGGAAGAGAGTGTGTGAGTGAGTATTAGCGAGGGAGTGTGTGAGTGAGTATGACGGAGAGAGTGTGTGAGTGAGTGAGTATTAGGGAGAGAGTGTGTCAGTGAGTATTAGGGAGAGATTGTGTGAGTGAGTATTAGGGAGAGAGTGTGTGAGTGAGTATAAGGGAGAGAGTGTGTGAATGTGTATTAGGGAGAGAGTGTGTGAGTGAGTACTAGGAAGAGAATGTGTGAGAGAGTATTAGGAAGAGAGTGTGTGAGTGAGTGAGTATTAGGGAGAGATTGTGTGAGTGAGTATTAGGGAGAGAGTGTGTGAATGTGTATTAGGGAGAGAGTGTGTGAGTGAGTACTAGGAAGAGAATGTGTGAGAGAGTATTAGGAAGAGAGTGTGTGAGTGAGTGAGTATTAGGGAGAGAGTGTGTGAGTGAGTATGAGGGAGAGAGCGTGTGAGTGAGTGAGTATTTGGGAGAGAGTGTGAGAGTATTAGAGAGAGAGTGTGTGAGTGAGTATTAGGGACAGTATGTGAGTATTAGAGACAGAGGGTCTGAGTGAATATTCGGGGATGAGTGTGTGAGTGAGCGAGTTTGAGAGAGAGAGTGCCTGAGTGAGTATTAGGGAGAGAGTGTGTGAGTGAGTATTAGGGGGAGAGTGTGTGAGTGCGTATTAGGGAGAGAGTGTGTGAGTGAGTGAGTATTAGGGAGCGAGCGTGTGAGTGAGTTTTAGGGAGAGAGTGTGTGAGTGAGTATTAGGGAGAGAGTGTGTGAGTGAGTATTAAGGAGTGTGTGAGTGAGTATTAGGGAGAGAGTGTGTGAGTGAGTGAGTCTTCGGGAGAGAGTGTGTGAGTGGGTATTAGGGAGAGAGTGTGTGAGTGAGTATTAGGGAGTGTGTGAGTGAGTATTAGGGGGATAGTGTGTGAGTGAGTGAATCTTAGGGAGAGAATGTGTGAGTGAGTATTAGGGAGAAAGTGTGTGAGTGAGTATTAGGGAGAGAGTGTGTGAGAGAGTGAGTATTAGGGGGAGAGTGTGTGAGTGAGTATTAGGGAGAGAGTGTGTGAGTCAGTATTAGGGAGAGAGTGTGTGAGTGAGTATTAGGGAGAGAGTGTGTGAGTGAGTGAGTATTAGGGAGAGAGTGTGTGAGTGAGTTTTAGGGAGAGAGTGTGTGAGTGAGTATTAGGGAGAGAATGTGTGAGTGAGTATTAGGGGGCGAGTGTGTGAGTGATTATTAGGGAGAGTGTGTGTGAGTGAGTATTAGGGAGAGAGTGTGTGAGTGAGTATTAGGGGGATAGTGTGTGAGTGAGTGTTAGGGAGTGTGTGAGTGAGTATTAGGGGGATAGTGTGTGAGTGAGTGAGTCTTAGGGAGAGAATGTATGAGTGAGTATTAGGGAGAAAGTGTGTGAGTGAGTATTAGGGAGAGAGTGTGTGAGAGAGTGAGTATTAGGGGGAGAGTGTGTGAGTGAATATTAGGGAGAGAGTGTGTGAGTGAGTATTAGGGAGAGAGTGTGTGAGTGAGTATTAGGCAGAGAGTGTGTGAGTGAGTGAGTATTAGGGAGAGAGTGTGTGAGTGAGCATTAGGGAGAGAGTGTGAGTGAGTATTAGGGACAGACTGTGTGAGTGAGTGAGTATTAGGGAGAGAGCGTGTGAATGAGTGAGTATTAGGGAGAGAGTGTGTGTGTATTAGAGAGAAAGTATCTGAGTGAGTATTAGAGATAGAGTGTGTGAGTGAGCGAGTATTAGGGAGAGAGTGTGTGAGTGAGCGAGTATGAGGGAGAGAGTGTGTGAGTATTAGGGAGAGAGTGTGTGAGTGAGTATTCTGGAGAGAGTGTGTGAGTATGAGGGAGAGTGTGTGAGTGAGTATTCGGGAGAGTGTGTGAGTGAGTATTAGGGAGAGAGTGTGTGAGTGAGTATTAGGCAGAGAATGTGTTAGTGAGTATAAAGAAGAGAGTGTGTGAGTGAGTTTTAGGGAGGGAGTGTGTGAGTGAGTTTGACGGAGAGAGTGTGTGAGTGAGTGAGTATCAGGGAGAGAGTGTGTGAGTGAGTATAAGGGTGAGAGTGTGTGAGTGAGTATTAGGGAGAGAGTGTGTGAGTGAGTGAGAATTAGGGAGAGAGTGTGTGAGTGAGTATTAGGGAGAGAGTGTGTGAGTGTGTATTAGGGAGAGAGTGTGTGAGTGAGTATTAGGAAGAGAATGTGTGAGTGAGTATTAGGAAGAGAGTGTGTGAGTGAGTGAGTATTAGGGAGAGAGTGTGTGAGTGAGTATGAGGGAGAGAGCGTGTGAGTGAGTGAGTATTAGGGAGAGAGTGTGAGAGTATTAGGGAGAGAGTGTGTGAGTGAGTATTAGGTACAGTGAGTGAGTATTAGAGAGAGAGGGTCTGAGTGAATATTCCGGGTTGAGTGTGTGAGTGAACGAGTATGAGTGAGAGAGTGTCTGAGTATTAGGGAGAGAGTGTGTGAGTGTGTATTAGGGAGAGAGTGTGTGAGTGTGTATTAGGAAGAGAATGTGTGTCTGAGTATTAGGGAGAGAGTGTGTGAGTGAGTATTAGGGGGAGAGTGTGTGAGTGAGTATTAGGGAGAGAGTGTGTGAGTGAGTGAGTATTAGGGAGAGAGCGTGTGAGTGAGTATTAGGGAGAGAGTGTGTGAGTGAGTATTAGGGAGAGAGTGTGTGAGTGAGTATTTGGGAGAGAGTGTGTGAGTGAGTATTAGGGAGAGAGTGTATGAGTGAGTATAAGGGTGAGAGTGTGTGAGTGAATGAGTATTAGGGAGAGAGTGTGTGAGTAAGTATTAGGGAGAGAGTGTGTGAGTGAGTGAGTATTAGGGAGAGAGTGTGTGAGTGAGTTAGTATTAGGGAGAGAGTGGATGAGTGAGTATTAGGGGGAGTGTGTTTGAGTGAGTATTAGGGAGAGAGTGTGTGAGTGAGTGTTCGGGGGAGAGTGTGTGAGTGAGTATTAGGGGGAGAGTGTGTGAGTGAGTATTAGGGAGAGAGTGTGTGAGTGAGTATTAGGGAGAGAGTGTGTGAGTGAGTTTTAGGGAGAGAGTGTGTGAGTGAGTATTAGGGAGAGAGTATGTGAGTGAGTGAGTATTAGGGAGAGAGTGTGTGAGTGAGTATTCGGGAGAGAGTGTGTGAGTGAGTGAGTATTAGGGAGAGTGTGTGAGTGAGTATTAGGGAGAGAGTGTGTGAGTGAGTATTACGGAGCAAATGTGTGTGTGAGTGAGTATTAGGGAGAGTGTGTGAGCGAGTATTAGGGGGAGAGTGTGTGAGTGAGTATTAGGGAGAGAGTGTGAGTGAGTATTAGGGAGAGAGTGTGTGAGTGAGTATTAGGGAGAGAGTGTGTGTGAGTATTAGGGAGAGTGTGTGAATGAGTGAGCATTAGGGGGAGAGTGTGTCAGTGAGTATTAGGGAGAGAGTGTGTGAGTGTTTATTAGGGAGAGAGTGTGTGAGTGAGTTAGTATTAGGGAGAGAGTGGGTGAGTGAGTATTAGGGGGAGTGTGTTTGAGTGAGTAGTAGGGAGAGAGTGTGTGAGTGAGTGTTCGGGGGAGAGTGTGTGAGTGAGTATTAGGGGGAGAGTGTGTGAGTGAGTATTAGGGAGAGAGTGTGTGAGTGAGTGAGTATTAGGGAGAGAGTGTTTGAGTGAGTTTTAGGGAGAGAGTGTGTGAGTGAGTATTAGGGAGAGAGTGTGTGAGTGAGTGAGTATTAGGGAGAGAGTGTGTGAGTGAGTTAGTATTAGGGAGAGAGTGGGTGAGTGAGTATTAGGGGGAGTGTGTTTGAGTGAGTATTAGGGAGAGAGTGTGTGAGTGAGTGTTCGGGGGAGAGTGTGTGAGTGAGTATTAGGGGGAGAGTGTGTGAGTGAGTATTAGGGAGAGAGTGTGTGTGTGAGTGAGTATTAGGGAGAGAGTGTGTGAGTGAGTTTTAGGGAGAGAGTGTGTGAGTGAGTATTAGGGAGAGAGTGTGTGAGTGAGTGAGTATTAGGGAGAGAGTGTGTGAGTGAGTATTCGGGAGAGAGTGTGTGAGTGAGTGAGTATTAGGGAGAGTGTGTGAGTGAGTATTAGGGAGAGAGTGTGTGAGTGAGTATTACGGAGCGAATGTGTGTGTGAGTGAGTATTAGGGAGAGTGTGTGAGCGAGTATTAGGTGGAGAGTGTGTGAGTGAGTATTAGGGAGAGAGTGTGAGTGAGTATTAGGGAGAGAGTGTGTGAGTGAGTATTAGGGAGAGAGTGTGTGTGAGTATTAGGGAGAGTGTGTGAATGAGTGAGCATTAGGGGGAGAGTGTTTCAGTGAGTATTAGGGAGAGAGTGTGTGAGTGTTTATTAGGGAGATTGTGTGTGAGTGAGTTAGTATTAGGGAGAGAGTGGGTGAGTGAGTATTAGGGGGAGTGTGTTTGAGTGAGTATTAGGGAGAGAGTGTGTGAGTGAGTGTTCGGGGGAGAGTGTGTGAGTGAGTATTAGGGGGAGAGTGTGTGAGTGAGTATTAGGGAGAGAGTGTGTGAGTGAGTGAGTATTAGGGAGAGAGTGTTTGAGTGAGTTTTAGGGAGAGAGTGTGTGAGTGAGTATTAGGGAGAGAGTGTGTGAGTGAGCGAGTATTAGGGAGAGAGTGGGTGAGTGAGTATTAGGGGGAGTGTGTTTGAGTGAGTATTAGGGAGAGAGTGTGTGAGTGAGTGTTCGGGGGAGAGTGTGTGAGTGAGTATTAGGGGGAGAGTGTGTGAGTGAGTATTAGGGAGAGAGTGTGTGAGTGAGTGAGTATTAGGGAGAGAGTGTGTGAGTGAGTTTTAGGGAGAGAGTGTGTGAGTGAGTATTAGGGAGAGAGTGTGTGAGTGAGTGAGTATTAGGGAGAGAGTGTGTGTGTGAGTATTCGGGAGAGAGTGTGTGAGTGAGTGAGTATTAGGGAGAGTGTGTGAGTGAGTATTAGGGAGAGAGTGTGTGAGTGAGTATTACGGAGCGAATGTGTGTGTGAGTGAGTTTTAGGGAGAGTGTGTGAGCGAGTATTAAGGGGAGAGTGTGTGAGTGAGTATTAGGGAGAGAGTGTGAGTGAGTATTAGGGAGAGAGTGTGTGAGTGAGTATTAGGGAGAGAGTGTGTGTGAGTATTAGGGAGAGTGTGTGAATGAGTGAGCATTAGGGGGAGAGTGTGTCAGTGAGTATTAGGGAGAGAGTGTGTGAGTGTTTATTAGGGAGAGAGTGTGTGAGTGAGTTAGTATTAGGGAGAGAGTGGGTGAGTGAGTATTAGGGGGAGTGTGTTTGAGTGAGTATTAGGGAGAGAGTGTGTGAGTGAGTGTTCGGGGGAGAGTGTGTGAGTGAGTATTAGGGGGAGAGTGTGTGAGTGAGTATTAGGGAGAGAGTGTGTGAGTGAGTGAGTATTAGGGAGAGAGTGTTTGAGTGAGTTTTAGGGAGAGAGTGTGTGAGTGAGTATTAGGGAGAGAGTGTGTGAGTGAGCGAGTATTAGGGAGAGAGTGTGTGAGTGAGTATTCGGGAGAGAGTGTGTGAGTGAGTGAGTATTAGGGAGAGTGTGTGAGTGAGTATTAGGGAGAGAGTGTGTGAGTGAGTATTACGGAGCGAATGTGTGTGTGAGTGAGTATTAGGGAGAGTGTGTGAGCGAGTATTAGGGGGAGAGTGTGTGAGTGAGTATTAGGGAGAGAGTGTGAGTGAGTATTAGGGAGAGAGTGTGTGAGTGAGTATTAGGGAGAGAGTGTGTGTGAGTATTAGGGAGAGTGTGTGAATGAGTGAGTATTAGGGGGAGAGTGTGTCAGTGAGTATTAGGGAGAGAGTGTGTGAGTGTGTATTAGGGAGAGAGTGTGTGAGTGAGTATTAGGAAGAGAATGCGTGAGTGAGTATTCGGAAGAGAGTGTGTGAGTGAGTGAGTATTAGGGAGAGAGTGTGTGAGTGAGTATGAGGGAGAGAGCGTGTGAGTGAGTGAGTATTAGGGAGAGAGTGTGAGAGTATTAGGGAGAGAATGTGTGAGTGAGTATTAGGGACAGTGTGTGAGTATTAGAGAGAGAGGGTCTGAGTGAATATTCGGGGTTGAGTGTGTGAGTGAGCGAGTATGAGAGAGAGAGTGTCTGAGTATTAGGGAGAGAGTGTGTGAGTGAGTATTAGGGGGAGAGTGTGTGAGTGAGTATTAGGGAGAGAGTGTGTGAGTGAGTGAGTATTAGGGAGAGAGCGTGTGAGTGAGTATTAGGGAGAGAGTGTGTGAGTGAGTATTAGGGAGAGAGTGTGTGAATGAGTATTAGGGAGACAGTGTGTGAGTGAGTATTAGGGAGAGAGTTTATGAGTGAGTATAAGGGAGAGAGTGTGTGAGTGAATATTAGGGAGAGAGTGTGTGAGTGAGTATTAGGGAGAGAGTGTGTGAGTGAGTGAGCATTATGGAGAGAGTGTGTGAGTGAGTTAGTATTAGGGAGAGAGTGTGTGAGTGAGTATTAGGGAGAGAGTGTGTGAGTGAGTATTAGGGAGAGAGTGTGTGAGTGAGTATTAGGGAGAGAGTGTATGAGTGAGTATAAGGGTGAGAGTGTGTGAGTGAATGAGTATTAGGGAGAGAGTGTGTGAGTGAGTATTAGGGAGAGAGTGTGTGAGTGAGTGAGTATTAGGGAGAGAGTGTGTGAGTGAGTTAGTATTAGGGAGAGAGTGGGTGAGTGAGTATTTGGGGGAGTGTGTTTGAGTGAGTATTAGGGAGAGAGTGTGTGAGTGAGTGTTCGGGGGAGAGTGTGTGAGTGAGTATTAGGGAGAGAGTGTGTGAGTGAGTGAGTATTAGGGAGAGAGTGTGTGAGTGAGTTTTAGGGAGAGAGTGTGTGAGTGAGTATTAGGGAGAGAGTGTGTGAGTGAGTGAGTATTAGGGAGAGAGTGTGTGAGTGAGTATTCGGGAGAGAGTGTGTGAGTGAGTATTACGGAGCGAATGTGTGTGTGAGTGAGTATTAGGGAGAGTGTGTGAGCGAGTATTAGGGGGAGAGTGTGTGAGTGAGTATAAGGGAGAGAGTTTGAGTGAGTATTAGGGAGAGAGTGTGTGAGTGAGTGAGTATTAGGGAGAGTGTGTGAATGAGTGAGTATTAGGGGGAGAGTGTGTCAGTGAGTATTGGGGAGAGAGTGTGAGTGAGTATTAGGGAGAGAGTGTGTGAGTGAGTGAGTATTATGGAGAGTGTGTGAGTGAGTATTAGGGGGAGAGTGTGTGAGTGAGTATTAGGGAGCGAGTGTGAGTGAGCATTAGGGAGAGAGTGTGTGGGTGAGTGTGTATTAGGGAGAGTGTGTGAGTGAGTATTAGGGGGAGAGTGTGTGAGTGAGTGAGTATTAGGGAGAGAGTGTGTGAGTCAGTATTAGGGGGAGAGTGTGTGAGTGAGTATTTGGGAGAGAGTGTGTGAGTGAGTATTAGGGGAGAGTGTGTGAGTGAGTATTAGGGAGAGAGTGTGTGAGTGAGTATTAGGGGGAGAGTGTGTGAGTGAGTATTCGGGAGAGAGTGTGTTAGTGAGTGAGTATTAGGGAGAGTGTGTGAGTGAGTATTAGGGAGAGAGTGTGTGAGTGAGTACTAGGGAGCGAGTGTGTGAGTGAGTGAGTATTAGGGAGAGTGTGTGAGTGGGTATTAGGGGGAGAGTGTGTGAGTGAGTACGTATTAGGGAGAGAGTGTGTGAGTGAGTATTTGGGGGAGAGTGTGTGAGTGAGTATTAGGGGGAGAGTGTATATATGTGTCTGACCCTCTCTCAGCCTCAGTTTCCTCACCCCCTCACCCCACACCAACACATACGCACACCCACTCACAAAGTAGATGAGGGTGAGTGAATAAACATTTTGAGACTCAAAGTGAGCCATATACACAGGTCTGACCCTCTCAGATGTTAGTAACTGTTACTCGGCATGCACTGGTGTTTACTGATCAGTAAAGCTGCACAGCCAAATTTCCTTCCTCAAGGCTTGGGGAACTTTACAAAGTGAAAATTAGGAAAAGATGCAAGCCATGCATTACAACTCAAGATGTAGGAAAGGAAATTAAAGGAAAGGAAATAAAGTAAATTAAGTTACTGATAGGGTGCAGCAATCTTGAACTTTGCAAATGTTGACAGGAATGCAGAAACACAAATAATTTGGGAGGTGATGGAATATCCACATCTGACATCCATCTTACACACACACCTGTATATTCACATTAACACACACCAGCACATTCATGCAGACACAAACATCGATGTGGTTTATTTAGACTTTCAAATGGCTTTCAACAAGGTTTTACATAGCAGATTTCTTTGTAAAGGGATTGCAGGTAATATCTTGAGATGGGTAAAAATCGGGTTAGCAGGCAGGAAGCAAGATGTTGGAATAAATGAGTCTTTTTGCGATTGGCAGGCAGTGACCAGTGGGGTCAGCTGTGTGGGTGAGCTGTGTGGAGGATACAGAGATGGTTCTGAGAGATTTGGGCCAGCTGAGTGAATGGGGATATGCATGGCAGTATAATGTGGGTAAATGTGAGGTTATCTGCTTCGGTAGAAAAAATAGGAAGGCAGATTATTAGGACAGCGCAATAGCACAGTGGTTAGCACAGTTGCTTCACAGCTCCAGGGTCCCAGGTCCGATTCATGGCTTGGGTCACTGTCTGTGCGGAGTCTGCACGTTCTCCCCGTGTGTGCTCCGGTTTCCTCTCACAGTCCAAAGCTGTGCAGGTTAGATGGATTGGCCATGCTAAATTGCCCTTCGTGTCCCAAAGGTTAGGTGGGGTTGATGGGCTTACTGGGTTACGGGGATAGGGTGGAAGCATGGGCTTCAGTGGGGTGCCCTTTCGAAGGGCCGGTGCAGACAAGATAGGCCAAATAGCCTCCTTCTGCACTGTAAATTCTATGATTATTTGAATGGGTGTAAATTGTGAGAGGTGGATGCTCCCTGATCATCTGCTGTGAGTGAAGAAACCTAGTGATCCCCAAAGAAAATACTCAGTGAGACATTGGTGTCCTCATGCATCAGTCACTGAAAGTAAGTGCACAGGTACAGCAGGTAGGAAAGAAGACTAGTGGCATGTTGGCCTTCTTAGCGAGAGGATTGCAGTATAAGAATAGAGATGTTTTACTGCCATTGCATAGGGCATTGGTGAGACCACACCTGGAGTGTGTGCCGTTTTGGTGCAGCGAAGGTCAACCAGGCTGATTCTTGGGATGGTGGGACTGTCATATGAAGAACGATTAAGTCAGTTAGGATTATATTCATTGGCGTTTAGAAGAGTGAGAGGGGATCTCATAGAAATTTATAAATTTCTAACAGGATGAGACAGTGTAGATCCAGAATGACCGTTCACAATGGTAGGGGAGTCTAAAACTAGGGTTCATAGTTTGAGGATATGGGGTAAACCTTTTAGGACTGAGGTGAGGAGATATTTCTTCACCAGAGAGTGGTGCATCTGTGGAACTCACTAACCAGAAAGAATTGTGGCGCAAAACGTTCTATAATTTCAAGAAGGAATTAGATATAGCTCTTTGGGCTTAAGGGATCAAGGGATATGGGGGAAAGGCAGGATCAGGGTATTGAACTTGATGATGAGCCATGATCATAATGAATGGCGGAGAAGGTTTGAAGGGCGGAATGGCCTCCTCCTGCTTCCATTTTCTATGTATATATCTATGTAGCTGTCCAGCGAATTGCTAAACTGGCCTCCATTGACGTAAACACACACAAATTAGTTGGGCAGCACGGTAGCACAAGTGAATAGCACTGTGGCCTCACAGCGGCAGTGTCCCAGGTTCGATTCCCCGCTGGGTCACTGTCTGTGCGGAGTTTGCACGCTCTCCCCGTGTCTGCGTGGGTTTCCTCTGGGTGCTCCGGTTTCCTCCCACAGTCCAAAGACGTGCGGATTGGCCAGGATAAATTGCTCTTAGTGTCCATAAAGGGTAGGAGGAGTTATTGGGTTACGGGGATGGGGTGGAAGTGAGGGCTTAAGTGGGTCAGTGCAGACTCGATGGTTCGAATGGCCTCCTTCTGTACTGTATGTTCTATGTTCTACGTTTAAATACACACCTGTACATTCAGACAAGCACTCACATACTTGCACAATCAGATACATCCATTTTGATACGCAGATACTGTGACATATTCAGTGGCTGTACAGACATTCTATTAATTTGTTTACTGCTGGAGGAAATTCTCAATCTGTATGTATGAGGTTTCCACTGGACATTCACTACAGCAGCCAAACAGAAGCCAGCGTTTCCAAAAGTCCATTGGTTGTCTTTGATGGTCTGGTGCGATTTCCTGTTATCCATATTAGCTGTTCTGGCACCTGGTGCATTTATTCATTAATCCCCCTCCCTGCCCCCCACCATCTCCAGCCCCCTAATCAGCATATGCTCACTGTTTCTCATCCTCTGACACCATTCGACGTGCTCTTTAATCAGCCATTACAGTTTTCCTTTGGGGATCACTATATTTTTTCGCTCACAACAGATGGTCAGGGAGCATGCTGGAATTATTTCCATACTGAGCCATGGATACTCCTCACACAAGTGTACATGATCAAAACCGACTCTCACACAGCATGCACATGGGGAAAATGAGGCACTGCATACTCAGGGTAAACTCTCCTTCTCTGTGTCCATTGGGTCAGCTCTCTCTCAAGCAGTCTGGATATGAAGTCCAGTTTTGCACACCATGTAAACATGGAGCTTTTCCTTTGTCTAAGAACAGTGAGGCTGCAGCTTGCTGTTACTTTACCAAATTAGCAACTAAACTTGACAATTAATGAAACTGTAATAATTGAATTACAACAATCAGTTCAGTAAATAACTAATCAGGCAAATTAATAAATAAGACATGGTTGTGATGTGCCATGATTGCAATATGTGGGAGTTTGTGGACAGCATTGTGATCCCACACAATGATATCCACCGTAATTGCCTGCAGCTCAAGGAACTTTGAGTCAGAGTGGCTGATATTGGAGGTTATCGGGGAGGAGGTCGGTTACCTGGGCATTTTTATACATGAGGCAGTCACCAGTTGACCAGTTTTAGAACTGGTCAGTTGTCACAGATGTGGTACTGCGAGTCAGGCAGGTCTGGAAAACCAGCACATGGTGATGGAGGAGCCTCAACTCTTGCCTTTGACCAACATACAGGAGGTGCTTGTTGCCAGTGTAGATTAAAGTAATGTCTGAAATCTGGACAGTCAAACTGACCATGGCACCATAGTGGAGGAGGCCATTCAAGTAAGAGAAATAAAAAGAAATGTGATGTGATAGAGAACAGACGGGTCAGGGGGCTGGATATTGTGCTCTACAGTCATGAGTAAGAGTTCCAAAAGTTGTGTTGCCCTCCCAGTGTCTGGTTAGAAACATCCCCCTCTTGTCTGGAGAAGAACTTGAAATGAAAGGCAGGGGGTCCAGCTGCTGTGGTCCCATGTAGGAGTCAATGATTGAGGGGTGACCTGATCAAGGTATACAAGATTATGAGGGGCATGGGCAGGGTGGATAGGGAGCAGCTGTTCCCCTTAGTTCAAGGGTCAGTTACGAGGGGACACAAGTTGACGGTGAGGGGCAGGAGGTTGAGGACAGATTTGAGGAAAACCCTTTTTACCCAGAGGGTGGTGACGGACAGGAATGCACTGCCTGCGCCAGAGGCAAGTGGGGGGGGGGGGGTTGGGGGGAACGACATTCAGCCCATCGAGTCTGCACTGGCCCTTGGAAAGAAAACCTATTTAAGCCCACACCTCCACCCCATCCCCGTAACCCCACCTAACCTTTTTGCACACTAAGGGCAATTTATCATGGCCAATCCACCTAACCTCCATATTTGGATTGTGGGAGGAAACCGGAGCATCCGGAGGAAACCCACGCAGACACAGGGAGAATGTACAGGCTCCGCGCAGACAGTGACCCAAGCCAGGAATCGAACCTGGAACCCTGGAGCTGTGAAGCAATCACTGTGCTACCGTGCTGCCCACTTGGCACGTCGTAACATTCAAGGTTATGGGCCAAATGCTGGCAAATGGTATTAGGTAGGCAGGTCAAAGGTTTACATGCGTCAGTGCAGACTCGATGGGACGAAGGACTTTTCGGCATTGTATTATTCTGTCATTCTGTGATATGGCTAGAACTAGGAATGGTACTCTATTGAGGGGTCTTAAGCAGTTAGGATTGATATTAAGAATTAAATCATCATAAGTAGGGCTGGATTCTCCGCCCCCAACGCCGCAATCGCATTCGGCGATGGGGCGGAGAATCCGCTTTGATGCCCAAATCGAGAGCGGCACTGATTTTCGGATTCCCTGCTCCCTGAAAAGCGGTGTACACTAGGAGAATGCCGCGCCACGTATCCATGGTCTCAGGCCATTGCCTTACGCCCGCCCTGCGATGCTCCATCCCCGACCAGTTGAGTTCCCAACGGCGTGGGTTACAAGTGCTGGCAAACCGTTTGGGTACCTCGCGTGGCGGCTGCCGACTCAGTCTCGCGCGAAGGGGCGCACTATTTTTGTGGTCCGGGTCCACGGGCTGACCATGAAGCATGATGCAGCCACTGCAGGCCGCCGCCATGCGCATGTGCGGCCACGGAACCGGAAATGCTCAGGGCCGTATCGGCAGCTCGAGCTGTGAGCTCTATGCTGCCTACCTGCTAGCCCCCAGCAAAACAGGGAATGGGTGGCCGTTTTGCGCCAGTTTTCCTGGCGTAAAAGACCACCGTTTACACGCTGGCGTGGGGACTTAGTCTCCAAAATGGAGAATCCAGCCCTTAATATCTGGATTGTAATCTGAAAAACGCACCAAATGGCTTAGGGACAAAAAATTTGAAGGTTAACTGTGTGGTTGAAGGAGTGGTGGAAATGGCAATGGATTTGCTTCCTGGGCTACTGGCACCAAGTGGGTGGGCTCCACTTCCAACTGTGCTGCAACTAGTGTCCTGTCCAACCGAATAACTGGCACAAGAGACAGGGTTTGTAACTAATGAAGGCGGGATTCAGGAAAGGTTCAATTAAAAACATCCAATAGAAAGATTAAGGCTCAAGAGCTTAGTAAAAATAATCAGAATGAGTTGGGAAGGGTCAGCAAGAATAACAAAAGTCGTAGGAAGTTAATGATGAAACTGGTTCAGAGAAAATTGGAAAAACTCAAAGCTAAAGGCATTATACCTAAATGAACAAAACATTCATAACAAATTAGATTATTAACAAAACAAATAGAAATTAAACAATTTGACCTGAAACACATTAGAGACGTGGGCATTGATTTTTGTGACTGAGGCAAGTAGCTAGTGTAAGGAAATTGCCCATCTCACCACTCCCGCCTCGATAGACAGGCCCCAGAATGGCTCCATCTGGACTCTGGTGGTGGCTAGCATTCGACCTGCTGCCCCCTGGGAGGGTTGCATAGATTACCATGGAGACAGCCGTGTGTTGATGTGGGCTGGTTAAATGGCCCTCTCAGTGCTCTGGAACTTTCCCGTGTAGTATAAGGGTCTGGCAAATGAAGGGTTAACATAGGACTGACTACCGCCCAAATAATGATATAAGAGAACACACGACCCACACCTAGGGGTCAGTGTAATATTGGACAGAGCCATGTGTAAAAGAAAGCATGGAAACAGCTCCTAGATTGAACCTTTATAGTTTATATTAGTTAATGTCTAGTAGTTAATAAACACTCACCGTTGAACTAGCTAAGACTACAAATACCTTAATAAGACCCACTGACCTATGCCCAGCATCTTGCAACATGTCCCCATTGCATTGTTACATATTAGGCCCTCAAATTCTCACACACCTTCACTCCCCCACCCACTCCACATGTAAGTTCCATGCCAACTCATGCTATCCCTCCTCAATAGTCATGTGCGTGTTCCATACCGACTCATGGCTATTCCATGTCCATTCACCCTGTATACGATTAACCTTGAAGTAACAATGCTGAAAAAAATCCCACACTCATTCACAAATAATGAGGGGCTGGATTCTCCATTATTGAGACTATGTCCCCACGCTGGCGTCAAAACGGTGGAGTTTTACTGCTGAAAATCCTGCAAAAAAGTGAAACAAATTCATAGCCCTGCAGGGGGCGAGCAGGGACCCGGAGTGAATCTCGCAGCTTTTGCTGCAGATACGAACTCCCGCACTTCCAGATCAGAGACTCGGACTGCGGAGGTAGACCCACAAAGAAGACACCCCGATTGGCCGCGTGCCCGACCCTCAAACCCTGCATATTAATTCCCCGGCTGCCTATGAGGCCCCCCCCCTGGTCTCCGATCCGCCCACCCGACCAGGGCGGCCGCGGACTAATAGCAGGTTAATTCCACGCCTTCGGAAACTCAGCCGGTTGGGGGCAGAGGATTTCTGAGCAGGCCTCTGGCAATGGCCCCCGGCGGCACGGCGTACTCCCCGGTGACCCCGATTTTTGGTTCCCGGAGAATCGGCGAACCGGCGCCAGGCCCGATTACGGCGTCAAACTGGATTCTCCGCCCCGACGCCGCTCGCAATTTCACCGTCGGGGTGCGGAGAATCGAGCCCCTGGTATTGACAAAAGGGATCCCACTTACTACAGCCACTTAAAGATGTTAATCAAACAAAGTTAACAGTTCTCTCCAGTTGTGAACACAACCCCCCTCTCAGATAATCCTTTCTGAGTCTGAGCTCTCAGCTAATTGTGCATTCCAATGAGAAAAATAAGTTCCAATGGGTGGGCCCATCATCCATGGCTAACTAAAAAAGATAAAGAGAGTATCAAACTTAAAGAAAAACATATAATTGTATGAAGGCGCATGACAAATCAAAGGATTGGACAGAATGTAAAACACAGCAAAGAATAACAAAAAGACTGATAAGGAAGGAAAAATATTCTGAAAGAAAGCTAGCTAGACATATAAATGGTAACCATGATGTGGAGATGCCGGCGTTAGACTGGATTGGGCACAGAAAGAATACCAGGTTAAAGTCCAACAGGTTTATTTGGAATCACGAGCTTTTGGAGCATAGCTCCTTCATCGGGTCATCACTCACCTGATGAAGGAGCTATGTTGGAGGGTTGGAGGGGGTTGATGACAGCAAGGATGGGAGGGGTGTTGATGCTGGTGATGATGGTGGGGGGTGGGGGTGGGGGGGGCAGATCACCCCAATGCTGCGTGGTGTGAGGGGTTGACCCAAACATTTAGTGGTGAGGAGGGAGGTTGCCCCTCTGCTTGGGGTATTCTCCTTGTCTGAGGGGGGGGTAGTGATGTCCATAGGGGTGGGGGGCGGGTGACATAGATACATAGATACATAGAAGATAGGAGCAGGAGGAGGCCTTTTGGCCCTTCGAGCCTGCTCTGCCATTCACCACGATCATGGCTGATCATCCAACTCAATAGCCTAATCCTGCTTTCTCCCCATAACTTTGATGCCCGTCAAGGGCAGCATGGTGGCACAGTGGATAGCACTGCTGCCTCACGGCTCCAAGGTCCCAGGTTCGATCCCAGCTCCAGGTCACCGTCCGTGTGGAGTTTGCACATTCTCCCCGTGTTTGCGTGGGTTTCGCCCCCACAACCCAAAGATGTGCAGGGTAGGTGGATTGGCCACGTTGAATTGCCCCTTAATTGGAAAAAAATTGGGTACTCTAAATTTAATTTTTTTAAAACTTGCCAGTGTAAAACCCCAAAAGTGACTAAGTGGGGGAGGATAGTCCACGCTTTAATCTAAGCAAAGAATCTTATTTCCACTAAAGCTGTCCAGTGAAGAAGCTAAGGCCAAAATGTCAGAGCTTCTGTATCTTCGTAGTCCCGTAACAGAATTTTGTCTTGATGTTTGTTCTAGAGAATCATAGAAATTAAAGTGCAGAAGGAGCCTATTTTGCCCATCGAGTCTGCACCGACCTCTGGAAAGAGCACCCTACTTAATCCCATGCCTCAACTCTATCCCCGTAACCAGAACCCCACGTAACCTTTTTGACTCTAAGGGGCAATTTAGCATGGCCAATCCACCTAACCAGCACATCTTTGGACTGTAGGAGAAAACCAGTGCACCCGGAGGAAACCCACGCAGACACGGGCAGAAATCCTGTGTTGGTTAGGTCAGATGGCTTCACGACTGCTCCGTGATGCAGAGCGACACCAACAGCTTGGGTTCAATTCCCGTGCTGGCTGAGGTTATTCATGAAGGCCCCGCCTTCTCAACCTTGCCCCTTGTCTGAGGTGTGGTGATCCTCAGGTTAAATCACCCCCAGTCAGCTCTCAAAAAAGGGGAGAGTAGCATATGGAACTGTGGTGACATCTTTAGGGGCAGCACGGTAGCATTGTGGATAGCACAATTGCTTCACAGCTCCAGGGTCCCAGGTTCGATTTCGGCTTGGGTCACTGTCTGTGTGGAGTCTGCACATCCTCCCCGTGTGTGCATGGGTTTCCTCCGGGTGCTCCGGTTTCCTCCCACAGTCCAAAGATGTGCAGGTTAGGTGGATTGGCCATGATAAATTGCCCTTAGTGTCCAAAATTGCCCTTAGTGTTGGGTGAGGTTACTGGGTTATGGGGATAGAATGGAGGTGTTGACCTTGGGTAGGGTGCTCTTTCTAAGAGCTGGAGCAGACTCGATGGGCCGAATGGCCTCCTTCTGCACTGTAAATTCTATGAAAGTGCAAACTCCACACAGTCACCCGAGGCTGGAATTGAACCCAAGTCCCTGGAGCTGTGAGGCAGTAGTGCTAACCACTGTGCCACCATGCCGCTCCATTCCGTTGCTGAAAATGATGTGGAGATGCCGGCGTTGGACTGGGGTGGGCACAATAAGACATCTTACAACACCAGGTTAAAGTCCAATAGGTTTCTTTCGAATCACTAGCTTTCAGAGCGCAGCTCCTTCATCAGGTGAGTGAAGAGGTGTGATCCACAATCACATAGATAGACAAAGTCAATGATGCAAGATGATAATTTGAATGCGAGTCTTTGCAGGTAATTAAGTCTTTACAGGTCCAGACGGTGGTTAGAGGTGAAAATATTAACACAGAGCCCTAAGTATAAGTAAAAAAAGCAGTTTATGTCATAATTCTGGGAGAGGAGGTCTCCGACTCTGCAGCCTGTGACAGCACCTTCTCTCACTGAGCTAAAGCTCACATGGGTTAATATACAGATTCAAGGGCCGGAATTAGTTGTTTTCTCATTTACATACAATCAATCAACTATATTCGCGTCACATTTATTTCATGCAGTCAATCAATTTTTCCTAGCATCCCACTTATCACATATATCGTTAAAGTGGGTGTTGTCTTACCCGCCCCTAACTTCATACAGAAGTCATTCAAAACTAACATAATGATGTGTCCTGTCTACAGCCGTAGACCTTGAGCTTATCAAGGATACATTGCATGTCTTGTTCTGTGAAGCTGTTATCAGCGGCTGATGGGACACTCTCTATACATACCCATGCTTGGGTCTCATGAGACAGTTTACAGGGAATGTGGCTTGTTCAGCCATTTTGTGTCATTAATATCACAAAATAGCTTACAACCATTTTCTGTCTTTTCTGATATTAACAGTATTGTGTATACACTATCTATTTCTACAAGTTTCCTCTTCTAAACAGGCATCTAAGCCAATGAGTACCTTTTGTTTCATCAGAACTATTCAAAAGTAATATAGAAGCACAAATGTAGTTACAGGGCCACCAATAATTTATATCATAGTCAAGTATCACAAAATGCCCTCCAACACTTCCCCCTTTTGGTCATGGAAGATGTTTACAGATCTCCAACTGACCACAATGAAATGATATGAGGGCTGCAGGGTGCGTTTAATATGGCTTTTGAGGCATGTAACCTCCCAGATGTTCCGTGCGTACACCGTGCATGTGATTCAATGATCACCCCTCAAACTAACCCATATATGTCACATTTAATGTCTTGATATCAACCGTTCCTGCCTCCCTGACTAACTCTGCTGTCTGTCATTAAATGATGTTATTCATAGCAGTTCTCAAGAAAGCTCATCTAACAGCCCCATACCCGCTGCCACTAACTATCACTTTGAAGTAGATCCTCTGTGTGTTTATTTTTCAAAGTGTGGATTTTTTGGGGGGTTAACTGGTAGTAAAGCTTAACTGATTGACTGATCTTGAGTCTTCGTTCCCTCAGAGTTTCTGCAAGATTTGGGACTATCTCTGGCTATTTACACTCCTAATTCAAATGATCCTTGCTGGGCCTATAGTGGTGGGCCTAAAGGGTACAAAAGTTATAGCGATAGGAGGTTTCGGTATTTTCCTTTTCTTCCGTAAACTTAAAATGCATGAGGGCAGGTGTAATCTCTAAGACACAACCATGAGTTCTGATTAACCCACATTCGCCCAACTCTCCCTGTCCCACTGGGTGGGGGCAACGTGAGGGAGATCCCAAATATTATCCCTGCGTATAGCAGAGGTCTCGATGAGATAGTACCTGAGGGAGATGTTAGCCCGTACGATTCCAATGTCCTCCAGTTGGTTGTGAGGGTATGGCCCTGAGTCCAGTGTGATGATAGGGATCATCAGGACCATCTGTACCCCCGTCATTTCGTCCATTTTACAGTCGGGGATCTCTGAGTATACTCTGGTTACTCCCTTCAGAGTACTGCTGTCCAGCGTCCCTTGTCATTTGGCTAGCTTAGCGGGCTGTCTATTCAATCAAGCACCCCTCGCCTTTAGATTAGATCAAGGTTGTGTCTTAGCTGCCCTTGTCAGAGCATTCCGGCTGTCTCCCTTTCTTGGTCGATGAGTTTGTTAATCAATGTTGAATGTCTTAGTGCGTGTACATAACACTGTTGTCCTATTCAATTGTATATCCAGGCCCTCTTCCCCAAGCTGGCTAGACCTTTCTCTGCTTTCCCTAAGATTCTCTTCCTTACTCCTGTAAGTTGTTCTACCTTCACATTCAACCTTCATATGTCTAAGTGACTTTACCATAGAAGTTTCTGTGTTAAGTCAAGTTACTGCATCATTGATTATGCCTCTTCTAACCCTGTGTAGGTTGTCACACCCTCAAAATCTAGTGGCACCCATGTCATTGGCAGCCTGCTTCACAACAACCTCTCTTAAAACACTGTACATATTTATTTCATATTATAAACGATACCGGAAAGCACGAGAAGTACAGACACAAGTTGTATACGCATTCGATGTCTTTCCCCGAATGTAGCTGCAGCCAAGCATTAAAATAAGCTATATCATTGGTCCAGTCTCTGGCTGCTGGGATGCACATCCCGTCAATAAATTTATATAAAGCACCATAGTTCATATATCTATGTGCATCCTGTGTACGTTGTGAAGTCAATGATGTTCAAGCGCCTTGAAGTGCTTGTAGTTGTTCTGCGATCTCAAGAGCCGTCATGAGTCTCCACAGCTGCTGCTGTTGTTCCCGCCTTTCTTGAATGTTTAACCTAAAAATTTAAAGGAAAAGTGGTAAAGTGTCCTGGTCGTCACCAGGTGTTAGATGTTGTCCGTGTAAAGCTTTTCCTGTATGGGATGAACACGTGTGTTATGCAGGGGTTAGTAGTTGTTATGTATATTCCAACCCTTTCATATCCATTTTCCTAGTTCTGTTGCGTTTGAACCCGACCTTGACGTGCATTTGCCTGGTTGATTAGCCAGTTTACAATAACTCATCTGTCTCAAATTCCTGAAGCTACTGCAAATATCGTGGCACTTGTGGTTACTTGTAAAGTTTGGCACTGTATGTTCTATGTTCTATGTTCTAACACCAAAGATCCATTCTGCATGGGACAGAGTGGGTTAACTAATCTGAATGTATCTGACAAGTCAAAACTTAAGATTTGAAAGTTCCAATTAAAAATACATCTTCAGCTGTATATGGATTTCAGTAAAGCGTTTGATAAGGTTCCCCATGGTAGGCTACTGCAGAAAATACGGAGGGATGGGATTCAGGGTGATTTAGCAGTTTGGATCAGAAATTGGCTAGCTGGAAGAAGACAAAGGGTGGTGGTTGATGGGAAATGTTCAGACTGGAGTCCAGTTACTAGTGGTGTACCACAAGGATCTGTTTTGGGGCCACTGCTGTTTGTCATTTTTATAAATGACCTGGAGGAGGGCGTAGAATGATGGGTGAGTAAATTTGCAGATGACATAGAACGTAAGAACATAAGAACTAGGAGCAGGAGTAGACTATCTGGCCCCTCGAGCCTGCTCCACCATTCAATGAGATCATGGCTGATCTTTTGTGGACTCAGCTCCACTTTCCGGCCCAAACACCATAACCCTTAATCCCTTTATTCTTCAAAAAACTATCTATCTTTATCTTTAAAAAATTTAATGAAGGAGCCTCTACTGCTTCACTGGGCAAGGAATTCCACAGATTCACAACCCTTTGGGTGAAGAAGTTTCTCCTAAACTCAGTCCTAAATCTACTTCCCCTTATTTTGAGGCTATGACCCTAGTTCTGCTTTCACCCGCCAGTGGAAACAACCTGCCCGCATCTATCCTATCTATTCCCTTCATAATCTTATATGTTTCTATAAGATCCCCCCTCATCCTTCTAAATTCCAACGAGTACAGTCCCAGTCTACTCAACCTCTCCTCGTAATCCAACCCCTTCAGCTCTGGGATTAACCTAGTGAATCTCCTCTGCACACCCTCCAGTGCCAGTACGTCCTTTCTCAAGTAAGGAGACCAAAACTGAACACAATACTCCAGGTGTGGCCTCACTAACACCTTATACAATTGCAGCAGAACCTCCCTAGTCTTAAACTCCATCCCTCTAGCAATGAAGGACCACCACTAAAGTCGGTGGAGTTGTGGACAGTGCGGAAGGATGTTACAAGTTACAGAGGGACGTAGATAAGCTGCAGCGCTGGGCTGAGAGGTGGCAAATGGAGTTTAATGCAGAAAAGTGTGAGGTGATTCATTTTGGAAGGAATAACAGGAAGACTGTGTACTGGGCTAATGGTAAGATTCTTGGCCGTGTGGATGAGCAGAGGGATCTCGGTGTCCATGTACATAGATCCCTGAAAGTTGCCACCCAGGTAGAGAGGGTTGTTAAGAAGGCGTACGGTGTGTTAGCTTTTATTGGTAGAGGGATTGAGTTTAGGAGCCATGAGGTCATGTTGCAGCTAGACAACACTGGTGCGGCTGCATTTGGAGTATTGCATGCAATTCTGGTCGCCGCATTATAGGAAGGATGTGGAAGCATTGGAAAGGGTGCAGAGGAGATTTATCAAATGTTGCCTGGTATGGAGGGATTATCTTATGAGGAAAGGCTGAGGGACTTGAGGCTGTTTTTGTTAGAGAGAAGAAGGTTAAGAGGTGACTTAATTGAGGCATACAAGATGATCAGAGGATTGGATAGGGTGAACAGTGAGAACCTTTTTCCTCGGATGGTGATGTCTAGCACGAGGGGACATACCTTTAAATTGAGGGGACATAGATATAAGACAGATGTCAGAGGTAGGTTCTTTACTCAGAGAGTAGTAAGGGCGTGGAATGCCCTGCCTGCAACAGTAGTGGACTCGCCAACACGAAGGACATTCAAATGGTCATTGGATGGACATATGGACAATAAGGGAATGGTGTAGATGGGCTTTAGAGTGGTTTCACAGGTCAGCACAACATCGAGGACCGAAGGGCCTGTACTGCGCTGTAATGTTCTATGTTCTATGTTCTATGTTTTGTCTTTTATTACTTTATCAGAATTACAAAGCCAGAGCTCAGAGTGTGGACAGGCAAACCCAGCACGGGAGTGTTGGATTGCTGCCAAGTTCCTGTTATCAAATGTCTGAGAATGATGTGTTTTTTGGAATATAGATTTGCTTTCAATCAGAGTTGTGTGTTTTTTCCTTTTAAAAAAAACAGCTTCACACATTGTCTGAAGTTTTTATTTCCAAGCTAATTTTAAACATTTATTTTAAAATATCAAACACAATAAGTTATTGAATATATGACTGAACCAATTTTGCACTGTATCGTGGTTCTCTACCAGACGTCATTTTGTCACCACCCTTTTTTTGTTTAAACAAGAAACATGATCATGGACATATTTTATTTATCCATCTGTCCTTTACACTTAATTCTGCAATCTCAGAATTAAAACATCTGCGTCGTGAGACAGGTTAGTTTTACCCTACAGATGATTACAAAGTATTTGTGTCAGGGAAGTTTTAACCCTGAACTAATGAAACACCGGCTTGGTCATATGTATTGCAACTGTCATATGTATTTCAACTATCCTAACTTCCAATGAACACCATAAAACTAATATTTTCTTATTCTTACATACGTGATTTTGTACCCTGATTAAAATTCTGTGTGTATCAAAATTACACTGGAATCAAGGATAGCCTTTGAAAAGAAAAATTTGTATTTATATCATAGTCCAGTATCACAAAATACCCTCCAACATGGTGCGATTGGAGAGAGGGATAATCACAGGTTAAAGAGGTGTGAATTGTCTCAAGCCAGGACAGTTGGTAGGATTTTGAAAGCCCAGGCCAGATGGTGTAGCCATCTGGTATGGCCACTTATTCTAAATGGGAAATTGACATTAAGGAGAAACAGACGAGGGCAGCACGGTGGCGCAGTGGGTTAGCCCTGTTGCCTCACGGCGCCGAGGTCCCAGGCTCGATCCCGGCTCTGGGTCACTGTCCATGTGTTCAAAATTGCCCTTTGTGTTGGGTGGGGTTACTGGGTTATGGGGATAGGGTGGAGGTGTGCGGTTGGGTAGGGCGCTCTTTCCAAGAGCCGGTGCAGATTCGATGGGCTGAATGGTCTCCTTCTGCACTGTAAATACTATGAAACAAAATTCTATTAAGACGAACCTGACAATCTGTGTCATGATTGTCGTTGGATCAATACAGTTGCGCGTGTTACCCGCCCCTACACCCCTCACCACACACACCCTAAACATGACCACCCAACATGGCACCCCTAGCCCGGACACTACACCACACATAGACACAGCCACTGATACCCCCTCATGGTGTGATAATATCATAAAATGGTACTCCCTTTCGTACACAGTAGAGGCCCGACTGGTGATAGCTACACTTTGCAGTGTCATCCAGACGATCAGACTTCGGAAATGGCGAAGGAGAGCCTCCCGCCTTCCAGTATACACACTCCGAGCCCCTTTCCTCGGACTCCAGCAAACCCCACACTCTTTCTGAACCCTTCCTCCCTAATAAATTCCGTGGTTGTTTTTTAATAAAGTTACTATCTTTGTACATGGACATTAGTGATAAGTAGAAATGTGATGCTGCTATGGCGTATTTTGTATTGTAATATAAGTTCTTTGGTTATTAGATAGCAACATGAGAGAAGTTTCGTTAAAGACAGTTAGAGGTTCCCCTTTTTGTGTAACGAGACTGAAATGTATGTTTGAATGTTATAGTGCCCCCTTAGAATTTTTAGAGATATGTGTTGTCTTAGGGAAAACTTAGATAAATATTTCGACCCATAGGACAGAGTAGGATAGAACCTGTCCTTGATTGAAGGTACCCGGCGTGTCAGAGAACAGGAGCATATCTAGTAGTGTGATCCTTCACGCTTCGCGTTGAGGATCAAGAGGACGGACTGTAGCCATCTGGGATGGCCACTTACGATAAGGAACAGGGAAGGTTGCAAAGGATAGCGGGAAAAATGGACAATGCGAGATTCAGGCAGCTCAGAGCCTGAATGTATATTTGTGAGTGAGGAATCTAGACGGTATCGAAACCCCCAACCGATTAGCATTTTGATGGCCCATCTCCACCAGACAAAGGACTGATACTTGAGCGACCGATACAATCCCAGACATTTTGGTGCCACTCCCTGTACCCAAGAAGCGTAAACAACAGGGTCAATGACCGCTTAGGACTCGCCCAGCCATCAAGGCACCCGCCCCTCTATTGGTTCGAATCAAACACAGTGATCAGGAATCACCCAATTAGTGGGGTCCAAACTGAAGGACCGCCCAAAAGAGCGCAAAAACCCCCAAGGATAAAAAGAGAGTCCACCATGTGTTCGGCCTCTCTTGGACCTGGTGCTCCTGCAATGTCTACTTCCAAGTGCAGCACCACCAGAAGCAAGTCCAAGTTCAACACCCGCTACCAGACGGATGAGCCCAGCTGAGCAGCAGTTACTTCTATAGACTCGATAGACCCAGAATCGAACAGCGGCCACTGTTCCTCTGACCTAAGCCTGAAGTTAAGTACAGGTTGTCATAGTTGATAGGTGTAGTTTAACTAGTAGTGTTTATGTTGCATGATTAATTGTGTGTAAATAAAGTACCCTTGACAGTGAACTAACTAACTGGTGTTTGGCTCTTTGATCAATACCCGGTTGAACCTTGTGGTGGTATAATTAGATACCTGGTGACTCTGAGCAATACAATATCGATATCAAAAGAAAGAAGGGCAACCTCATTGATTGCCATATTTATAGCAGGTGAAAAAAGGCATCAGTTATTGGCGAAATCTGACGGGACCTGACCCAGAAGTGACTGTGTCACTCTGAGAGAACCCACAAAACGTTTGAACTAGAAATCTAAATTGCAAAGTAAAAGAAACCACAAGCGAAACCAGTCTCGATCAAACCTCCAGAATTCGGAAGTGTGTAATTTGCATGCGTACTCACAAAGGGATATAAGGTAAACTCGATAGATTTTGTTGCGTGAAACTTTTGGGAGTTGCGTAAACCGGAAAATAGCTTGAGCCGTACCCGTGTTTGCACCACCGCTTTATTCCCCCTTGTTCCAAATTCCGGGTAGAGACAGAGATAATTGTAGGGATGGCCATGAAGGCAATGGAACGCCTTATGCATCCACAAGAGCCCGAGGTCGCAGCGACCAACAGAGCAGAACAGTGCCCCATTTGGGAAGAAGAGATTAGGAAATACCTGAAGGGTAAAGGATGGGCCCAATGGTTGGAATTTTGTGTGAATGAGGAAACAGGTCCTGGCAGCAGAGGTCAAACTTGGTGGGACAGCCTGACCGAGATCCACAAGAAGAATTTGAGTAGAGTTCGTAAGCCGATGGCATTCGTGTCCTGCTTGGCACAAATGCGAGGCACAGAGGAGGTCGTGAGGATGCTCCGTAGACAGATGGAGGAGAAAGAGAGGAGTAGAGAGGGAAATGTTAACGAGTGTGAGAAATTGAACAAGCAACTCCGAGAGCAGCTAGCGGCTGATGTCAAGAGGCCACACCAATCTTGTCTCACCCACCTCAGCAGCTTTCAGATTAAATACGATTAAGCCTACCAGGACACGCAACATGCGGTGTTGGTAAGAGAGGAAAGGGAGAACCAAGCAGAACAGTTGAGGAAACAATGTGAGGATTTAAAGGCAGCCCTACGAGCACTCCATAGTTCCACCATGGAACAGAGGCAGAGTTCTGTGGATCATGCCAAGTGCAGGCAGCAAATTGTAAGATTGCAATCACTGCTATCCGTTCAGAATGGGTTCAGAGACACCTTTGGCACACACTTAGATCAGGAAGATGGCTCCAATTGGCAGGAACTCAGTGAAATGGCCCAACGGTACATGAACGAGACAGAAAACCATAATAGAGGCCCCGAAAAGAAAAGCACCCGCACTACCGACTGCACAGGCAGCACCCAACCCAATGAACCCCATCACCACGCAGCGTAGAGTAACAACAGAAGACCAACCCGATTTTGTGTACACTACCCCACTAACCATCACCCAGCTAAGAGATGCCCGCGATAAAACAGAAACTTTTCACCCCACGTCAGACCCACACCACTTTTTCGAACGAGTTAGGCAACAAGCCGTCATGTACGGTCTGGAGGAGCAGGAAGAAGTAAAGCTCATAGTGGTGAGCCTTGACCCGTCGGTTAGTTGAGCCCATCCCGACACAAAATGTAGAGGAGGTAGCCTCCAAGACATGAAAACAGCTGTTTTAAACGCCATTGGCTACAATAGAGGAGATCCGGTAGAAGGACTCAACCGGTGCTGACAGAAAAAGGGAGAGCATCCAACAGCATTTGCTGGACGCCTCTGGATCCACTTTACAGCATTATTTGGTGATTTAGCCCGCGCCCATTTATCGGTAGACAATACGGCTAAATGGACCCTTATTCTAATATGCCATGCCACGGAGGCAGTACAAAAGGCATGTGCCAACTACGACCCCTCAGACCCGGCACACAATGAAGTGTGGGTACTGAAATGATTATCTAGAGCTTGGGAACAGTCCCTACAGAAAAAGACAGACCAAGAAAGAGTAGACGCCACCTTGAATCCAGTAAGGGCACACCAAGACCCCGCAAGGGTAAATGAAGGCAGAAGTAACACACAGCATCCTAAAGCGCAGGGATGCTACAATTGTGGACAGAAAGGACATTACGCACGAGAATGCCAAGCCCCCCCCGAAACAGCAACGGAATCAGCCCACAAATGCCCCCCCTAGGAACAATGCTAGACCCATCCACAGCGTTAGCGTCCGAGCAGACAATTTGGCAGTAAACGGCACCGATTGACGATTTTTGGACTCCCCAACTTGGGTCTGCGATACCCTTTGGGATAGGTCCGGAAGACCGGTAGTTGCAGGCACAGTCTCGGGACACCCAGTAGAGTTCCGTTGGGACACAGGAGGGTCCCGAACCACGTTAAACTCCTCCACGATGTACCAGCGAGATTTATGGCCCACTACAGACACCATTACTCTTAGTGGCTTTACAGGTCACCTCCAGCAGGGACACATTACAGCCCCTGTGGATATCCAGATCGGCAACATTAAAACAAAACACTCAGTCGTTTTGGTAGATTTACCCCAGACAGCAGAACACATCTTGGGAATAGATTTTATGAATTCACACATTTCTTTCGATCCCGGAAATAAATGTGTGTGGAAAATGGCCAGAGCAGCACGAGCCCCTGCCACGCTCACAGTAGGAGACTACGCACACAGGATTAACTCAGTGGGAGAGTACTGGTTTGATCCACAAACCATTACCACAGACAAAATGGTTAGAGTAGTCTTGAAAAGGCATAAAGCATCATTTGCCCAGCACAAGCACGATTGCGGTAAGATCCCAGGAGTGGTCAACATTAAAGGTCCCAATCCTAAGCCCCAGAAACAATACGGCTTTCCACAGCAAGCCGAGGGAGAGATAGCCAAAGTAATCCAGAGTTTATTGAACCAAAGAGTAATTCGGCCCGTAGCATCAATGAACAATGCCCCAATTTGGCCCATGCGAAAACCAGATGGTTCATGGCGACTGTCCATCGCTTAGAGGGAATTAAATAAAGTGACTATGTTAGCACCCCCACCGTTGCCACGAATCCCAAGACCATGTTAAAACATGGACTTCAGTCAAAAGATTTCATGGTATTGGACATTAGCAATGGCTTTTGGTCCATTCCATTGGACAAAACGTGCCAGTACAAATTTGTGTTCACTTTCCAGGGACAGCAGTACACGTGGACGTGCCTTCCGCAAGGCTTCCACATCTCCCCCTGCATTTTTCACAGACAATTGGTGAACGGATTATCAAAATTTTCCGACCAGAATGCCTCGTCCAGTATGTGGACGACTTATTCCAACAGACTGACACCAAGGAAGAGCACATTTCGCTTCTATCGGAATTATTAGGACTCCTCAAAGAAATTGGATGCAAAATTAACCCCCAAAAAGCCCAAATTCTCCAGGAAAAGGTCACTTATTTAGGTACAATCATCACGCATGGTGAGCGTGAAATAGAACAGAAACGGATAGATTTGATTGTAAAATTGCCCTTGGCCCAAAATGTTACAGCATTCCGGTCATTTTTAGGATTGGCCGGTTATTGCAGGAACCACATAGACGGTTTTGCCACAAAAGCAGCCCCATTTTCCGAGCTCCTTAAGAAACAGGCCCCATGGAAATGGCGTCCACAGCACACGGATGCCATAGACACATTGAAACGCGCCCTAAGCACAGCTCCCGCTTTGCAAGCCCCAGACCCACACACTCCATATGCGATAGAGGTAGCAACCACTGACCGAACCCTTTCGGCCGTACTCCTGCAGGAAAGGCATGATCGTTTAGGACCCGTAGCCTATGCCTCACGAGTTTTAGACCCCGAAGAGCAGGGATTTTCAGCCTGCGAAAGGCAGTTTTCTGGGCGGTACAGCACTTCTCGTACATAACAGGACTCAACCCCGTAGATTAAAAGACGGCACAGTAACCCAAATTCGAACAGCGCGCTGGACCCTACTCCTACAAGGACGCGACATTACAGTAAAACGGACAAAGACGCACACGTTTCTGGCCAACAATTTACACTATGCAGGAACCCCACATGAGTGCGAGATCATAGCACCCAAGCACAGCACAGGCCCCTTTGTCCCCAAATCAGTGCCGAAAAAGACAGGCATCCGACCACAGACGACCCAGCTTACAGACAAAGCTCTAAAAATGTATGTAGTTGGCTCCACAGTTCTTGATGGAAAAAGAATCGCAGGATGTTGAATTTATGTAGAGGACGCGCAGGGATGCGCTTTAGAAGAAATCACATTAAAATTACCTGGACATTTAGGTTCGCAGGCAGCCGAGTTAGCAGCCATCGCTTACATTGTCCAGCATCCAGATTCGTTCCCGACCCCAGCAGACATATATTCAAACAGTTTGTACATCTGCAACAGCCTTGATGTGTTGGGTGTTCTTTATATATGGGTTGGTGTAATGCCCCCCTGTTGTCGTGTCACCTCCGTGTGTATCGTGAATGCCCATTGGTCGTGTCCTATCTACCTGATCTATTGGTTGAGTGTGCGTGTGATGTTTCTGGTGCTCCCTCTAGTGTCTAGCTAGCCTACATGCATTTACATTGATGCACATCACCACCCCCCCCCTTTTTTTATATGTTACATATTTTCTGTACACTTTAAGAAAATTGAACAAAAAACAGGTAGATACATTAAGGTGCATACAAGTCATGGGAACAGTGATTAAACAATAAGTCCAAGTCATTCGTGTGAGTCCAAAAACCATCAATCATCATGGTCAAATGTCTCTCTTGGTTATGAACGCCATCAACGTCCCTGTGCCACAGGAACCAAGAAGTGGTCAAATCACTTCGCTGTCTGATTTAGAGTCTTTTTCTTTTTTCAATATTTGTGATGATGCTGTCGGATGGCATCTTGTAGCTGATAAGGTTTTGACGTTGAAGAGGTACCATCAACAGTATCATTCGAGGTCATGGATGTGCCATATGTTGAAGTTGGATAAGACTGTATATACTGGTTCTGGCCACATGCTGTGCTGGAAGGGTGATCCTGCTGAGAACCGTTGAAGCTTGTCGAATTGGAAACAGAATTGCTGCTCGTATAAATACCTGGTGATGGTGCAAAACTAGAACCTTGCATCTGATAGAATATGCCGTCTGGCCAGGCTGGGGTGCAGCAAATCCTGGGCTGTAACTCAGGCATCCAGTCTGTAGTGCAGATTGCACTTGCGGTAGTCCTCCTTCGGTCTTGATTCCATTAGTGGGCAATCCGTAGTGCTGGCCTGTTTGAGAATATGCTGCATAGACTGCTGGTTGCTGCATGCCTGAAATCTGGCATGAGCTGTCATTGGCTGCACTGCTGGTATGGAAAAAATGTGTGGATATAGCTGTGGTGAATATTGGTGTATTCGTCTTGGTCTGTAGCAGCTGCTTATTATTACTGACCCAGTGTAATACCCGGTTGAACCTTGTGGTGGTATAATTAGATACCTGGTGACTCTGAGCAATATAATATCGATATCAAAAGAAAGAAGGGCAACCTCATTGATTGCCATATTTATAGCAGGTGAAAAAAGGCAACAATGGTTGAAGCCGAACTCATGAGTGTGGAATTTGGCTATCAGTTTCTGTTCGGCGATTCTGCGTTGTCGCGCGTCCTGCAGGCTGCCTTGGAGAACTCTTACCCGGAGATCAGAGGCTGAATGCCCTTGACTGCTGAAGTGTTCCCTGACTGGAAGGGAACAATCCTGCCTGACGATTGTCACGCGATGTCCGTTCATCCGTTGTCGCACTGTCTACATGGTCTCGCCAATGTACCACGCCTCGGGACATCCTTTCCTGCTGCGTATGAGGTAGACCACGTTGGCCGAGTCGCACGAGTATGTGCCGCGTACCTAATGGGTGGTGTTCTCCCGTGTAATGGTGGCACCCAAGTCGATGATCTGGCACGTCTTGCAGAGGTACCTGAAACAGACCACTGTTTGCAGCAAATTACCCAGCCTTCAGGAGAACAGTGACCACGACACCATACAATCCTGCCATGGTAACCTCTGCAAGCCGTGCCAGATCATCGACATTCCACACGCCCAAGCTGCCCTGCCATATCTTAACCTTAAAAATTATTTATTATCAGTCGATTAAGTAGAAAATCTTACCATTTCGTCACCAATCCTGGGATGGCGGAATTGACATATGAGGATAGATCAAGTCGGTTAGGATTGTATTCGCTGGAGTTCAGAAGAGTCAGCGGGGATCTCAAAGAAACCTACAAAATTCTAACAGGACTAGACAGGATAAATGCAGGAAGGATGTTCTCGATGGTGGGGTGTCCAGAACCAGGGGTCACATTCTGAGGATACAGGGGTAACCATTTAGGACGGAGATTAGGAGAAAGGACTTCACCCAGAGCCATTTGCTCCCACAGCAAACAGTTGAGGTGAGCAGATGAAGGCAAAGGGGGAGGGGGGGGGGGTGGGTAGTCTGTCTTCCGAGGGATGGTGGGAAGAGATTATGAGGGGAGACTGAGTTGGGGGAGGGTGGGGGTACGAAAGATGCTGTCTGTCAGGGAGTGGGAACAGTCAGGATTTTGATAGTGTTCGATGATTTTGTGCATTGTGAACAGCGCCATATTATTCAGCCATCGAGAATCTCATAGATAAATCCAATCCTCTCCTGTGCACTTTCTAGAAAGGGTCACTGAGCAGAGATCAAGTGCAGAATGATTTCTTCTTTCACTCACTTCAGTAAGCCAGGAGTAATGAAGCCAATTATAACATGTTCACTGCCAGCCAAGCCAAGGTTCTCCAGTCAGTATTTAAATGCCGATTCTTCCTGATCTAATAGGGGTTGGCTCCATACATTACTGTCTGTTAGCTATGAGCTTTCAAGGAGGTTTCTTTCCTGTACTGCCTTGGGAATGTATGCATAATGTGGAGTGATGCAATATTTTCATTAAATAAGTGGGTGCCGCAGTGGCACAGTGGTTAGCAGTGCTGCCTCACAGCTCCAGGATCCCAGGTTCAATTCCCGGCTTGGGTCACTGTCTGTGTGGAGTCTGCACGTTCTCCCCGTGTCTGCATGGGTTTCCTCTGGGTGCTCCGGTTTCCTCTCACAGTCCAAAGATGTGCAGGTTAGGTAGATTGGCCATGATAAATTGCCCCTTTGTGTGCAAAGGTTAGGCGGGGTTACTGGATTACGGCGAAAGGGTAGAAGTGTGGGTTTAAGAGCCGGTGCAGATTTGATGGGCCAAATGGCTTCCTTCTGTACTGTAAATTCTTTGAGCAAGTGCTTTGTTAATTGCACAAAATATGACAGCAGAATAAGAGTCTGAATGAGGTTTTACTGATGTTGGGTTGGAAAAAAAAGCACTTAGGCGATATTTGGATGCTTATGTTGCACCCAGTGTCCACGTTTCCTCTGACTCTGATGCCACTGCCGCAGGATAGTGCAGCCTGTTTTCACACACCTTTGAAAACCTGAATGTACGATGCAAAAATACTGACGAATGCCATGGGGAGGATGGAGAAGAATGTCACTGCCGTTCTTATCAGAGAACAGCTACAACACATTTATACTTGGAAATCCATCATTGTTTGCTTCCTGTGGTCATTTTCTTTCCTGCTGAACACAGTGGTGGATTTACAGTCGGCGGGGCCCTGTGCTCACTGTATTTTTCAAGAACAGGCAGAGAATAGCAAGTGTAAAACGCCTTGAAGGAAACCAAATGCCCACACAACTAGGAAACGGGGCAGAGATTGTGTGTGTGTGCGTCGGGTCTTATGCACTTTTCTTGACTGTGTGGTTTTATTCCCTCCCATTACTTAAACACATCAGTTTTCCAGGTTATTTTTCAATACTGTATACGGATTCCACTTAACATCGGGCGGAGCGGTGGCACAGTGGTTAGCACTGCTGCCTCACAATGCCAGGGACCCGGGTTTGATTCCAACCTTGGATCACTGTCTGTGTCGAGTTTGGACGTTCTCCGTGTGTCTGCGTGGGTTTCCTTCGGGTGCTCCGGTTTCCTCCCACAGTCCAAAGATAATAATAGTAATTTGAAGGTTAGGTGGATTGGCCATGCTAAATTGCCCCTTAGTGTCCAAAGTCTGTGGGGTTACTGGGTTATGGGGATAGGACAAGGGAGTGAGCCTAGGTAGGGTGCTCTTTCGGACGGTCAGTGAAAACGCGATCGGCTGAATGACCTCCATCTGCACAGTACGGATTCTATGATTTTGTCTATTTATGAAACATTCTGCAAGGCAGACTTCCCGAGTGCAAACACGTGTGTAATGATGCAGCTGTGCTGTAAGTACCTTAGTTTGTGTGCACGCGGGCAAGGCCGCACTACAAGGAACGCCCGGGAATGGAACCTTTGACGTGTTCGTGCATTTCACCATCATGTTCGACAACACAAAGCTTAGCCCGTGCGGTCTCGGTTTCTTGTCAATCAGAGTGCAAACAGCCACAAGGGCAGGACTGGTGTAGATCCCTTGAAGAAACATGAACTGCAAATTCCAAATTAAACTGGTGAATCCATTTGTCCCGCGAAATTTAAACAGGACAACCCAATGAATAAGAAATAAAAGTGCTAACAGAACTGAATCACTGGTGCTTATACAGATTGCCAGGTTTACTGTCTTGTCCACAGCCAAAGATGGACATCTTCATAAAATGCATCAGGCCTACTTGTGCTTCAGCCCTCATTTCCTCCCCTCTCTCTTGGACCAGTACCATCCAAGCAACAAATCATGCACACCCTCAGGTCACCCTTTCTCCCAGCTTCCCTCCATTTTCAACCTGACATGGACCAATTCTCTTTACTCCTCAGTCAGAAGTTTAGCTTCTTTCCTTCCACTCTCTCAACACCTGTTCTTGTCTCCCTCCCCTGGTGTGACCATTGCTTGAGACCTGTATCCCCTGGAATCATAGAATCACAGAATTTACAGTGCAGAAGGAGGCCATTCAGCCCATCAAGTCGCACTGGCCCTTGGAAAGAGCACCCTACTTATGCCCTATCCCCGTAACCCAGTAACACCACCTAACCTTTGGACACTAACCTTTTGGGGCAATTTAACATGGCCAATCAACCTAACCTGCACATCTTTTGGACTGTGAGAGGAAACCGGAGCACCCGGAGGAAATCCACACAGACACGGGGAGAAAGTGCAAACTCCACACAGCCAGTCACCCGAGGCCAGAATTGAACTTGGACCCTGGAGCTGCGGCAGCGGCATTAAGCGCTGTGCCTCCGTGCCGCCCAAATTGTTCCAAATTGTGGGTAAGAGCCATAATTAGCAGCCATCAATAGAAGATTGTCACCGTGAAATCCAATAGGAAAGTCAGAAGAAACATTTTTACCCAGAGTGTGAGAATGTAGATCTCACAACCACAGAGAGAGCTTTAAGCAAATAATATAGATGCATTTAAGGTGAGGCTGGACAAGGATATGAGTGAGGAGGGAATTGTCGGCTACAAAAGTAGATTTAGATTACCAAAGATGGGAGATGGTACAAATGGAGTATGAACACATGCATGGACTGATTGGGCTGAATGGCCTGTTTCAATGCCGTATATCCTGTGAAGATAACAAATTAGCAGCACAAACCCTTCTGCCAACTTTTAGCATAGCAGGACACCCAGCTTTAAAACTAACAATTTTGCTGGAAGCGTTAGGTCAGCTCAGTATTCATTCAAACTGCGGGTGTCAAGGCACAGCTGGTGCACCCCAACCAGTTTCTGCTTTTCTATATGTTCAACAGGTCAGGACAAAAAGAATTCCTGTCTGCACCCAAAGAACATCACATTGTCAGCGTGTGAGTGAGGTCCCCTTAATATCTCCCTTTGACAAAATACTCACTTTACAAGGGAGGTTAGTTTACTAGCAACTCTATTAACTTTCTACATCACTGTTTCACGGTGACATTGACTACTGGCATGACTGTGTCTACCACACTGAAGGAAGAGGGTTGGCTGGCAGGGGTGGGGGGTTATCAATATGGAGGATGGGTGAAGGAGGAGTGTTGGGGAGTGATTTACAAGTGAGCAGCTCCAATTCTGGATCACTATTATGATCCCTTCCAGACCCCAACAGTGCCTAGGATACTGGACAGAAACACAAATATTTTATTTTAATTTTGTCAGACTGTGAGATCTCCAGGAGTGATTTCATGAATAAATAGGGATATGGCATAGTAAACCAACCTTATTACTAATACAGTGTTAAAATCTCTTTAACATCACACCAGAAAGTAGCTTAAAATTATCCCTTAAATAATGCTAATCTATACAGTGAATACAGTAACCTTTAACTACTATCTTTATTCCCATGCAAACAACAAAAATAAACATCTCAGCTCTCAATCTACTGTTAAAATACAGTTAACACTCATGATTACTGTTTTACAGAGATGTCTGGACACTCTACTTTGAGACAGAGATCTTTCAACACTGCTTAAAAGAAAAGACCTGAATCCTGTCAGAACTATGCAGAAACTCTGGCTGTATTTCTTCAGAAGCTGCTCCAGCCTGTTTCAGCACACTTTTAAATCACATTCTTCTGAACTACTTGGAAAGAAACTGCTAATCTAGCTACAGACATATCTTTTAACTGAAATTAGATACTTGACTTCTGCTCACATCTCCATCTAAAATAATAATAATAATATTTTATTGTCACAAGTATGAAGTTGCTGTGCCCTGCTTTTCTGCAAAACGCCTGATACCTTAGCTCCTCCCAGTAACTACATCATCTTACCAAGCTGAAATCTAATTAACTCCACAGGGAATCCCCTTAATCCAAAAAACATTCCATTAGCTCAAGCTTTTACAATGCTTTAATTGCAGCCCTGGCTCCTAAAATCTTTCATTCCAGGATTCTTTAAAAACATTACTAACTCGGATTTCTAACCCTTCCTGGACCAAATATATACAATACAATATATCTGAAATATCTACATTCATCATACCATGTGACAGCTGTTCCCATTTGTACTTTCTCAGATCCGAACTCCCAGCGCTGGGTGCCGACCACTGCTGCCCCCCGCACCCAATTCCATACTCACTGTACAGATGTTCTGTCACATGCAGCATGGGTGATGTAGTTACAGACAGCTGACTGTCTCCACCGCGCCCGCACAGACCAAGAGCTGCAGTGGATCAGGTGAGTGCAACCCTCTCATCTGCGTCCAGAATAATGTTTGACTTTTCAATTGTGGGCAGGTTTGCAGTGTATGTCTGTCCCTAATTGGCTCTGAGAAACATCATACAAAGATCCTGCACTTTGGAGGCCGCTGCCGCATCTTTTTCAGTTTTTGAAAATTCTTTTGTTACTGTTTTGTTTGCACTTCAGCCCCATGCTCCTGATCGTCAGGCACCCGGTTCAGAGAGGGGCAGGGAAAGAGCCTGTCATCCTCTTGAACCTTCTCCTGGGCCTGGCCAAACTTGCTATGAGCATGTCCAGGCAGCGGGTGACCAAGTGGGTCGTCAAACCCGATTGTCTGCTCCCCTACCGCGGCTACACTGGCAGCCAGGTATCCCTGTAGGGGATGCATGCAGTGTCCACGGGCACCATTGAGGTCTTCAGTGCCCGGTGGGCGTCGTAGGGTCTGGGATGCTTTATTGTGGGTGGCATGGTAGCACAGTGGTTAGCACAGTTGCTTCACAGCTCCAGGTTCCCAGGTTCGATTCCCGGCTTAGGTCACTGTTTGTGCGAAGTCTGCACATTCTCCCCGTGTCTGCGTGGGTTGCCTCTGGGTGCTCCGGTTTCCTCCCACAGGCCAAACCTGTGCAGTTTTGGTGGGTTGGCCACACAGAAATGCAGGTTTGGTTACTGAGATAGGGCAGGATGGACGGGGGAGTGGACCTGGGTTGCGTGCCCTTTCGGAGATTCATGTAATGATCTCTATGGGCATGTACATAAGGGGTTAATGTGTAATCAGTAGCACCAGATGATCACTAGGGGGCCGGACCAACAGGGGTATAAAAGGAACCGCATTGTGCCTCTCTCTCTGTCTTTTGGATGGACTGTAACCAGGACAGGAGTAGAAGATTAGCTCAGATGGTTAGTGTAGTTAAGCATTGTTACTGTATTTAGATCTAGTTAACCTTATCACTAGTATCAATGTTAAAGTAAAGTATAGTTACTCAATAAAATTTTTGTTACTACTGGACGAGTTTGAGTCTTCTTCATCGAGATTCAGAAGATCTCATCAGCAACCAAGGTTTGAGTAACTCATGTTACACTCCGTAGTATATCAAAACATGCAAAGAAGTGTAATAAAAGATGATACAGGAGAGTAATAAAATAAGTCAGTGCAGACTCAATGGCTAAATGACCTCCTTCTGCACTGTACTTTTAAAAAATTAATTTACGGGATGTGGGCATCGCTGGTTAGGCCATCATTTATTGCCCATCACTAGTTGCTCTTCAGAAGGTGGTGGTGAGCTACCTTCTTGATCCACTGCAGTCCATGACGTGCAGTTACACCCATGTGCTGTTATGGAGGGAGTTCCAGGATGTTGCCCCAGCGACAGTAAAGGAACGGTGATATATTTTCAAGTCAGGGTGGTGAGTCACTTGGTGAGTGACTTGGAGGGGAACCTTCAGGTGGTGGGGTTCCCAGTTATCTGCTGCTCTTGTCCTAGATGGTAGTGATCGTGGGCTTGGAAGTTGCTGGCGAAGGAATCTAGGTGAATTACTGCAGTGCATCTTGCAGATAGTATACACGGCTACCACTGTTCGTCAGTGGTGAAGGGTTTGAATGTTTGTGGAAGGGAGAGCAATCAAGCGGGCTGCTTTGTCCTGGATGGTGTTGAGCTTCTTGAGTGTTGTTGGAGCTGCACTCATCCAGGTAAGTGGAGAGAGTATTCCACTACACTCATGACTTGATTCTATGATGAATAATATTTGAACATTGATCATCAAAATGCAAATTTTGTACTGCTTTGATTGTTAAAAATCATTTCATGAGATGATGGTGTCGCCGCCTCGGTCAGCATTTATTGCCATCCTCTAATTGTCCTTAAGAAGCCGATGCTGAGCTGCCCTGATTAATCAAAATAAACCTGTTGGACTTTAACCTGGTGTTGTAAGACTTCTTACTGTGCTCACCCCAGTCCAACGCCGGCATCTCCACATCATGGCCCTGATTAATAGCAAGGTTAAATTCCAATATTCCAATATTCTAGCTTTCTGAAATTTATCCACAGGCCTAATGATTAAGAAAAAGATTAAAACGTCACCCATCACAAGAAAATGTCTGGAGTGTGTGAGACTGTCCGAGTGAGTGAGACCGTCTGGGCTGAGTGAAATTGTCTGTCTGAGTGAGATTGTCTGTCTGAGTGAGACTGTTTGGTCTGAGTGTGGCTGTCTGGTCTGAGTGAGACTATCTGGTCTGCGTGAGACTGTCTGGTCTGAGTGAGACTATCTGGTCTGCGTGAGACTGTCTGGTCTGAGTGTGGCTGTCTGGTCTGAGTGAGACTATCTGGTCTGCGTGAGACTGTCTGATCTGAGTGTGATTGTCTGGTATAAAAACATAGAAAATGGAAGCAGGAGGAGGCCATTCGGCCCTTTGAGCCTGCTCCGCCATTCGTTCTGATCATGGTTGTACATCCAACTCATTTACCTATTCCCGGTTCCCCCCATATCCTGTGATTCCTTTAGCCCACTTTAGCTCACTCCTTCCAGAAAACATGCAGGGTGGGATTCTCCATTTGGGACACTGTGGGCTGGATTCTCCCATTTTGCGGTTATGTCCGGAGGAAGAATCTGGTCTTACAATCAAAAAGTTGGCGCTGCTCCCACACCGATGCTCCACCCAGTGGTGGGGGGGGGAGGGGGGTGGGGGGGGGGGGCGTAACGTAAAGCCCCCTGCTTTACCTGCAGATATGGACGGAGTATGGCTGGCCCCTTGGCTGCTCATGCACACGGCAGCGGTCATGCCGTACTACATGGCGACGGCCGCATGCGGATGTGGCCTGCCAGATAGTGTCCCCCTGTAACCCCAGCGGAATGGCTCCCCCCCCACCCCCGCCCCCCCCCCCCCCGCCTCCCCCCCCCCCCCCCCCACGACATTGCTGGACGCAGTACGCAGCCGCCACGCAAGGTCCCCTAACACTGAGAAGACACGTAACCGCTGCCGTCAGGAAGTCAGCCCATCGGGGGTGGAGCATCGTGGGAGGGCCTCAGGTAATGCCCTGAGGCCGTCCCAACAGCGTGCGGGGGGGGGGGCGGGGAGCATCTTAAAAATGGTCCCATCCCCGATTCCAGCGTAAAAACAGACTCCCCGGCCAATCGCCGAACATGATTTCAGCGTCGGCAATTGGAGAATCCGCCCTATTGGCCCGATTCTCCCAAATAATATTGAAGTTCTTGGGCTGGATTTCCCGCAATTCAGCACCAAAATCGCGTTTGGCATGAGGGTGGAGAATCGACGTGCGTGACCGGCGCCGCTCCGGCGATTCCCCAGGCCCCGGAGAATTGCTCGTCCGTCAAACAGGCTGTACGGCTGGGGCGCCATTGCCAGCGGCCCTCCCGGCGATACTCCGATCCCGACTGGCCGATTTCCCGAAGGCGTGGTTCTAACCATGTATGACCGGTCGGGACTCTGTCCGCAGCCACCCTGGTGGGGGCGGGAGTATCCAGCACCGGGGAGGGTGGGGGGGGGGCTTATGGCTGGCCAAGGCAGCGATTGGGCGGGTCCGATGCAGGGACGTAGGGCCTATCGGAGGGAACCTTGCTTCTTGGTGATGGCCCGCGGTCCGAGTCCGCTGTGGGGCTCAGCGCAGCCGCTGGAGGCCGCCGCCAAGCGCGTGCGTGGACTCGGAACACTAAGTGCGGGGGCCCGTATCCACAGCCAATCTGCGTGAAACTCCCTGGGTCCCTGCTAGCCCCCTGCAGGTGAGTGAATAGCTCTTTATTTTTTGCAGGAAACTGGGGACTGGAACGCCAGCGCCTTTATGCTGGCGTGGGGATATAGTCCCATTTTTGGAGAATCCAGCCCCATTTGTGGCGGGATTTTCAGGGTGTTTCCTGCCGGCTCTGCCGGCGAGTTCCCCACCGCTATTCAATGACACTTGGTTATTTTTTGGGGCCCTGGGGAGTTTCTCACCCGTTTTGGCCACACTTAGAATTTTTTTTAGCACTGGGGACCTGAACTCAGAGTGATCATTTTGAAAGGGTACCCAGATCTCTAAGTGAGATTGTGGGTCCCCCATACCCCCCACCCATGGGCAATGACACCCCATACACATGGACACTACCCCACACCCCTAAGTGAGGACATTCCGCTATGGGCTCCCTGGAGGTCCCCTGTTTTCAGGTGCCCTCAAGCTTCCTAACAGCACCCCCTGCCTTCCAGGACCCCACCCAACACCCCACCAACTTCCCGATGGTCCCTATTTACCTGCCCTGAACTCTCCCACCTTTCAAACCCCCACCATCCTCATTTTATTGGCAAGGTCCCCCTCGCCCCCTGGGTTTGGTAGCGCCACCCTGGCACTCAAGCATCCTTGCACTGCCACCGTGGCACCCAGGCAGTGCTCTTGTTGGCTTGGCAATGCCATCCGGCACGTTGGCAGTGCCAGGGTGACAGTGCCAAGGTGCCAGCTGAGGTGCGCGCGTACGAAGGGGAGGACTAGGGAGCCCTCCTGTACTTACCCTGACCACCCTGGGGTCCCGGTAGCCCGAGAGACCCCCCGGGTGCCATTCAGCCTGGTCCATGTTTATGTGGACCAGCACTGATCGGCACCTGGCTGCAGCCTCCCTGTGGAGGCCGGTGAATCGAAGGAGGCCGTTGGATCCCGCAGGGCGTCGGAGAATCCCGGGAGGCGCAAAAGCTGTCGGGAAGCTCGCTGGAGGGCTTTTCCGGCATTCTCCGGCCGCGTTGCGCTCAAACCAGAGCCTAATGCGGACGGAGATTCGCCCTCTATGTTCTCAGCCAGAGGTGAATTACGATCGATTTATAGTTTCCCTGGCAACACAAACTGGCAAGGAATTCCGTATTCCTTGCCAGGCAAATTTTACATGGGGTGGAATACAAGGGATTCCCGAGAGAATCCTGCTGTCGGGGCACCATTTTGAGCAGGCGGCCTGCTGGCGAGATTCCCCCGGCCGGCCATCATCCTCTCCCCCACTTCCGCACCACAAATCAGCCGGAACACCGCTCACCACAGACCACACAGCTCACCCACATCCGGATTGGCTGGGTGTACCCCTCACACCCCAAAGTATGGGGTTGACCCGACCCGTACCCCCAGGAACTCCTATAATTGGGAGAAACCCCCCAGGGTTCCCTGCAATCGGAAGACCCCCCACAGGGACTCCCTGCCAAAAGGTGTCCCCCCCCTCCCCCCTCACGGACCGCCCATCCACACAACTCCCCCTCCCCCCCGCCAGAAAAAAAGAGCAGGGTCAGTGAGAGGAATTGCAGCTGTAACACTTCCCTTGAAGCTGCAGGTGTCCTTTCCTGCAAGGAGAGCAGAAGCGATCTGAGTCCGGGTTCCCACAGATCCATTAGCTATGAGCCATTCACAGCTTTCTAGTTGTGGTCTGTGATTGACAGCTTCTACAAACCATCTGCAGCTTTGATTCATTCATCTCCATTCACGGTTCAATGGCCTAAGTGGTGAAACCCCAAATGTTTACAAACATTAACCACATGAACTGCGAAGGGAGATTAATGAATCAAAGCTGCAAATAGTTTGTAGAAGCTGTCAATCACCGACCACTACGAGAAAGCTTTGAATTGCTTGCAGCTAATCGATCTGTGGGAGCCAAATTAAGTAACAATTAACTATATAGTCCCAGGTGGTAGATTTCTACTGTAAAATTAAACACTAAATACTACTCTCCGCAGGTCACAGCTGTTCCCTACCTGGAATGGATAGGTGGAGCACGAGGTAACTGTGTTGCTCACTCTGTATTTTTCAAATTGTGGGGGGTAAAAACTGAGAAGTGACATTACAATAAAGCTGTGACCTGATTGGCTGGTAGGGAATCTGTGTTAAATTTGAAAAAAAAACATTTACAAAAATTAATTAAAACAAATCAATTAACTGGATAGAGGAGTAACTAAACCTGAGGGCGGAGATTAGCACTTAGCGTTTAAGTTTCCAGTAGAAATCTACTGCCAGGAACCATATAGTTAATTGTAACTTAGTTTAATAACAATTTAATAAGTATATACTTTAAATTAATTTACTAGTGCTTAAAAGGGCAGCACGGTAGCATTATGGAGAGCACAATTGCTTCACAGCTCCAGGGTCCCAGGTTCGATTCCGGCTTGGGTCACTGTCTGTGTGGAATCTGCACATCCTCCCCGTGTGGCCGTGGGTTTCCTCGGGGTGCTCCGGTTTCCTCCCACAGTCCAATGATGTGCAGGTTAGGTGGATTGGCCATGCTAAATTGCCCTTAGTGTCCAAAACTGCCCATAGTGTTGTGTAGGGTGGCTGGGTTATGGGGATAGGGTGAACGTGTGGACCTTGGGTAGGTTGCTCTTCCCAAGAGCCGGTGCAGACTCGATGGGCCGAATGGCCTCCTTCTGCACTGTAAATTCTATGACATCTATGACAAATGTCAGTCAGCGGGATGCGGTGCTCTAACTGTGAGATGTGGGGGATCCGTGATACTTCCAGTGTTCTTGGCGACTACGTCTGCAGGAAGTGAAACCAATGGCAGCTCTTCACAGATCATGTGGTTCAGTTGGAGCAGCAGTTAGATGCACTTCGGACCATGCAGGAAGCAGAAAAAACATTATAAACAGAAGTTATAGAAATGTGGTCACACCCAGGAATCCCCTGTAGCTGTCCTCCTCTCTAACAGGTATACCTTTTTGGACACTGTTGTGGGGGAGGGCCTATCAGGAGAAAAAACAGCAGCCAGAACAGTGGCACCACAACTGGTTATGTTGCTCAGCAGGGGAGTGCAAAGTGACAGAGAGCGGTAGTTATAGGGGACTCTATAGTAAGGGGCACAGACAGGCGCTGCTGTGGATGTGAAAGAGACTACAGAATAGAATGTTGCCTCCTTGGTGCCAGGGTCAAGGATGTCTCTGAACGAACACAGGATATCCTGAAGGGGGAGGGTGAACAGCCAGATGTCGTAGTACACATAGGTACTAATCACATAGGCAGGAAGAATGATGAGGTCCTGCAGAAGGGATTCAGGGCGTTGGGCAATAAGCTATAAAGCAGAACCTCTCGGGTTGTAATCTCAGAATTACTCCCTGTGCCATGTGCCAGTGAAACTGGTGGTGCAGGAGGAAGGGTTTCAGATTGCTGAACCATTGGGATCTCTTCCGGGGCAGGTGTGACTTGTACAAGAAGGACGGGTTGCATCTAAACTGGAGAGGCTAGAGTCACTCAGGAGAATTTAAGCTAGTATAGCAGGGGGGTGGGAACCAGAGCATTAGCTGAGAAGGTGTAATAACTGAAGGGGAAATGGAGAACAAAAATAAGAGAACAACATCATCACCCTGTCTGCTCAAACGCAGTGGTTTGAAGTGTATTTGTTTCAACGTCAGAAGCATAGCAGTAAAACAGATCAACTTAGAGCATTGGTTAGTAATTATAATAATAATCTTTATTGTCACAAGTATGCTTACATTAGCACTGCAATGAAGTTACTATGAAAAGCCCCTAGTCACCACATTCAGGCGCCCGTTCGAGTACACAAAGGGAGAATTCAGAATGTCCAAATTACCTAATAGCACGACTTGTCGGGACTTGTGGGAAGAAACCGGAGTGCCGGAGGAAACCCCCACAGACATGGGGAGAACATGCAGACCCTGCACAGACAGTGACCTAAGCTGGGAATTGATCCTGGGACCCTGGCGCTGTGAAGCCATAGTGCTAACCACTGCTACCCTGCCGCCCATAACTTGGAACTATGATGTTGTGGCTATCACAGAAACGTGGTTAAAGGAAGGGCAGGATTGGCAGCTGAACGTTACAGGATATAGATGCTTCAGGAGAAATAGAGGGGGTTTAAAAGGTGTGGGGCAGTAGCATCACTGGTTAAGGAAAATATAGCTGTATTGCGGGAAGACACCTCGGAGGCCTCATACAATGAGGTAATCTGGGTAGAGCTCAGGAACAGGAAGAGGGCAATCACAATATTGGAGGTTTATTACAGGCGCCTGATCGGGTACACAGAGGGAGACAGACCAGCAAGAGATAGAGGAGCAGATAGGTAGAGAGCTTTTGAATAGGTGCAAAAGTAACAGGGTTGTTGTGGTAGGGGATTTTAACTTTTCCTATATTGACTGGGACTCACTTAGTGTTCAGGGCTTGGATGGGGCAAAGATTTTAAGGTGTATCCAGGAAGGCTTCTTGATGGAATACGTAGATAGTCCAACGAGGGAAAGGGCAGTACTGGACCTGATATTGGGGAATGAGCCTGTACAGGTGGTTAAGGTTTCAGAAGGGGAACATTTTGGGAGTAGTGACCACAGTTCCATGAGTTTTAGGGTATTTTTGGATAGGAATGAGGGTAACCCTCAGGTTAAGATGCTGACCTGGGGAAAGGCAAATTACGATAACATTACACAGGAATTGAAGGAATAGCGCGGATCTTCGTTAGTATAGTGATTAGTATCCCCGCCTGTCACACGGGAGACCGGGGTTCAATTCCCTGACGGGGGTCTTTGTAGCTTTGTACCTTTTGCAGCTGACATCTTTTTGGGGTGGCACGGTAGCACAGTGGTTAGCACTGTTGCTTCAGAGCGCCAGGGTCCCAGGTTCAATTCCCGGCTTGGGTCACTGTCTGTGCAGAGTCTGCACGTTCTCCCCGTGTCTGCGTGGGTTTCCTCCGGGTGCTCCGGTTTCCTCCCTCAAGGGCTGAAAGGCGTGCTGGACATTCTGAATTCTCCCTCCGTGTACCCGATCAGGCGCCGGAATGTGGTGACTAGGGGCTTTTCACAGGAACTTCATTGCAGTGTTAATGTAAGCCTACTTGTGACAATAAAGATTATTTTTAAAAAAGAATTTGGATTGTATGCACCAAGGAACAGTTGTTTAGGATTCGGAAAAGTAATGTTCCTGAGAGAATGAAGGATAAGTATGGAAAGTTTAGGGGCCTTGGATAACGAGGGATATTGTGAACCTCGTCAAAAAGAAATAGTAGGCTTTTGTATGGTCTAGAAGGGTGGGGTCAGTCGAAACCCTTGAGGAGTACAAAGAAAGTAGGAAGGTACTTAAGCGGGAAATTAGAATGGTTAGGCGGGATCATGAAACGTCCTTGGCAAGTAGGATTAAGGTGAATCCCAAAACTTTTTATTCATATGTAAAAATCAAGAGCGTGTCCAGGGAAAGGATTGGACCACTTAAGGACAGTGAGGAGAATCTATGTGTTGAGCCAGATGAAATGGGCGAGTGCTTTACATCAGTGTTCACCAAAGAAAAGGAATTTGTGGAAGATGATTCTTGGGTAAGGTGTGTTGATAGTCTGGGTCATGTTTACATCAAAAAGGAGAAGGTTTTGGGTCTTTTAAAAGATATTAAGGTAGATAAATCTCCTGGACCGAATGGGATTTACCCCAGAATACTGAGGGAAGCAAGGGAAGAAATTGCTGGGGCCTTGACTGACATCTATGTAGCCTCATTGGCTACAGGTGAGATACCAGAGGACTGGAGAACAGATACTGTGGTACCGCTGTTTAAGAAAGGTGGCAGGGATAATCCAAGAAACTACAGGCCGGTGAACCTCACATCGGTAGTCAGTAAATTATTGGAGAGAATTCTCAGGGACAGGATTTATACCCATTTGGAAACAATTGGACTCATTAGCGATAAACAGCATGGTTTTGTGAAGGGGAGATCGTGCCTCACTAACTTGATCGAGATTTTGGAGGAGGTGACAAAGCTGATTGATGAGTGGAGGGCGGTGGATGTTGTTTACATGGACTTCAGTAAAGGCTTTGACAAGGTGTCTCATGGCAGACTGGTACAAAAGGTGAAGTCATATGGGATCAGAGGTGAGGTGGTAAGATGGATACAGAACTGGCTCGACCACAGAAGGCAAAGGGCCATGAGGTGCTGGTCCGAGGAAACAGAAGAGCTTTGCGTGACTGCATAGAGACAGTGGACTGGTCCATATTTAAGAACTCAGCGACCAACTTAAATGAGTATGCCACCACCGTCACAGACTTCATCAGCAAATGTGTGGACGACTGCGTGCCAAAGAAAGCAGGACGTACGTTCCCCAACTGGAAACCATGGCTCAATCGCGAGATTGACTCCCTACTGAAGGACAGATCTGAGGCGTTCAAGTCAGACGACCCTGACCTATACAAGAAATCCAGGTACGACCTCCGCAAAGCCATCCGAGATGCCAAGAGAGAATATCAAACCAAGCTGGAGTCACAGACAGACTCTCGGCGGTTGTTGGAAGGACTGAACAACGTAACGGGTGACAAAGCGAAGCCGAGCAGTATCTCCGGCAGCAGCGCACCCCTCCCCGATGAACTCAACGCATTCTATGCTCAGTTCGAGCAGGAAACCAACAATCCGCTGTCAAATGCCCCAGCAGCCCATAATTCACCCATACCCACGATCACAGCTTCCAAAGTCAGATCGGCCTTCCTGAAAGTGAACCCTTGGAAGGCGATGGGCCTGGACGGGATCCCTGGTCGTGCTCTCAGAGCCAGCGCGGACCAGCTGGCAGTGGTGTTCATGGACATCTTTAACCTGTCCCTATTCCACTCTGAGGTCCCCACCTGCTTCAAGAAGACCACCATCATACCGGTGCCAAAGAAGAACCAGGCAACATGCCTCAATGACTACCGTTTGGTGGCCCTGACTTCGAGAGGTTGGTCATGAAGCGCATTGTCATGTTATGTACTCTGGGATAACACAGGCTGCAACTGGATGCAGCTTTAATCAAAGGATACTCCAGACCTTGAAGTTAGTTCAATCTGATTTATTGAACCAGTAGCACAGTTAGCACCGTTCTCTATGAGTTCGACTCTCTGCTAACCTAAGTGTGGTTACTCTGTCTGACTAAACCAAATTAACTCTTAGCCACGTGCTGGAGGTGTGATACTGTGCATACTCCCTGACTTACTCTGTAGATGTTCATCAGTGGAAAGAGGCGGAGTGTGAGTGCCTCGTGCCTTTTATAGTGAGATACCCACCCCTGAGTGTCCTGCCTGCTCATTGGTCACGTCCTGTTCTCTGTGTTCATTAGCTGCCTGTCTGTGCCTGTCTGTATATCATTATCTGCATGTCTGCATATCATGACATCTCCCCTTTTTCTTATGTTTTGTTGGCACATGGGAAAGTACTTACATGTGGTGGCATATATTAACATATTTACAAGCGGTGGCATATGTGAACGTATTTACATGTGAAGACAGCTGTCTAATGTGAGAAAACAGAACATAGCAAACAAAACAAATGTTCATAAGTCCAGTCTCTGGGGCTTGCGTCTGATCCTTGTCGACTGCTGGAGAGGTGGTGGTGGGGACGACGGCGCCTTGACAGGCGGGATAGAAACCTGACTGGTGGCCTCGTAGTTCGAGGTATCAGGAGGTGGCAAAACAACGGACGGAAGCGGAGAAGAAAGCGGTTGTGAGCAGGCAACTTTGCGCAGTGCCCGTCTGTTTCGTCGCACAACAGAACCATCAGCCATGCGTACAACATACGAGCGAGACTCAGCCTGTCGAACAACGACAGCTGGAGCAGACCAGCCACCATCCGCTATCTTGATCCTGACAGTGTCTGCCGGAGATAACACGGGCAAATCGGTGGCATGAGCATCACAGCCGTGCTTTTGCTGGTTTTGGAGCTGCTGCACCTTCTGCAGCACCAGGCGGTGATCCAGGTTGGCCAAGTGTATGGCTGGAAGTATCGTCCGCAAATCCCTGTTCATCAGGAGTTGAGCCGGCGACATGCCAGTGGACAGTGGGGTCACCCTGTATGCAAGCAGCGCGAGGTAGATGTCAGAAGCCTTGCAGATGAGCTGTTTCACAATGTGCATCCTTTTTTCAACCTTCCCATTGGACTGCGGATAGTGTGGACTGACATGTTTGAAATGGTATGAATTGGCAAACATAGACCACTTGTGGCTGTTGAAGCACGGGCCATTGTCACTCATGACAGTGAGTGGGATACCATGCCTGGAGAACGTCTCCTTACAGGCCTTGATGACGGTCCGAGATGTGAGGTCTGAGAGCTTCACGACTTCAGGGTAATTGGAGAAATAGTCAATAATCAACACGTAGTCTCGACCATTCGCACGAAAGAGGTCGATGCCAACCTTGGACCACGGGGAGGTCTCTATTTCATGCTGCTGGAGTGTCTCCTTGCTCTGCGCTGGCTGGAAGCATTGACAGGTCGCACAGCTGAGGACCATGTTCGAGATGTCCTGGCTAATACCGGGCCAGTAGACAGCCTGCCTGGCTCTGTGTCTGCACTTCTCGATGCCCAGGTGTCCCTCATGGATTTGGCGGAACACCAAGCTCTGGAGACTGAGTGGAATGACAATGCGGTCCAGCTTGAGGAGGATACCATCAATTATCGTCAGGTCGTCCTTTACATTGTAAAATTGAGGGCACTGCCCTTTCTGCCAGCCATTGACGAGGTGGTGCATGACACGCTGCAAGAGGGGGTCTTTGACTGTCTCCTCACGGATACGAACAACCTTCTCATCAGACCCCGGGAGGGTGCTAGCACACAGCTGCACCTGTGATTCAATCTGCCGGATGATTTCCAGCGGTTCACTAGGCAATGTGATAGAGCGGGACAATGCATCAGTGATGATGAGCTCCTTGCCAGGCGTGTACACTAAGTCAAAGTCGTACCTTCTGAGTTTGAGGAGGATGCACTGCAACCGAGGCGTCATGTCGTTCAGGTCCTTGTGGATAATGTGGACCAGAGGCCTATGATCCGTCTCGACAGTGAATGTCGGCAGGCCATAGACATAGTCGTGAAACTTGAGAATGCCAGTGAGAAGACCCAGGCATTCCTTCTCTATTTGTGCATACCTTGTTTCGGTGGGCGTCATGGCCCTCGATGCGTAGGCTACCGGTGCCCAGGATGAAGTGTCATCGCGTTGAAGCAGCACCGCACCGATGCCATCCTGGCTCGCATCTGTCGAGATCTTCATCTCTCTGTCTGGATCGAAAAATGCCAAGACGGGTGCAGTGGTGAGCCTGGCTTTCAGCTCCAACCACTCTGCCTGATGTGCTGCCTTCCACTCAAAGGCAGTGGACTTTTTCACCAGGTTTCATAGGGCTGTGGTGTGTGAGGCCAGGTTTGGGATGAACTTGGCCAGGAAATTGACCATGCCCAGGAAGCGCAACACCGCCTTCTTGTCTTCATGGACCTTCATGGCTTTGATGGCCTTGACCTTGTCTGTGTCCGGGCGCACGCCCTGCTGAGAGAACTGGTCTCCTAGGAACTTGAGTGTCGACATGCCAAAGCAACATTTGGACCTGTTCAGCTTCAGGCCATTGGCATTGACACGGCGGAATACCTGCTGGAGACGTGAACCATGCTCTTCAGGGGTCGTGGACCACATGATGATGTCGTCCACGTACACACGAACCCCTTCAATGCCCTCCATCATCTGCTCCATGATGCGATGGAAGATCGCCGATGCCGAGACAATGCCAATCGGCATGCGATTATAGCAGTATCTGCCAAACGCTGTGTTGAAGGTGCAGAGCCTTCTGCTGGACTCATCCAGCTGGATTTGCTAAAATCCATGTGATGCATCTAACTTGGTGAAAAAACGTGCGTGTGCCATCTCACTGGTGAGTTCCTCCTGCTTCAGGATGGTAGTGTTCACACATTATATTCTTATTGAGATCCTTGGGATCAATGCAGATGCGCAGGTCTCCCAAAGGCTTTCTAACACCAGTCAGTCAGTTCGGTTACCTTTGAAATGATGCCTTTGCTGAAGATCCTTGGGCTGTGCCTTCAGGCGCTCCCTCAGCGGAGCCGGGACCCGGCGTGGTGTGTGGACCACTGGCTTGGCATCAGGTTGTAGCAGAATCTTGTATTGATATGGCAGTGTGCCCATCCCGTCGAACACATCCGGATACTGAGCGAGGATGTCGTCAATGCCGGCCTGAAGATCCACATTGGAGGATGTCGTTGCGTAAACCTGCTGCACGAGGTTCAGCTGTTTGCAGGCATGCGCGCCAAGTAGGGATGCCCTGTCTGGCTTGACTATTTCAAAACGTAACTGTGCATGGGTGCTCCGGTTGGAGACAAGTAGATGGCAGGATCCCAGTGCCGTGATGGCATTTCCATTGTAGTACAGGAGGCTGCTGACTGCGTGGCAAAATTTGGTTCCAACTCGATCTACAAGTTTTCTGATGATACGACCATAGTGGGCCGGATCTCGAATAACGACGAGTCCGAATACAGGAGGGAGATAGAGAATCTAGTGGAGTGGTGCAGCGACAACAATCTCTCCCTCAATGCCAGCAAAACTAAAGAGCTGGTCATTGACTTCAGGAAGCAAAGTTTGTACACACCCTTGTCAGCATCAATGGGGCCGAGGTGGAGATGGTTAGCAGTTTCAAATTCCGAGAGGTGCACATCTCCAAAAATCTGTCCTGGTCCACCCATGTCAATGCTACCACCAAGAAAGCACAACAGCGCCTATACTTCCTCAGGAAACTAAGGAAATTCGGCATGTCCACATTAACTCTTACCAACTTTTACAGATGCACCATAGAAAGCATCCTATCTGACTGCATCACAGCCTGGTATGGCAACTGCTCGGCCCAGGACCGCAAGAACTTTCAGAGAGTCGTGAACATCACAAAAACCTGCCTCCCATCCATTAACTCCATCTATACCTCCCGCTGCCTGGGGAAAGCGGGCAGCATAATCAAAGATCCCTCCCACCTGGCTTACCCACTTTTCCAACTTCTTCCATCGGGCAGGAGATACAGAAGTCTGAGAACACGCACGAACAGACTCAAAAACAGCTTCTTCCCCACTGTCACCAGACTCCTAAATGACCCTCTTATGGACTGACTTCATTAACACTACACCCTGTATGCTTCATCCGATGCCAGTGCTTATGTCGTTACATTGTATATGTTGTGTTGCCCTATTATGTATTTTCTTTTATTCCCTTTTCTTCTCATGTACTTAATGATCTATTGAGCAGCTCGCAGAAAAATACTTTTCACTGTACCTCGGTACACGTGACAATAAACAAATCCAATCCAATCCAATCCAAGGGTAGCAGTAAAAGGGTGTTTTTCTGGATGGATGGTTGTGACTCGTGATGTTCCACAGGAATCTGTGCTGGGGCCTCTGTTGTTTGTAGTCTACATAAACGATTTGGAGGAAAATGTAGCTGGTCTGATTAGTAAGTTCGCGGATGACACTAAAATTGGTGGAGTGACCGATAGTGTTGAGGATTGTCAGAGGATACAGCAGGACAGAGATAGGTTGGAGAACTTGGGCAGAGAAATGACAAATGGAGTTTAATCTGGATAAATGTGAGAGAATACATTTTTGTAGGTCTAACATAGAGGGGAAATATACAGCAAATGTTTAAAACTCTTAGAAATATAGAAAGTTAGAGAGATCTGGGCGTGCAGGTCCACAGATCTTTGAACGTGGCAACGCAAATAGACAACGTAGTCAATAAAGCATGTGGAATGCTTGCCTTCATTGGACGGGGCATCGAGTATAAAAATTGGCAAGTCACGATACAGTTGTATAGAACCTTGGTAAGGCCGCACTTGGAATATTGTCCACAATTCTGGTCGCCACACTAACATAAGGCTTTGGAGAGGGTGCAGAGGAGGTTTACCAGGATGTTGCCTGGCCTGGAGGGTGTTAGCTATGCAGAGAGACTGAATAGACTCGGACTGTTTTCATTAGAGCGGCAGAGGTTGAGGGGCGACCGGATAGAGGTCTACAAGATTATGAGAGGCAAGGATAGAGTGGATGGGCAGACACTCTTTCCCAGGGTGGAGGGATCATTCACTCGGGGGAATAGGTTTAAATTTTAAATTTTAGAGGAGATGTCTTTTACACAGAGGGTGGTGAGTGTCTGGAACACGTTGCCAGAAGAGGTTGTGGAAGCAGATACATTAATGGTGTTCAAAAGGCATCTCGATAAATACGTGGATAGGATGGGTATAGAGGGATACGACACTCGGAAGTGCTGAGGGTTTGGCCAAGGTTAGTATCATGATGGGTACAGGCTTGGAGGGCCGAAGGGCCTGTTCCTGTGCTGTATTGTTCTTTGTTCTTTGTAATTCTTCCCACTGCCCCTCTCTGGACTGCCCTCTATCTTCCAGACAGGGGTCTCTTTTCTGCAGGGGTGGGGGGCCTGTGTGTGGATCTGTGGAGGGGAAACCTTCAGGCAGGATATCCGTATGAGGGTTCCCCCTATTACAGAGTCTCTGGGGCGATCTCCTGAGTACAGGGGTCCCCCTATTGCACTGGTCCTTGTGGGGGAAGGGTTCCCTATTACAGGGACCCCTGGGGGGAGTCTCCCTAGTACAGGAGTCCCTGTGGTGTCTCCTTATTACAAGAGTCCCTCTGGGAGGGGCAGGGGGGGTCTGGCAGAAGGATGGTCTGGCAGTGCATTGTGGGAGCGGGTGGCCCTTAGTTGGGCTCGGATGATCTCTACAAGTGTGGCCCTTTCGTGGTGGACCTCGCAGTGGGCAAAGGGGATAACTCCTCAGGGGGGATACCCATTGGCCCACCGTGAGGTCCACCCTGCCAGGGTCATGTTGGTAGAGACCACAAGTGATCTCTACCCACGTGGGGACCAGAGAATTACGGAAGGCTGGAGCAGAGGGCACCAGGCCCGCTAAATGAATGCAACTGGATCATTGAATCTCATTTTCATTCATTTACAAACCCCTCCCGCCATGCACAGCCATGGACCTCGTTCTCACTGCCAGTGGGTGATTGGAGCAAAGCGATCGGGTCGCGCCCAGTATCGATCCTGATTTTACCCCAATGCCCAATTCCCCGTCCCATTGGGGAATGTGGTCCAGGCGTCCCAGGACAGAGAATCCTGCCAACAATGTTTTGGTCTCAACTGCTTTCTGTGGTCGCAAATTCCACAGGCCGATCACTCTCTGGGTGAATAAATTTCTCCTCATCTCAGACTCAAATGGTTTTCCCCACATCCTCAGACTGACACTTAATTCTGGATACCCTGTCAGCGGGAGCATCCTTTCTGATCTACCCTGTCTGGTCCTGTCTGGATTTCATAGTTTTCTCTGATATTCCCCCCTTCGTTCTTCTAACGTCCTGTAACTATTATTCTAAGCGACTCAATTTCTCCTCGTACATCAATCCTACCATCCCAGGAATCAGTCGAGTAAAGCTTCTTTATAGCAAGAACACCCTCCTATAGCAAGAACATCCTTCCGCAGATAAGGAGCCCAAAACTGCACACAACGTTCCAGATGTGGCCTCACCAAGGCCCTGTATAATTGCAGCAAGATATCTCTGCTCCTGTACTTGAATCCTTTCACAATGAAGGCCAACACACCATTTGCCTTCTTTGGCACCTGCTGCATCTGCATGTTTACCTTCAGTGACGGGTGTACAAGGGCACCCAGGTCTTGTTGCACATTCGCATTTCTCAATCTATAGCCTTTAGATATCCTGTTTTTCCTACCAAAATGGATAACCTCACATTTAACCAGTATAATGATACTTCGCCTGCCATGTATTTGCCCAATCACTCAACTTGTCCAAATCACACTGACGCATCTCTACATCCTCCTCACAGCTCACCCTCCCACCAAGCTATTTATCAGATGCAAATTCGAAGATATCACATTTAGATTCCTCATCTAATTCATGAATATATGTTGCGAATAGCTGGGGTCCTAGCACTGATCCCTACGGTACCCCACTCATCACTGCCTGCCAATTTGAAAAAGTCCTGTTTATTCCTACTCTTTGTTTCCTGTCTGCCAACCAGTTTTCTGTCCATATCAATACACTACTCCTAATCCCATATGCTTTAATTTTACACACTAATCTCTCATGCGGGACTTTGTCAAAAGCCTTCTGAAAGTCCAAATATACCACATCCGCTAGCTCCCCATCGTCAACTCTATGAGTTACAGCCTCAAAGAATCCCAGTAAATTTGTCAAGCATGATTTCCATATTTTGAACCATGCTGATTCTGTGTGATCCTGTCACTGTTTTCCAAGTGCACTGCTATTAAATCTTTTATAATAGACTCCAACCTTTACCCCACTACATACATCAGGCTGACTGATCTATAATTCCCTGTTTTCTCTCTACCTCCCTTTTTAAATAGTGGAGTTACATGAGCTACCCTCCAATGTGCAGGAACTGTTCTAGAATCTATGGAATTTTGGAAGGTGACCACCAATTTCCACCAAGTTCTCAGGCCAATTCCTTAATTACTCTGGGACGTAGATTATCAGGCCCAGGGAATTTATTGGTATTCAATACCATCACTTTCCTCAACACCATTTCCCTACTTATATTGATTTCCTTCAGTTCCTCTCTCTCACTAAATCTTGTGTTCCCCAACATTTCTGCTATGTCATTTGTTTCCTCCTTCGTGAAGACAGACCAGTCGTAGTTGGTCAGTCATTTCTCTGTTCCTCATTATAAATTCCCATGTTTTTGATTGTAAGGGACCGACAGTTATCTTCACAATTATTTTTCTCTTCATGAACCTATAGAAACTTTTAGTCAACTTTTATGTTCCCCGCAAGCTTACTCTCGTACTCTACTTTCCCCTCCTTAATCAACCCCTTTGTTCTTCTTTGCTGAATTCTAAACTGCTCCCAATCCTCAGGACTGCTGGGTTTTCTGGCTAATTTTCATACCTCTTCCGTGGATCTAACGCTGGGCAGGATTCTCCGTTTGAGAGACTAAGGACTGGATTCTCTGTTTCAGCGGCTAAGTGCAGGCTCAAATGGATAATTCGGGGGAGGTCTACGATGAAAAAATCGGCGCCTGTTTATTCCCACTATTTGTTTCCTGTCTGCCAACCAGTTTTCTATCCATCTCAATACACGACTCCTAATCCCATATGCTTTAATTTTACACACTAATCCCTCATGCGGGACTTTGTCACCAATTCCGGGACCAGTGAGGGGCCAGGTGAAATCCCAGCTCCCGTGCCGGAAACAGCCAGAGAATGATCGGGTTCCTGTCTGGCAATGCACATGGCTAAAAACCTGCAGCGGTTGTGCCGTACAACATGGCACCGGCAGTGCGTGGACCGATGCACTATCCGCAACCTCACATGCCATCCCACACCAGCCCCCCCTCCCCCCCCCCCCCCCGGCCTCTCCCCCCCAGCCCTTGTGGAAGCCCCCCGGCCACGCACGGATCCCAGCCAAGTGTAGCAGCGCTGGACACAGTCCACATCCGCCACGCCGGGTCCCCGATGGCCCAGCGTGTCCACACGTGTCCTGCACCGCGGGAATTCTGCCCATCGGTGGCGGAGCATCGTGAGAGGGCCACGCACGGTGGGATGACGCCATTTCAGAAGGGGTGGAGCATGGATGACCGGCATCAAACCCGCGCCGGCCCCAATTTGGGCGTTGGAGTGGACTCTCTGCCCGATCAACGATTACAATATCGGTGTTGGGCAACGGAAAATCGAGCCCTATGTTCTCCTGCTGGAGCTGAATTGCACATCAATTGTACCCACGTTGGGAGTGCAAATCAGGAAGTGATTCGCAACCCTTAGCCATGCAAATCTTTGCATGGCAGGGATTCCTGCTAACAGGGCACCATTCTGAGCGGGCAGCCCAATGGTGTGATCCCATGGATAGGCTCCCCTCCCCTGCAATGCAATTCAGCCTACCCCCTCCCCAAATGCCACCTTCCCCTTCCATATGGGGGTGATCCAACCCCCTCCCACTACCATCCCACCAGTGATCCCCTAATAAAGACCCCTCCCCACAAACACTCTATGTAAAAGACCCCCCACCCAGATCCCCCAGAAGAGAGACCCCTGTCAGGAGCCCGCCAGAAGAGAGATGCATTTCTGGAAGCTAGGGAGTAGTCCAGATAGAGTCAGTGAAAACGATCACTGCTTTAACAATTGCTTGGGCAATAAACTGGCTGGCTCAAGCAGAGGAAGCAGCACAGTCAACTTCTAGAAGGAGAAACCAGTCAGCTGGGGATAAACACCCTCAGGTCTTTGATCTGCAAGCCATTCATTAATTTCGCTTTTTTGATGTTCAGTTTACTAGGCTGTGATTGACAGCTTCCACACACCTCCAGCTGTCAGCATTTTCTATTCATCTCCCTTCATGGTTGAGTAACTTTGAAGTGGTCATCTCTGAAACTGATCGCAACGTTTATAAGCGTCATGTTTTGATTGACAACTGGACCACTTCAAACAGAGTTAAGTGCTTTCATTCATCTCCCTGCATGTTTCAGTGATTTTGATGTTGGCAGTTGTGAAACTAATAGCAGTGAACTCTGTTTGAAGTGGTCTCGTCTGAGGGAGACTGTCTAGTGTCTGTTCTGAGTGACACTCTCTAGTCTGAGTGAGACGACCTGGTCTGAGCAAGACCATTTGGTCTGAGTGAGACTGTTTGGCTAGTGTCAGGCTGTATTGATCTGCTGGAACAATCTCAGGTTGTAATGTCATCCAATCAAACATAAGCAGTTGTGTAGGTTGTGTTTATGTGTGAGTTGTCTGGGCGGCATGGTGGCACAGTGGTTAGCACTGCTGCCTTACGGGGCCGAGGGCCCGGGTTCGATCCCAGACCGCAGTCATTGATCATGTGGAGTTTGCACATTCTCCTCTTCTCTGGGTCTTAACCCCATAACTTAAAGATGTGCAGAGTAGATGGATTGCCCACACTAATTTGCCCCTTAATTGGAAAATAATAATTGGGTACTCTAAATTGTTTTAAAAAGTGTGTGAGTTGTGGAAGTTGTGTAAGTGTGTAAGTTGCATGTAAGCGTGTGAGCTGTGGATGTGTGTCAGTTCCGTAAGCGTGTAGGCTGTGGAAGTGTGAGTTGCAGAATTGTGTGAGTTGCATAAGTGTGAGTGTGTGCTTGTGTGAGTTCTGTAAGTGTTTCAGTTGTGCAAATATGTAACTTGTATAAGAGTGTGGCCAGGCTAAGTGTGTCAGTATGTGGGTTGTGGACGTGTGTAAGTTGTGTAAGTGTAAGCTGTGTGAGTTGTGTAAGTCTGTGAGTTGTCTCAGTATGACAGTTGTGTAAGTGTGTGAGTTGTGTAAGTGTGTAAGATGTGTAGGTGTGTGAGTTGTGTAAATATGTGAGGAGTGTAAGTTATGTAAATGTGTACATTATATAAGCTGTGTGTGTATGCGTAGCTTGTGTGGAAGTGTATGAGTTGTGTCAGTCGTGTAAGTGTGTAATTGTGTGAGTGTGTACATGTGTACATGTATGAGTTTTCTCGGCTTTTGCACCATTTTATTTCTGATTTATTATTATTGTCTCTGTTGGCCTGTACTCTGAGACACCACCACCCTCCTGTGATGCATTCCAGTAACTGCACCTGTATTTGTGAATCAAAACATTACATCAAACATTTGAATGTATAATGACAAATATGATGCAATTAGAAGGGAACAAAAATCTCAAACAGTGTTGTGTGCCTTATTTGCAAAAATAAAAATATTTTTGCTTGAATAATTTATTTGATTCTTTAATGTCAGAAAGTTTTGCTTGGGCTGAGTTCTGGTTTAAAGTGTCAGGTGTATGCATCCACAAAACAACATTTTTAATTTGGGAGATTGGGTGGGACAGTGGAACTGATGCTGACTATTCAGGTTTAAGTATCAGTTCCAGAATGAATTGAGGAAGGTTTCAATGAAATGAGCTTGGAATCTTGCATGGAGGTTGTTACAAAAACCGTACTTAACTTTTTGAGCCCAGAGGCCAGGAGCTTCCACACCCGATTGGCTTAGAGGTTTTTGCACAGAATGGGAGCGGGAGAGGGGACAGAGAGTGGCCCAAAAAGAAAGTCCCAGGTAGCGGACAGTGATAGGTGACAGAAACCGGTCCCAGAGGCAGAGAAACAAGCTCCAAACTGGAAAAGGGCTGCAGGGAGCAGACTCTGAGTGTGAAAAATCAGCCAAGGTTTGGTGACTCCATCTTGCGGAGTCCTTTGGATCAGTAGCACCCGTTTAGCATGGTCCAAAACATGAAGTAATTTGTAGCACAACCTATAGTTGTGCCTGGAATCCAGAGGAACAGAATGTCGGGAGGCGAGATTGAAACCCTACAAGGTGGGCCTCTGCTGATAGCGTCAGGGTTGGAACAACTTTTGCAGAGAACTTCAGGATAAGCTTTTCAAAGATGATCACTGGAAGCTCTCATGAGAGGGATGGGGTTTCAATGAGATTGATTGACTCACAATGTTACTGTTGTCCCTGCGGGTCTTTGAGTAATCCATGGACTCTGTTTTGGTTGCATTTGGCATTTGTTATGCAATATTGTGTGTTTGTCCACAATTTGGCTGTTAAATCATAATGTACCTCACATTAACCCTGAATGTTAGAGTATGAGATAGATATTGTAGATTGTTTAATCGTTCTGACATTGTATTGTAAAGTTTATGTCTGTTTGTTCGAACACATGAAATTCTGTAACTTAATTTACTGCGTGTGAGTCTTGAATCTCAAACGAAAGCAAAATATTGCAGATACTGGATATCTGACATAAAATCAGAAAATGCTGGATAAACACAACAAGTCCAACAGAATCTGTGGAGAGAGAAACAGTGTTAAAGCTTTGAGTCCATATGACCCATCTACAGAACTGAAGATGTGTGGACAAGAGAGAATTGGGAAGTTGTCCCATAGACTAGTAAAGCAACAGCCTGGCAGAATCAGACTCACAGTTCCTCCATCATCCACTCCTTCGACTCACACTCTCCGGGTGGAATCTTCCCGGTCCCGCAGAGGCGGGCTCGAAGGCAGGACGGGAAGGAGATTTTGAAATGAAGGGGTTGGGTCAGAGGTCCAAGAGGACTCATCACCTGCCACTCGAGGAGCCTGGTGGAAAGCAGCCAGCCTGAATACCGTAGAGTTTCCGCCTTGTCAGCAGATTTGGGTAACTAGTGGGACCCCTGCAGTGGCAGAGGATCCCCCACTACAAGCCAGGCCCAGTGGGTATCTGCAGCCGGCTGTGGAGGGAGTCCCCCCCATTGCCTTGTAAACTGACCCCTACAACAGCCCCCAATCGGAGCCACAGCCATTATCAGGCCTCAGCTGCTGCTGCCACGCTGTCCTGTGCAGGACGTCTCTTCCACAGCGATTCCCTAGCAACCTTCTTTGTAAAGCTGATGCTTTCTGTTCCCTTCGCCACTGGAAGTGGTCAGAATCAATGTGAGGGGTTCTTCATCCTGCCAGACCCGACTTCTGTTGCGGCGCACCGTCCCCCAGCGGGATCCTCCATCCCGGCAGCCGGCCAATGGGATTTCCCATTGCGGCCACCCCCACTCTGTTGGGAAATCCGTGGGCGTGAGTGCGCTGCTGGCGAAGCGGAGAATACCGCCGACAGAGAATCCCGCTGTCGGAGAATCCCGCCCAATGTTTTGGCTCCTTTAGTCTGTTGTAAACAATGGGCGGGATTCTCCAACCCCCCGCTGGGACGGAGAATCACCGGGGGGCGGCGTGAACCCCACCCCGCCGCCCCGACGCCGGCTGCCGAATTCTCCGGCGCCGGGGTTTTGGCAGGGGCGGGAATCGCGCTGTGCCGGTCAGGGTCCGTTGGCCCCCACCCCGGCGATTCTCCGGCCAGCGATGGGCCGGGCGGCCACCCGTTTCCGGCCGGCCCCACCGGCATAAATCAAACCAGGTCCATACCGGCGGGACCTGGCTCTGCGGGCAGCCTGCGGAGTCCTCGGGGAGGCGTGGGGGGAATCTGGCCCTGGGGTGCCCCCATGGTGGCCTGCCCCGCGATCAGGGCCCACCGATCCGCAGGCGGGCCTGTGCCGTGGGGGCACTCTTTCCCTCCCCGCCGGCTACTGTCAACCTCTGCCTTGGCCGGTGCGGAGAAGAACCCCCCTGCGTATGCGCGGGGATGATGCCAGAACACGCTGGCGCACCCGCGCATGCACCAACTCGCGCCGGCCGGCGGAGGCCCTTCGGCGCCGATTGGCGCGGCACCAAGCCCTTCCACGCTAGCTGGCACGGTGCCAACCCCGCCGGTGCCAGCCTAGCCCCTGAAGGTGTGGAGGATTCTGCACCTTCCAGGCGGCCTGATGCCGGAGTGGTTCACGCCACCCCTTGGCGCCGGTCGGCCCGCAAAGCTGGGCAGGGGAGAATCCCGCCCATTATACCTCAAAATCTAATGGACGGATTTCAATGAAACGGTGTACACAGAGTATCATCCAAAGATGAATTGATTATATTTTGGTAAAGATCCAGATCCAGGTCTGGATCTTGGAATTTTTGAAAGGATTCATAACATTGAGAGATCGGAACAATTGACATCACAGGACAGTGGATCTCCATCCCTCTCTCATGGGCATCTCCTTATTGATGGGTGAGGCTGTGAGCCGTGTGTTAAGTGAAGACAGAGTGCGCAGTTCTCCGTAAAAATTTCCAAGTGCCGTTGTGTGCATGAATTGCCGCGAGTTTCCAGGCACTCAGCCCGGTGAGGCCGGCTACACTATTCAACGTTAATTGGTCCACTTAACGAGGTCTCACGAGCTTCTTGCCCCGAATGCCAGCTCGCCAGCTAATTCGCCGGGACCGCACTCACCAGCCCCCCCGCTAACATTGTCGAGCAGCACTTAAGCTGCACTTGCTCAGCCAACCCCATCCAACTCTGGAGCGGTCGAGGCATCGGAACCGCATCTTGAGGAGTCCTCTGCGCCGCTCGAACACAGCCCAGGTGGCTGCATCGGCCTCATTGTAGCGGGTCTCTGCTTCAGTCTTTGGCCTCCGTACTGGCATCATTAGCCAGGTCCTCAGCGGGTACCCCTTATCCCTATAGTGGGCAGCACGGTAGCATTGTGGATAGCACAATTGCTTCACAGCTCCAGGGTCCCAGGTTCGATTCCGGCTTGGGTCACTGTCTGTGTGGAGTCCGCACATCCTCCCCGTGTGTGCGTGGGTTTCCTCCGGGTGCTCCGGTTTCCTCCCACAGTCCAAAGATGTGCAGGTTAGGTGGATTGGCCATGATAAATTGCTCTTCGTGTCCAAAATTGCCCTTAGTGTTGGGTGGTGTTACTGGGTTATGGGGATAGGGTGGAGGTGTTGACCTTGGGTGGGGTGCTCTTCCCAAGAGCCGGTACAGACTTGATGGGCCGAATGGCCTCCTTCTGCACTGTAAATTCTATGATCTATGATCCCCCAAGAGCCAACCAGCTATCCTGAGGTGCTCCTCGAAGAGGCCGGGAATGACCGACTGCCCCAGGATGTAGCTGTCATGCACATGCTCAGAAATAGGAAGGGTGTGGTAATAATGTTGGGGCTGTACTCCAGACCTCCCAACAGCGAGTGTGAGATAGAGGTACAAATATGGAAACAGATTATGGAAAGGTGTAGGAGCAATAGGGTGGTGGTGATAGGAGATTTTAATTTCCCCAACATTGACTGGGATACCCTTCGTGTCAGAGGTCTAGATGGAGCAGAATTTGTAAGGAGCATCTAGTAGGCTTTTCTAGAGCAGTATGTAAATAGTCCAACTCAGGAACGGCCATACTGGACCTGGTGTTGGGAATGAGCCCAGCCAGGTGGTAGAAGTTTCAGTCGGGGATTACTTTGGGAATAGTGATCACAATGCCGTAAGTTTTAGAATACTCATGGACAAAGATGAGAGTGGTCCTAAAGGAAGAGTGCTAAATTGGGGGAAGGCCAAGTATAACAAAATTCGGCAGGAGCTGGGGAATGTGGATTGGAAGCAGCTGTTTGAAGGTAAATCCACATTTGATATGTGGGAGGCTTTTAAAGAGAGGTTGATTAGCGTGCAGGACAGACATGTCCCTGTGAAAATGAGGGATAGAAATGGCAAGATTAGGGAACCATGGATGACAGATGAAATTGTGAGACTAGCTAAGAGGAAAAAGGAAACATACCTAAGGTCTAGGCGACTGAAGACAGACAAAGCTTTGGAAGAATATCGGGAATGTAGGACCAACCTGAAATGAGGAATCAAGAGGGCGAAAAGGGGTCATGAAATATCTTTAGCAAACAGGGTTAAGGAAAATCCCAAAGCCTTTTATTCATATATAAGGAGCAAGAGGGTAACTAGAGAAAGGGTTGGCGCACTCAAGGACAAAGGAGAAAAGTTATGCGTGGAGTCAGAGAAAATGGGTGAGATTCTTAACGAGTACTTTGCATCGGTATTCACCGAGGAGCGGGACATGACGGATGTTGAGGTTAGGGATAGATATTTGAATACTTTAGGTCAAGTCGGCATAAGGAGGGAGGATGTGTTGGGTATTCTAAAAGGCATTAAGGTGGACAAGTCCCCAGGTCCGGATGGGATCTATCCCAGGTTACTGAGGGAAGTGAGAGAGGAAATAGCTGGGGCCTCAACAGATATCTTTGCAGCATCCTTGAACACGGGTGAGGTACCAGAGGACTGGAGAATTGCTAATGTTGTCCCCTTGTTTAAGAAGGGTAGCATGAATAATCCAGGTAATTATAGACCGGTGAGCCTGACGTCAGTGGTAGGGAAGCTGCTGGAGAAGATACTGAGGGATAGGATCTATTCCCATTTGGAAGACAATGGGCTTATCAGTGACAGGCAACATGGTTTTGTGCAGGGAAGATCATGTCTTACCAACTTAATAGAATTCTTTGAGGAAGTGACAAAGTTGTTTGATGAGGGAAGGGCTGTAGATGTCATATACATGGATTTCAGTAAGGCATTTGATAAGGTTCCCAATGGTAGGCTGATGGAGAAAGTGAATCTCTTTGGGTCCAGGGTATACTAGCTAGATGAATAAAGAACTGGCTGGGCAACAGGAGACAGAGAGTAGTAGTGGAAGGGAGTTTCTCAAAATGAAGAACTGTGACCAGTGGTGTTCCACAGGGATCCGTGCTGGGATCACTGTTGTTTGTGATATACATAAATGATCTGGAGGAAGGTATAGGTGGTCTGATTAGCAAGTTTGCAGATGACACTAAGATTGGTGGAGTAACAGATAGTGAAGGGGACTGTCAGAGAATACAGCAGAATATAGATAGATTGGAGAGTTGGACGGAGAAATGGCAGATGGAGTTCCTTCCGGGCAAATGCGAGATGATGCATTTTGGAAGATCCAATTCAAGAGCAAACTATACGGTAAATGAAAAAGTCCTGGGGAAAATTGATGTGCAGAGATATGGGTGTTCAGGTCCATTGTACCCTGAAGGTGGCTGTGCAGGTCGATGGAGTGGTCAAGAAGGCATAAGGCATGCTTTCCTTCATCGGAAGGGGTATTGAGTACACGAGTTGGCAGGTCATGTTACAGTTGTATAAGACTTTGGTTCGGCCACATTTGGAATACTGCGTACAGTTCTGGTCGCCACATTACCAAAAGGATGTGGATGCTTTGGAGAAGGTGCAGAGGAGGTTCACCAGGATGTTGCCTGGTATGGAGGGTGCTAGTTATGAAGCGAGGTTGAGTAGATTAGGATTATTTTCATTAGAAAGACGGAGGTTGAGGGGGGACCTCATTGAGGTCTACAAAATCATGAGAGGTATAGACAGAGTGGATAGCAACAAGCTTTTTCCCAGTCGTTGGGGCTGTCGTCGGATCCTTGTGGACCGCCTGAGAGGTGGAGGCTGGGATGATGGTGTCTTGACAGGTTGGCATGCAGCCAGATTGGTGGCCTCGTGGAGTGAGGTGTCTGGATAAGGCAGAACAACCTCTGGGAATGTGAGATCCAGTGGTGGGCAGGCAAGTTTGCGTAGTGCCCTTCTATTGCGCCGGACAATAGATCCATCAGCCATGCGAACCACGAACGACCTGACAGCAGCCTGTCGAACAACAACAGTTGGAGCTGACCAGCCTCCACCAGGAAACTTGACGCGAACAGCGTCCTTCGGAAAGAGCACGGGCAGATCAGTAGCATGAGCATCGTACGTCAGCTTTTGCCGGGTTCTAATCTGCTGCATTTTCTGCAGCACTGGAAGGTGATCCAGGTCAGGTACATGAATGGCCGGAACAGTCGTACTGTCAAGTGAGAGTACCTTTAAGCAATGGATGTTTAAGCAATGTACCTTTAAGAAATGGAGCTGATCATATTACTGAAGTGATGTCAGAGGGTAGGGGGAGCTGAGCTCGCTTCTGCTTTTTGAGTTTCAGTTTGAGAATGCAGCTGGGAGTGTCTGTGTGTTTTGCTGAGAGCTGCATGAAGAAACACAGAGCTGGTCTGTTGATTTCTGCAATCCAAAGACTACAAATATAGTGAATGTAACCTAATGTGCTCCTATTTTTGAAGGTTTGAAGTCTTTTGGATGTTTAAAAGAACAGTTTGAAGGATTATTTAGTGTTGTAGTCTTTTGAACAAAGAACAAAAAGAACAAAGAAATGTACAGCACAGGAACAGGCCCTTCGGCCCTCCAGGCCCGTGCCGACCATGCTGCCCGACTAAACTACAATCTTCTACACTTCCTGGGTCCGTATCCCTCTATTCCCATCCTATTCATGTATTTGTCAAGATGCACCTTAAATGTCAGCATCGTCCCTGCTTCCACCACCTCCTCCGGTAGCGAGTTCCAGGCACCCACTACCCTCTGTGTAAAAAACTTGCCTCGTACATCTACTCTAAACCTTGCCCCTCTCACCTTAAACCTATGCCCCCTAGTAATTGACCCCTCTACCCTGGGGAAAAGCCTCTGACTATCCACTCTGTCTATGCCCCTCATAATTTTGTAGACCTCTATCAGGTCGCCCGTCAACCTCCTTCGTTCCATTGAGAACAAACCGAGTTTATTCAACCGCTCATCATAGCTAATGCCCTCCATGCCAGGCAACATTCTGGTAAATCTCTTCTGCACCATCTCTAAAGCCTCCACATCCTTCTGGTAGTGTGGCGACCAGAATTGAACACTATACTCCAAGTGTGGCCTAACTAAGGTTCTATACAGCTGCAACATGACGTGCCAATTTTTATACTCAGTGCCCCGGCCAATGAAGGCAAGCATGCCATATGCCTTTTTGACTACCTTCTCCACCTGTGTTGCCCCTTTCAGTGACCTGTGGACCTGTACACCTAGATCTCTCTGACTTTCAATACTCTTGAGGGTTCTACCATTCACTGTATGGTCGTTTGGGGTTATCTTTGAAGTAATGGGTGTTAAGATATTCAATGTTTGTTTTTAAAAGGTTAACTTGAGTTCATAGAATAAACATTGTACTGTTTTAAAAACCATTTGTCCATAATTGCTGTACCACACCTGGAGAGTACGCCGTGTGCTTCCCACACCACAATCTATTAAAAGTTGTGGGTCGGTTGAACTCCATGAAACACTTTGGGGTTCTGTAAACCCGGACCCATAACAAGTACGCAGGTTACGATTTATAAGGAGCTGTGCCGGAGACATACCGTTGGACAGAGGGGTTGCCCTGTATGCCAGAAGAGAAAGATTAAAGTCCGAAGCTGGGTCCGCAGCCTTACAGAGCATCTGCTTCACGATGTGGACCCCTTTTTCGACCTTCCCATTAGATTGCGGGTATTGCGGGCTCGAGGTGATGTGCTGGAAGTGGTATTGCTTCGCGAAGTTGGACCATTCTTGACTATAGAAACAGGGACCGTTATCACTCATGACCGTGAGCAGGATTCCATGCCTGGCAAATGCCTCCTTGCAGGCCTTTATGACGGCCCTGTATGTTAGGTCAGACAGTTCCACTACCTCGGGGTAACTGGAGAAGTAATCAATTATCAGGACCTAGTCACGTCCGTTGGCGTAGAAAAGGTCAACTCCAACCTTAGACCACGGAGAGGTCATGATCTTGTGCTGCTGGAGCGTTTCTTTGGGCTGAGCAGGCTGGAAGTGCTGGTAGGTCGCACAATTGAGGACCATGTTTGAGATGTCCTCATTGATGCCGGGCCAACAGACAGCCTGCCGGGCCCTGCGCCTGCACTTCTCAATACCGAGGTGTACCTCGTGTATCTGCGTGAACACCAAGCTCTGGAGGCTGCGCGGAATGACGATGCGCTCCAATTTCAGGAGGATCCCCTCGACAACAGTTAGGTCATCCTTCACATAATAGCATTGGGGGCATTGCCTTTCTGCCAGCCATTCGTGAGGTGATGTATGACCCGCTGCAGCAGAGAGTCCTTGGCGGTCTCTTCTCGAATGATGACGAGTCGTTCGTCGGATGTCGGGAGGGTGCTGGCACACAGTTTCACCTGCGCCTCAATGTCGTGCATGAAGTCTACCTGCTCACATGGCGAGGTGATGGTTCGTGATCGGGCATCCGCGATGATTAGCTCCTTTCCAGGTGTGTAAACCAGTTCAAAATCATACCTGCGGAGTTGAAGGAGAATGCACTGGAGCCTGGGTGTCATGTCATTTAAGTCCTTGTGTATAATGTGCACTAGGGGTCTGTGGTCCGTCTCTACTGTAAAGGTCGGGAGACCATAAACATAATCGTGGAATTTCACGATGTCAGTGAGCAGGCCCAGGCATTCTTTCTCTATTTGAGCATTGCGTTGCTCAGTGGGGGTCATGGCCCTTGACGCGTAGGCCACTGGGGCCCAGGACGAGGTGTTGTCCTTCTGGAGGAACACCGCCCAAATGCCGTCCTGGCTGCCGTCTGTGGAGATCTTGGTCTCCTTCGCTGGGTCAAAAAAAGTTAGAACAGGAACGGTGGTTAGCTTCGCTTTCAACTCAAGCCACTCAAATTGATGTGCGGGTAGCCACTGGAAAGTGATGGACTTCTTCACCAGGTGCCTGAGGGCCATGGTGCGTGACGCGAGGTTGGGAATGAACTTCCCCAAAAAATGTACCATCCCCAGGAAGCGGAGGACCGCCTTCTTGTCCTCTGGTGTCTTCATTGTGTTGATGGTGTTGCTCGTTTTAGCCTTAGTTTAATTGCTCCAATTCTGTCACCTTTGCTCTTGAGTCGCCAGGTATCTTTCTGATACCGCCACGTGGTTCAAGTCCGAGTAATGATTAATAATCCAACACACCGCTTAGTAAGAGTTAAATCAACACTCATTTATTATATACAGCAATTAATACTTATACAATAATTCTACTTCTAAACTACTACCTACCACTAACAGGCCAATACTTAACTTTGGAAATGGCCCACCAGGTCAGGGAATGGGTTCTGAGCCTGCGGGATTCAAAAGCTGGTACAGGTCGATAGTCAGGAGTGTCTATCTGGTAGCGATCGTTGGAGTAAAACTTACAGTTTCTTTCAGCAAGGGTCTCGAAGGGTGCGGAGCGGAGAAAAAAGGGTTGAGTTGAACTTGGCCCCTATTCTTATAATCCCCAGGGGCTTCCCGCCTCTCGGGGCGGACCTCGTACCTGGTTCCAAGTGATTGGACTTGGTCCCAATCACTTGGTTCGATATTCTCCAATACTGGGGCGATTCCTTGATCGAGGGGTGGTCGTTTACCTTTCTTTGTGTCAGATCCTGCTGGCGCTGAAAGTCTGGGTCGGCTTTGTGTTGCGAATTTGTAGCAATTGTTCCCGGGGATGGCTGCTTAGTATGCAGATTTCTGGGGTGTTGTGTTGATGGCTGCAGGTATCGATTCTGTCTGGCTTCTCCAGAGGCGAATACACTGTTTTACCTGCAGCTGTCTGTTTGAGTCCTGTTGGCTGATTTTCCCATCAGCCTCTTCCGTTCGCCATTTTAAATCGGGGTTTGGCCATTCTAATCGGGAGTTAGCCATTTTACATGGCTACAATGGCCTTGACTTTGTCTGAGTCTGGTTGCATGCCCTGCTGGGAGATCTGTCACCCAGAAACTTAATTGACGACTTGCCAAAGGAGCATTTGGTTTTATTTAATTTCAGGCCATTGGCATGTATGCACCTGAAGACTTGTTGCAGACGAGAAATATGTTCCTCCGGGGTCGTGGACCATATGATGACGTCGTCAACATAAACCCGTACACCATCAATGCCCTCTAGCATTTGCTCCATTATTCGATGAAAGATTTCGGAGGCCGAAACAATACCAAACGGCATGCGGTTGTAGCAATATCTTCCGAAGGGTGTATTAAACGTGCAGAGCTTCCTGCTGGGCTCGTCCAGTTGTATCTGCCAGAAGCCTCGCGATGCATCCAGCTTTGTAAAGAATTTGGCGTGCGCCATCTCACTCGTCAGCTCCTCCCCCTTCGGGATCGGGTAATGTTCCATCATAATGTTGCAGTTCAGATCCTTGGGATCGATACAAATGTGCAGTTCTCCAGAGAACTTCTTGACACAGACCATCGAGCTGACCCAGTCAGTTGGTTCCGTCACCTTGGATATTATCCCTTGGTCCTGGAGCTCCTGCAGCTGCGCCTTGAGATGGTCCTTGAGGGGCGCCGGCACCCGGTGTGGCGCATGGATGACAGGAGTGGCATCAGGCCTGAGCAGAATCTTATAGCGGTAGGGCAGTGTATCCATCCCACTGAACACATCCGGGTATTGCAATAGTAACTCCTCAATGTCGGCCTGAAGAGTGCTGTTGGCAGAGGACATGGCATGTACACGCTGGACGAGATGGAGTAGTTTGCATGCATGGGCACCAAGCAGAGAAGCCTTGCTGGGCTGGACGATCTCAAACCGCAAAGTGGCCTTGATGGCCTTGGTGGATACATGCAGGTGACAGGACCCTAATGCAGTGATGGCATTTCCATTGTAGTCGAGCAACTGGCAGGCCGGCGGAAGAATGGCAGGCTGCCTTTGGATACGAGCCAGATCTGCTTGGGATATTAGATTGGCCGAAACACCGGTGTCCAGCTTGAACCCGATGCTACAATCGTTGACTTATACTGTGGCACGCCACTCATCCGCATAATCCGCATTTAGGATGGATGTGTGTGTTGCTGAATGCGAGGAGGCCTTGTCATGCATGGTGATGATGCCCACTCGATATGGGGACTCTGGGCATCCGGTTCCAAATCCAGCAGCCCTTGCTGCACATTTCAAACTCGTCTGTGTTGGAACTGGGATCACTGGCCCCCTATCGGAGGTGCAGACCTGCACAAAGCCACATAATGGCCAAGCTTCTTCAGTTGAGGCATCGCCTGCCTCTTGCAGGGCATTGCTGCTTTAAATGGGCGGTGCCGCAGTTGGGGCATGTCATCACGTCGACGTCGTGATGCTCGGTGCGTCGTCGCACATGCGCAGTGCGGTTAGCCGCCGCTCGCACCTGTGCAGTGTAGTCTTCGGCCGCTTCGTTTTCCCGACCGTGGTGCGCATGCGTGGGACCCCTGGAAAAGCGAGCAAAATGGCCGCCTTTATCGATGCTCAGGCCTCGCATTCAGGCGACGGCCTGTACACTCAGCCTCGTGGGAGGTAAGTTGGTCCTGCTCTGCCGATTTAAGGCGGGAATAGCAACTTTTCACCTGTTCATGGACTTTGCCTGTCTCGATGGCCACTGGCAGAGTCATATTTTTTATTTTTAGGAGCTGCTCCCGCAGGGCATCGGAGTGGACGCCAGACACGATCTGATCCCTGATGAGGGAGTCAGCGGTGTCACTGTAGTCGCAGGATTGCGCTAGAATGCGAAGGTGAGTGAGAAAAAACTGGAAAGGCTCATCCTTACCCTGAAGGTGCTGCTGGAAGACATAACGCTCAAAGGTTTCGTTCGTCTCGATCTTACAGTGACTGTCGAATTTGGCTAAGACGGTCTGGAACATGGTCTTGTCCCCACCATCGGCAAAGGTGAGCGAATTGAAGATTTGGATGGTCTCGTCCCCCGCAGTCGCCAGTAGCAGCGCGATTTTTCAAGGTATCGACTGAATTTCTGCTTGAAGACCTGTCAGTTGGCGCCAAGGTTCCCGGAGATCCGGAGCTGTGGAGGTGTCTGGATCTTTTCCATGCCGCTGGAAGGCAGTTGCTGGTTGTCAGTGAATTTTAGAAGCAGTAGCCACCCCTAGTATCATGTTGTGTTATTCACCCTGGGGTAACACGGACTGCAACACGATGCAGTTAAATGATCAAGCATACACAAAACGTAGGCGTTGGTTCAATAAGACTTATTGAACTTCAGTAACGAAGCACACAGCTGCCTGTGGGTTGACTCTCTACTACTCTAAGTAAACTAACATTAACTATCTAGACCAGGCTAGCTCTGATCCACGTGTAGAAGGTGTTGAATGATTTGTACACCCTGACTGTCACTACAGTTGTCACCAGTGGAAACAGGCAGAGTGCTGATGCCTCGTGTGTTTTATAGTTGGAAGCCCCCCTCTGGTGTTCTGTCTGGTGATTGGTCATGTTCTGTTCTGTATGTTGATTGGCTCACCTGGATGTCTGTCACTGCCTGCTTTTACCTCATGATGTGCATGGGTGCACATTATGACAATGCCAAATCCCTGAGGATATGGCACAGGTGTCTTACCATCTCCTTGATGAGACGGAGCCTCCTGTGGCACGTGCTATCTGTCATTTGTTTGAATGACCAGCGGCACCTTTACACCTTGGGCTGTCGCTGTCGTGGGTCTCCCCTTCTGGGTCTCCCCCTGGCCTGATGGGCGGCCGGGTCCTCAGGGTGTGGCGCGGGGGCGGCACATGGGCCACTGCCTCGAGTATCAGCAGATGCTGATGCTGCTGCCGACTTCTCCAGCATCTGGCCGCATCGCATAGCACCAGCACCACTAAGGCAACTTTGCGGCCAACATCTCTGCCATAGCGTTCAATATCTGTAAGGCATTGGCAGAGAGCATTAGACCGACAAACCGCGGTGGCTCCCACTCAGGGACCCTCCATTCCCCCACTCAACCCCCCCACCCTTCTATCCGGAACATCCCGCCCACATACTCCCAGCCGCAGCAGGCCCCCCTCACCAGACCCCAGACACTGTACCCCGGACACACGCTCACTACACCACCCGGACCGGGTGCCGGCCCCGACCCTGCGGCACTCACCCACTCTCCGGCCGTGGACATGTCGCTGGAGCTGTGCCCCATCCCCTGGGTGTCCGGATGTTGGCTGCTGCGTGTGTGGCGTTGCCTCCCGCAGTGTCCAGGCATCACGATCTGCTTGCAATGCCAGACAATGATTCCCGCATGCTACATGGCCCGTCCACCCATGGGAATACACTTGGGTTGTATGAAATGCTCACTCAACCACGATTGCCAATTCCCGATTGGCAATAGCAATCAGCTGCACGGCCAGAGGCCTTAGCAGCCGGTGTGGTTTATGGGTGTTCTGGGGGCAGACGACAGGGACAAGGGTTGCCTCCCGAATGGGTACAAATGATTCAGGGATTGGCATGGAGGTTGATGCACTATCAATTACGACGAGAGTAATCGAGGCTTTATTAAGCAGAGATGTGTAGCCTCCTTGCAGCTGCTGCTGAGCACACACATTTATACTCCGCCTACTGGGCGGAGCCAGCAGGCAGGGATCTACCCCCGTACCTGTAGTGCAGGAGCCTTACCGTATTACATCTCGTATGTGATATATACAACAGTGGTGACTACCACAGAGGTGCAGCGAGTGGTTGCCCCCACCCAGTGCCCCCACCCTCTCATGGCGGCCCACCTGAGTCACCCCGCTCCCCCACCGAGCACAGGGGAAAGCACGCCCAGCGCCCCCGGGCTCTTTGCCTGTGAGCAAAGATTGCTACTCCCCTCGGCTCCCCACGGAAGTCCTTCCGTCTGGTTCACATTTTTAAAAAGGAGTACTAATCGGCGCTAGCGTGAGCACTTGCTGGGAAGGCCGGTGAATGACGGGAGGCCGGTGATTGACAGGTTGCTCGCGTTAATTGTATGGAAATTGGGCTTAAGTGGTGATAATTGGTTTCTCGCCACGGCGGGATTCCAAATCCGCCTACGGGAGCGGGCTGGTTGCATCGCAAACTTTGTCACCTGGCGCGGTTTCCGTTTTTGGCCTCTTCCGCGATTCACCAGCCTCGTTACGCTTGAGCGGGAGTGTAACGAGGCCGGAAGATCGCGCCCAGAAAATGCTGGAGAGACGCAGAAAAATAAATCGAGCAGGTTGTGTCCCTTCCCTTCCCTCAGACATCACTTCCACGTTTGAATCTCGATGTATCCATCGTTCATTTACCACCTCACCGAAGATCTCTGGGCAGCAGCACCTTCCAAACCCACGCCCGCCACCATCTAGAAGGAGAAGGGCAGCTGACACATGGGAACACCAACACTGGGAGGTCCCCCTCCAAGTCACTCACCATCCTGACTTGGAAACATATCACATCGTTCCTTCACTGTCGCTGGGTCAAAACCCTGGAATTCCCTCCCTACCAGCACTGTGGGTGTACCTACACCTCAGGAACAGCAGCGGTTGAAGAAGGCATCTCACCACCACCCTCCCACGTAAGATAGGATGGGCAATAAATGCTGACCTAGCCAGTGACGCCCACATCCTGAAAATTAATTGTTTAAAAAACGTTTTCTGCTTTTGTTCAGATTTCACAAACTCAAACAGATTTCACAATGGTGCTGCAATATTGGGACTTACCACTAGGCGGTGCTATTTGCTCATCGAATTATCGAATGTTAAAAGTCCAGATGGAGGCCATTCAGCTCTCAGTGCCTGTTTCAGCTCATAGAACATACAGAACATAGAACATACAGTGCAGAAGGAAGCCTTTTGGCCCATCGGGTCTGCACCGACCCACTTAAGCCCTTACTTCCACCCTATCCGCGTAACTCAATAACCCCTCCTAACATTTTTTGGTCACTAAGGGCAATTTATCATGGCCAATCCACCTAACCTGCACGTCTTTGGACTGTGGGAGGAAACCGGAGCACCCGGAGGAAACCCACGCAGACACGGGGAGGACGTGCAGACTCCGCACAGACAGTGACCCAGCGGGGAACCGGACCTGGGTCCCTGGCGCTGTGAAGCCACCGTGCTATCCACATGTGCTACCGTGCTGCCCTGCAAGAACAACTCGGCAAGTCCCATTCTCCGACCTTTTCCTGTGGCTCTGTGAATATTTCTTTGTCAGGCCCCTTTGAGAGCCATAGTTCAATCTGCCTCTCACAAGGTAGTGCATTCAGATCATAACCACTCGCTATGTTGAAAAAACATTTTGCCTCACGTTGGTTCTTTTGCCAATCACCTTATATGAGCGTCCTCTCGTACTCGACCTTTCTGCCAGCGGAAGTCATGTTTCTCTCTCTATCTATCTGGGCGGCACAGTGGTTAGCACTGCTGCCTCACAGCTCCAGGGACCCAATTTCAATTGCGGCCACGGGTCACTGTCTGTGTGCAGTTTGCATTTTCTCCCCATGTCTGCGTGGGTTTCCTCCGGGTGCTAAGGTTTCCTCCCACAGTCCAAAGATGTGCAGGTTATGTGGATTAGCCACACTAAATTGTCCTTAGTGTCCAAATATTAGGTGAGGATTATGGGTATACGGTGGGGGGGCTTAAGTACAGTGCTCTTTCAAGGGCCAGTGCAGACTCGATGGGCCAAATGGCCTCCTTCTGCATTGTAAATTCTATGATTCTATCTCCACTGTCGAGGTCCCTCGTGACTTTGAACACCTTTGTCAAATAGCGCCTCAGCTTTTTCTTCCCGATCCATGTATCCATTCCTCTCTGGAAACGTGTAGGCCTTTTGCAAGCCTTCACATCATTCCTAAATTGTGGAACCTCACTGGATTCAATATTCCATTTCATGCTGAACCAGGTTCATTGTGACCTTTATTTCCTTTTGTACTCTATGCCTCTATTTATAAAGTCCAGGATCCCAAATGACAATTTGTGCGCATATACATCGAGGTTGAAAGGTGGATGGGTAATTTGGTCATTGGCCAGATCCTGGGCCTAGCCAAGGTGGCTATTAACAGGTCCAGGTGGGTGGTCGAAGAGGTTGTCAGATCCAATTGTCTGCCCTTCCTCTGCTGGTATGTTTGGGTCTAGGTGTCCCTGGAAAGGGTCCACTGGTATAGAATCATGGAATTTTACACCACAGATAGAGGCGATTCAGCCCATCGTCTCTGCTCCAGCTCCTGAGAGAGCCACCTAGCTAGTCCCATTCCCCAACACTATCTCTGTAGCCTTCTAAATTCATCACTTTCAAATATCTGGCTCTCTTTTGAAACCTCCTATGGAATCCGCCTCCATCACTCTCCCAGGCAGCGCATTCCAAACCCAACAACTCTCTGAGTGAAGCCGTTTCTCCTCATCTCACTCCTCACTTACTTGCTGACCATCTTGAAATTGTGACCCCGAGTCACTGACATACCGACTGGTGGAAACAAAATATCTCTCTTTCCACTGTCAAAAGTGCTCATAATCTTGAACACCTCAATAAGGTCACGATTAATCTTCTCTGCTCTAAGGAGAACAAGCCCAATTTCTCCAGGTTTTCCTGGTATCTAAAATTCCTCATTCCTGGTATCATTCTAGTAAATCTCCTCTGCACTCTCTCCAGGGCTTTAACATCCTTCCTTAAATTGTACACTTGAGTTCATCTGCGGCTGGTAGGCATGGCCAGCGCCAGGCCTCATTCAGCCCAGCAACACCATTCCAGTTTGATTTTGTAAATTCCCTTTTGAAGTCCGATTATTGTGTTAGGGACTTCCATTGCTCTCCTCCCCCCTGTCATAATATACACCAGTATATCATGGTGCAGACACACAGACTGATGGACACACAGCAAGACCAATCAACACAGACAACACCGCAGCCAATCACCAGTTAGAGCACACTCACTATAAAGACAGAGGGCATCAGTTTTCCCGCTCATTCTGGATGCAGCCTCTCAGAAGGACAGAGCTTACAGCTTACAGCACAGAACTTCTCCATGTGCTGAGTGCATAGACTGGTTAGGACAGGTATAGGTCTTTAGTTTAATCTAACATCATGTTAACCCACAGTGAAAGTATGTTCAACAGTTTCGAGCTTAATAAAATAGTGTTGTACTATTTTAAGTGTTGGTGGAAGTTTGACTGTCACTGCGACATCGAGGTGAATGAAAGTTTTGAGCGCTATGTATTCTAACAGCGTTTGCAGGGTAAGGATGAACCTTTCCAGTCCTTTCTCACCCACCTCCGCATCCTTGCGCAGTCCTGTAATTACGGGTCCACCTCCGACTCCATGATACGCGACCAGATCGTTTTCGGTGTTCAGTCGGACCCCCTACGCCAGCAGTTCCTCAAGGTAAAGCAGCTCACCCTAGCGATTGCCATCGAGACCTGCGTGCTACATGAACAGGCCACTAGTCGGTATTCCCACATCCAAGCAGCTGAAACGGCGCGGCAAGGTCCCAACGAGGCGGAACGGGTCCAAGCAATCGAGCAACTCCAGGGCCTCAGCCTGGATGAGGGCGGCCATTTTGCGTGCTATTCGCGGACTCCCGCGCTTGTGTGCACCGAACGAGGGGTCGGCGACGTCGACAAACGTACTACGCAGGCGCGCACCACGTACAACCACGCCGCGCATGCACGGTGGCGGTGCGAGCGTACTGATGCTACAACGTGCGGCAAATGTGCCTCCGCCCTTTAAAGCGGCAATGTCCTGCCAAATCCCGACGATGCCTGCAATGTGGCAAACTTGGCCACTATGCTGCTTTATGCAGATCAGCTCAGCCTGCCAACTCTTGTCGCTCCAGCCAGCCTCACAGGAATGTCCGGGCCATTCAACCCACGGTCACCGAGCCCGATCCGGGCCTGCTCCCCGATATTGACACCGAGGACCCGAAGGTGCCTTTTTGAGTCGGTATCATTACAAAAAACAAGGGGCGTCATTCTCCGATCCCCCAGAGGGTCGGAGAATGGCCGTTGGCCGCCGTGAATCCCGCCCCCGCCGGTTGCCGAAGTCTCCGAAGGGAGAAAAGTCGGCGGGGCGTTAATGTCGCCGCTGCCACGGAGAATGTCACGGGTCTGCGCAAGGCAGCCGATTTTCGGCCTGCCGATATTCTCCCTTCCGGATGGGCAGAAGTCCCGTCGACGCGATGACCGTTCACGTCGACGTGAATCAAACCTCCTTTTCATCGGCGTGACCCGGTGCTCCAGGCTCACGCCGACCAGCGTGGAGGTGAGTGACGACCTGGGGGGTTGGCTCTGGGCAGGCGATGGCGTGGCCGCAGTCTGAATGTGTGGGGGGAGGTGTGTCTCGGGTTGTGTGTGTGCGTGTGCGGCGGGGGGGGGGGGGGGGGGGGGGTGGTTGGAGTGGGCTGGGCTCCGGGGGAGTGCCGGGAGGAGGGTCCGCGCCGGGGAGGAGGTTGGGGGGGTCCGTACCGGGGAGGGGGAATGGGGGGGTGGTCCGTGCCGGGGAGGGGGATGGGGGGGGGGGTCCGTGCCGGGTAGGAGGTTGGGGTCCGTGCCGGGGAGGAGGTTGGTGGGGGGGGGGTCCGTGCCGGGGAGGAGGTTGGGGGGAGGGGTCCGTGCCGGGGAGGGGGTTGGGGGGTGTCCGTGCCGGGGAGGCGGTTGGGGGGGTGGGTCCATGCCGGGGAGGTGAATGGGGTGGTCCGTGCCGGGGAGGAGGTTGGGGGGTCCGTGCCGGGGAGGGGGATGGGGGGGGGTCCGTGCCGGGGAGGGGGATGGGGGTGTCCGTGCCGGGGAGGAGGTTGGGGTCCGTGCCGGGGAGGAGGTTGGGGGGGGGGGGGGCCGTGCCGGGGAGGGGGTGCGAGGGCAAGTGAGTTGGTCCACCTGGCCAGGTGCCAACCTCCAACAGTTGGACCCATGCGGTCCATGCCACATGGCTGGGGGGAGGGAGGGGATATGGGCAATAATGACATGTCGTCGTCGTCCCCCGCCGTCCCCCCCCCCCGCCAGGCCGTCATGTTTTCCGATCATCCAGCGATGTTGGCCGCCGTGGCGGTAGCCGCTAATGTCCATGTTGCCCTGGATGAGGAGGAGGAGGAGCGTGCCAGAGAAGCGGCGCAGGCTGCCGCAGAGGGGCAGGCGGCAGCCGCCCAGGCTGGAGGGACACCTGACCGACAGGACGAGGAGGGGGAGGAGGACGTCGCGGCCCCACGGCAACGGAGGTACCCGAGGGCGCCCCGTGTGTACCGGCCCCGGCAGTCATACCAGGACCTCATGGACCGGGAATGCAGGAGGAGACTCCGGATGAGGCGGGAAACCGTGGCACACATCTGCCACTTGCTGGCACACCTGTCACCGCGTGACACTGGCGGGATACACCCTCTCCCCGTGTCCGTCAAGATTACGGTGGCCCTGAACCTTTATGCAACGGGTTCATTCCAGGCACCGAGTGGGGACCTGTCCGGCATATCGCAGACATCGGTGCATCGGTGCATCCGGGCAGTGACAGATGCCCTATATGCCATGGCGCACCGCTACATCCTCTTCCCTGTGGACCGGGCCAGCCAAGATGCCCGGGCCGTGGGCTTCTCTGCCGTGGCCGGGTTCCCCATGGTCCAGGGCGCGATTGATGGGATGCACGTCGCCGTGCGGCCACCTGCAGATAACAGGGCCGTGTTCACCAATAGGAAGGGTACCTATTCGATGAACGTACAGGTGGTCTGCGACCACCGCATGATGATCCTGCACGTCTGCGCCCGTTACCCAGGCAGTGTACACGACTCATACGTGTTGTCGCGGTCATCCATCCCCAGCATGTACGAGGGACGCCATCCCCGACTGAGGGGCTGGTTGCTGGGCGACAGGGGCTACCCATTGCGATCGTGGCTGATGACGCCTATACGGAGGCCACGCAATGAGGCGGAGAACCGCTACAATGATGCCCATGTAGCGACAAGGGGAGTGATCGAGAGGTGCTTTGGCGTGCTGAAGATGCGTTTCAGGTGCCTGGACCTCTCTGGGGGCGCCCTCCAGTATCGGTCAGATAGGGTCGGCCGCATCATTGTCGTGTGCTGCGTCCTGCACAACATAGCCCAGCAGAGGGGCGATGTGCCGCAGGCAGAGGAGGGCGGAGTGGAGGAGCAGCAGGAAGAGGCGCAGTCCTCCCCAGATGAGGGAGATGGGGGGTAATGGCCAGGGCAGACGGGGTAGACACAGGCGGGTGGCTGTCCACCGTTAACGGCTGGCCCAGCAGGCACGGGACAGACTGATAGCCGCCCGCTTCACTGACTAGATGGGCGTGGGAATCGGGTAGTATGTCCACAGACCGCACACCATGGCAACAGCCGACCACCCACACCCCACACCCATTCACCCACCCAGCACCCTCACCCCCCTCCCCAACCCCACCCACCCCACCCGCATGCACACCACCCCCCCTTTGCCGATCCACCTGCAGCACAACGGCCGGGCTCACACAGTTGCGGGTGGACGCGTGTCTATCGCAGGCCATGGAGGATGATGACAACCCGCCCTGCGGTGAGCTCCTGGCTCTACATCGTTGGACTATGTCTGACCCATGGCCACAGTACCACCATCCACCCGGACCATCCCTGCATGCGGCTGTGACACTGCAGCGCACGGTCCTGTCCTCTGCCCGGGGGGATGTTGATGGCGGATCAGGGGGAAGGGGGCAGACTCACCTGGGGCTGAGGTGAGACCACCCCTCACACACACACTTGCGCTCAACGTACATGACACCCCCGCACGCTTTGGACAGAGCACACAGGCAGCTTCTGTAGGTGTAACATTGACTTTAATAACCAAACGAGTTCATGCACGTGCCCTAGCCCCTAAAACGCATCTGTGCCCTGCACCCGTGCCAACTTACTCAGTGTCTAATTGTTTGGCCTTACGGGCCCTTTGACTACGTCTACGTGATTCCCCAGATGGTACAGCAGAACTGGAGGTGGACTCCTGTGATTCCTGCCCTCTGACACTGGATCCCTTTGGCGGCCGTTTCCTGGGGCGTCCTGGCCTAGATGGGCCAGGCTGCGGCCCGGGCGACTGGGATGGCGAGCTGCCAGCCTGTCCTGCCCGTTGCCCACCCGATGCACCTGGGACGGAAGGGGGGGAGAGTCCGAGGTGTCGCGGTGTTCCGAGACCTCCCCTACAGGGGGAGCCGGGACGGATCACTCCACCTCCTCCTCCCTCGGGGTGCCCGATGGCCCCCAGGCCTCTACATGGGTGGGGGATGCGAACGGACTGGCCATCCGACGCCCCCCCCGACATCTGGCGCTGCCAGTCCTGGAGGCCCGTGCTGGTATCGACAGGGGTCTGCAGGTTTGCAGCCATGGAGCCCAGGGGGTTGGCAAACCCTGTCTGTGACAGTGCGACGCCGGCTCGCACATGGCCACTGGCGCCGATGCCCTCAGCAATGGCCTGCAGAGACTGGGCTATGGCGTTGAGCGCCTCTGCCATCTGGCGCTGACACTGGCTCATGGCCTCCTGTGAGAGGGCAGCCATGTCCTGGGCCACAGACGCCGCCTGCACGGAAAGCCCCAGGCCTCGCAAACCGTTCCCCATGTCTGACACCGTCGCACCCATTGCCTCCACCGCGGACGCCACCCGTGCGGTGTCGGCCTGGGTGGCACGCATGACCGGCACCACTCCCAGCTCCTGGACGCGGGTGGACTCCTCCACCTGCGACTGCAGCCGCCGCAAGCCGCCCGTCACCCTCTTCGCTCGTCTCAGGCTCGGTGGTTGCATTGGATCTATGTGTGGGTGTGGAAATTCCAGGAACCCGGGATCCATCTGGGTGGCAGATGTTCGCTTGGGCTGGGCTGCCCTCCGACCGCCCGGCCCCTCTGCTGCTTCTACCTCCACCTGCTGTACCGGGACGGCTGTGTTGTGCGCACCAGTGAGTGTACCAGACGCCTCATCACTAAAGTGCCCAACTGAGGTGAGTGTTTCTGCGATGGTGGATGGTGTTGGTGACAGCAGTGGCGTTGTGTCGTTCTCTTCGTCCCACTCTGAGTACATGGCACTTTGGGGTGGGGGTTCGTCTCCACCCATCCACCCTGAGTCACTGTCCGGTATTTCGTCTTCCTGGGTAGTGCTGCCCCGGATAGGGGTGTCCTGGGCAGTGCTATCCCGGGTAGTGGTGTCCCGGGTAGTGGTGTCCTGGGTAGTGGTGTCCTGGGTAGTCGTGTCCTGGGTAGTGGTGTCCTGGGTAGTCGTGTCCTGGCTCGGATGTGACGGGGGCCTGTGGCTGCCCCCCTCGTCGCTGGGTGGTCGCTCCCGCACCTGACGGAGGTGTCGTCTCCCTGTTGCTCCACGTCTCTCCGTCTCCCATGGTGAGCGAGGGGCATCCTGCGGGCGTCGCATGCTGGAGGGTCCGTGTCTCTCCGTCTCCCGTGGTGAGCGAGGGGCATCCTGCGGGCGTCGCATGCTGGAGGGTCCGTGTCTCTCCGTCTCCCGTGGTGCGCGAGGGGCATCCTGCGGGCGTCGCATGCTGGAGGGTCCGTGTCTCTCCGTCTCCCGTGGTGCGCGAGGGGCATCCTGCGGGCGTCGCATGCTGGAGGGTCCGTGTCTCTCTGTCTCCCGTGGTGCGCGAGGGGCATACTGCGGGCGTCGCATGCTGGAGGGTCCGTGTCTCTCCGTCTCCCGTGGCCTCCGAGGGGCATTCTGCGGGCGGTCTGCATCTGCGGGGATGGGTGCCTGGACGTTTGGTCCTGCGATACACAATGAAGCATGCATGGTTAGACATCAGGCAGTGATCAGGTGATATGGGGGAGGGGGATATAGGGGAGGGGGGATATGGGGACGGGCTGTCAGTGGCTCAATTGCTAGTACGTCCCCGACCTCTGCATCAGCAACCTCCCGGTCGTCAGGTCCGCCAGCCAGTTCCAGGGCCCTTTCCTCGTGTTCGGTCAGTGGCCTCTCATCAGCGGGGCCTCCTCCAGTCCTCACATGCTCCCTATTGTTGTGTGCGCGCTTCTCCTGTGGGGGGGGGGGGGGGGTGGCAGGGTTGCGCGTGCATTGCAGAGGTTAAGGTTAGGGCTGGATTCACTTGGGGATATGGGGGAGTGGGGATATGGGGGAGGGGGGATATGGGAGAGGGGGGATATGGGGGAGGGGGATATGGGGGAGGGGGGTATTGGGGAGGGGGGGTATGGGGGAGGGGGGATATGGGGGAGGGGGATATGGGTGAGGGGGATATGGGGGAGGGGGATATGGGGGATATGGGGGAGGGGGGATATGGGGGAGGGGTGATATGGGGGAGGGGGGGATATGGGGAGGGGATATGGGGGATATGGGGGAGGGGGGATATGGGGAGGGGGGATATGGGGAGGGGGGATATGGGGGATATGGGGAGGGGGGATATGGGGGAGGGGGGTATAGGGGACGGGGGGATATGGGGATATGGGGAGGGGGGATATGGAGGAGGGGGGATATGGGGGAGGGGGGTATGGGGACGGGGGGATATAGGGGATATGGGGAGGGGGGATATGGGGGAGGGGGTATATGGGGGAGGGGTGATATGGGGAGGGGGGATATGGGGGAGGGGGATATGGGGGATATGAGTTAGGGTGGATATGGGGGAGGGGTGATATGGGGAATATGGGGGAGGGGGATATGGGGGATAAGGGGAGGGGGGATTTGGGGGATATGGGGGAGGGGGGATATGGGGGCTATGGGGGAGGGGGGATATGGGGAGGCTCACCTTGCCTGCTCTGACGAGGTCGTTCACCTTCTTGTGGCACTGGGTGCCTGTCCGTGGTGTCAGGGCCGCAGCGGTGACGGCCTCTGCCACTTCCCTCCACAGACACCGGCGTGGGGCAACTCTGCGGCCGTGCCCGGGATACAGGGCGTCTCTCCTCTGCTCCACCGCGTCCAGGAGCGCCTCCACATCCCGTGACTCGAACCTCAGAGCTGAGCGGCGGCCAGCCATCCAGTCGGGTGTTGCGGTCGGGTGGGGGGGAGCAGCGCGGCTTTATGAGCCGTCACGCCGTGCGGCGCGTATGACGCTGCATGGCGTGAACCACTGCGCAAGCGTGGATCCTGTTACGTCGCTGCTAGCCCATTTCGGGCCGGAGACTTTCGACCCATTTTTCCGACGTGACGCAAGTCGGATTTGCGCCGTTTTTTGCGCCGACCGGCGGACTTTTCGCCGATAACGGAGAATTTCGCCCAAGGTGTCCAGAAGCAAAGAATCCAGCCTCTACCAGTATACAGCATCGATCCGGGCGATGAGTGGTGTGCCACCCTTACGGTCAACCGGTCCCAAATACGATTCCGCCTGGACATCGGTGCCTCCGCCAATCTCATTCCGCGGTCTGACCTCCAAAGCCTTTGTGTCAAACCAGCCATCCTGCCATCAGCCTGCCAGCTATTAGATTATAATGGCAATGCCATTGCTGCCAGCGGCTCATGCCAACTTGAAGTGACGCACAGGTCACGCAAAGCCATCCTTCCCTTTGAAATCGTGGGCTCCTCGAAAGCCTCCCTGCTTGGCGCGCAGGCATGCAAGCTGTTGAACCTAGTTCAGAGAGTTCACTTTCTCTCTCCTGCTGACACGTCTGCCTTTCAGGACACTGACTTCAGGGCGCAGCTCGCGCCATTATCAACCAGTACAACGTCTTAGAGGGCATGGGCATGCTCCCGTACACCTACAAGATTTTATTAAAACCGAACGCCACGCCTGTGGTGCACGCACCTCGCAGGGTCCCAGCGCCCCTTAAGGACCGCCTCAAGCAGCAGCTGCAAGACCTCCAGAACCAAGGAGTGATTTCCAAAGTCACGGAACCGACCGACTGGGTCAGTTCCATGGTATGTGTAAAAAAGCCTTCCGGCGAATTGAGACTTTGCATTGATCCCAAGGATCTAAATCGCAATATTATGAGAGAGCACTATCCAATTCCCAAGCGCGAAGAGCTCACATGTGAGATGGCTCGCCCCAAGCTCTTTACCAAACTCAACGCCTCAAAAGGATTCTGGCAAATCCAGCTCGATAAATCCAGCAGGAAATTCTGCACATTTAACACCCCCTTTGGAAGATATTGTTACAACAGGATGCCGTTTGGGATAATCTCTGCATCAGAAGTGTTCCATAGGATTATGGAACAAATAATGGAAGATATTGAAGGTGTTAGCGTCTATGTCGATGACATAATCATTTGGTCCACCACCCCGCAGGAGGAGCATGTTAGTCGCCTCCAGCGCATATTCAGACGTATACATGTGCATGGCCTCCGCCTCAACAGGGCCAAATGCTCTTTTGGTCAGACAGAACTTAAGTTCCTCGGGGACCACATCTCCCAATTGGGTGTGCAGCCCGATGCGGACAAGGTAGCTGCCATCACAGCTATGAAAACACCAGAGGACAAGTAGGGGGTCCTCCGATTTCCGGGCATGGTCAATGTTTCAGGGAAATTCATCCCTAACCTCGCCTCTCATACCACGGCTCTCAGGAACCTGGTCAGGAAGACAACAGATTTCCAATGGTTCCCTGCCCACGAGCGCGAATGGAGGGAACTCAAGGCAAAACTGACCACGGCCCCGGTCTTAGCCTTCTTTGATCCAGCAAAGGAGACCAAAATTTCGACCGATGCCAGTCAATCCGGCATTGGGGCAGTGCTCCTTCAACGTGATGAGGCCTCATCATGGGCCCCCGTTGCATATGCGTCACGTGCGATGACCCCCACGGAGCAGCGCTACGTGCAGATAGAAAAGGAGTGCCTGGGCCTTCTCACCGGTGTGGTTAAATTTCACGATTATGTCTACGGATTTCCTCAATTCACCGTCGAGGCCGACCATCGCCCGCTGGTCAATATAATACAGAAAGACTTGAACGACATGACGCCTCGCCTCCAGCGTATTCTTCTCAAGCTCCGGTGATACGACTTCCAGCTGGTATACACCCAAGGCAAGGACCTCATCATTGCTGACGCTCTCTCCAGGGCAGTCACCACTCCATGTGGCCCAGCGGGATTTGTCTGCCAGGTTGACGCCCATGTGGCATTCGCAGCCTCCAGTCTACCTGCCCCGGATGAACGCCTCGTCCAAATTCGCCGCGAGACGGCGGCTGACGCCCTTGCTACAGCGTGTCATGCGCCACCTAACGGACGGGTGGCTCAAGGGCCAATGCCCTCAATTCTATAATGTCAGAGATGATCTGGCGGTAGTAGACGGGGTTCTTCTAAAACTGGACCACATTGTCATCCCGCATAGCATGCGCCATCTTGTCCTGGAACAATTACACGAGGGCCACCTTGGCGTGGACAAGTGCCGCCGACGGGTCCGAGAGGCAGTGTACTGGCCCGGCATTAATGAGGACATAGCCAACACAGTGCTCAACTGCCTCACTTGTCAGCGCTTCCAGCCGGCCCAACCACGTGAGACCCTGCAGACCCATGAGTTGGTCACGTCACCATGGACCAAGGTGGGCATCGACCTGTTCCACGCGCTGGGTAGAGACTATGTCCTGATCGTGTTAACCCACAGTGAAAGTATGTTCAACAGTTTCTAGCTTAATAAAATAGTGTTGCACTATTTTAAGTGTTGGTGGCCTGTATGTGTTCCATGAATCCAGAGCACCTAACACATCACCCCCTACCCACCAACTTCTCATTAGTTTAATTAATCGATCACTTGTTTAATTTTAAACGAGAATGCATCCAGGTTGAGGTGGGCAGGCAGATTTGAAGGCCTCCATCTCCTGGGCCTAGACAAGGTGGCCGTTAACAGGGCCAAGCAGTTGAGGGGGGTCACTCAAACCCACTGCCTGCCCACTTCCGTGGTAACACCGGTGCCTGGGTACCCTTGAGGAGAGTGAGCACATGGTGTTCACTGGTACATTTGAGGCCTTCCATGATCAGTCGGTGCCACCACAGGGGTTGGAATGCATCATCAGTCCCAGAAACAATCTAAGATTGCTTTACAGTTTTTGTTTTAGTTGCTGTACCCCTCTGAGCGATGTTAATTGGCTAATTTGACCATTTGTTTTAGTTTTCTCAAAAGACCAAAGACCTCGGGTTGTCTATTCCTGCAGCATCTTTAGAATTCTGTCCTTTATATTGCCATTCCTCATTCTGCCCTCCAAAATGTACCTTTCATGTTTCACTGCGTTAATTTTAATCTCACCAGCCGAGCTACGTCCTCTTGGAGTCCATCACTATCCTCCTCATGGCTCACAATACTTTCAATCCGTCTCTGACCCAGCAAAGCAAATGAGAAAGACACTGATCATAGAACGCCAAGGGTCAGGTCACATGACAGTGGGAGATCAGGGGAGGTGCGATTAGGATACCCGCTCTCAGGAAGAATTAGTCTTTACATTGAAAAAGTGACTGAGGCTGAGATTCCTCATTTTGGCAGGAGGGAGGAGGATTTTTGAGAGGAAATTTTCATTAAATTTGTCAACAATTCAGGTGTATCCTGGAGTCTCCAGGAATTGAAGATAAGCCAGTTGGCTCCTGCTGTGTGAAACATCACAAAGACATCTAAAGAAATAGCTCTTTGGTTATTTTCTTTTGAACTCATGCTAATTATAATATTCATCGAATGGTACCGCACAGAAGAACTCATGTAGACCCCCCCCCCCCCCCCAATTGATGGCTCTTTGGTTCTGCTAAAGCACTCTTGTCTTTGATGTCAGAAGACGGGTATCCCCCTGCAGGCACTCTACACTGAATTCTAGGCTGACACTATGATGCTGAAGAAGTGCTACACCATTGGAGGTGCTGTTTTTCTAATGAGTAATTAAAACAAGGCCCTGTCTGGTAGATGGTGCTGTCTTGAATAAGAGCAGGAGAATTATTCCCAGGGCCAATATTCATCCTAGATTGAACCAGTTTAACATTTGCTGAGTGGGGGATTTCTACAGAAATTGGCCACTCTGTTTCCTGCATTACAGCAGTGACTGTATTTTAATAATTCCTTGTTGACTGTGAAGTACTTTTCAAAGATTGCGGAAGGAACTACCTGAACACAAATCTTTCCTTTCTCCATGTCTGTGCTGGTTCTTTGAAAGAAACATCCACTGTGCCCTGCAGTCTTACTTCAGAACATATATCAACAAATGATTCCTTTCAAACGTTTATTTCTTTCCGATTTAGAAGCTATTACCAAGCCATTAATCAAGACTCTTTCAAAAAATGCAATAGAAATCACAATAACTTGCTCTGTGTTATTTTTGTCATCCACAGGCTTCTCAAGCTGCATTGTCTGATGGGTCGAATGGCTTCCTTTTGCACTGTAAATTCTATGATTCTATGCTTGCTTCTGCACATGGCTCGGCCTGAAACGGCTGACTGCTAGGTGTAGGTCACGTGTTCTCTGTGAGCGGCACTGTATTTAGTCTCACGTTAGCCCTTTATGTGTCAGATCTTTGTACTACATTTGCCACAACCTTTTAATTCTCCTGGAATATAGGATTGCCAGAACACTGTGAGTTGCAAAAGGTGCACTTGGAGGAGCACAGTAAGGGATAAAAAGGGGAATTCAGGCCAGTGACTTAACATTGATGATATGTGATACACAATCAATACACTTGAGTCCACGTGGAGTCATATCGATTCAGCTTTAATCAGATAGAACTGTACCCAGCAGCGATGTTACAGAAGTGGAGGCTGCTGGGATGGCATCGGTTCTTATACCCCGCCTTTCAGGGCGGGGCTTTGTACATTGCCCAATGGTAGACCCCGCGGCCTAGCCAATGGTTATTCCTGTCTCTGGTACCGCAATACCTGGTATTACCACATTCACCCCCTGTTAAAAAAAAGTCAGCGGGGTGATGACCAGTATTACTGTCGCCTTTTCATGGTAGGACCAGGTATTGCAGGTACCATGCTATCGAGGGTTGCGGAGAAAGTTCTTGCGTTGTTAATTTTCCTCATGGTGCTGCAATCAGACGATCGGGCGGCCTGATCGTCCTACTGGAGCGTCTAAGTTTCGGCGGCGATCCTGGTGAGGGCCCCGGCAGTAGTGACTCCGGGAACGTGGTGTCTTCCTCTCAGGCAGTTTCGTCACCCCTAGGCGGCGCTGTAAGGTCGAAAGATGGGCAGGAGGAAGGGGTGCCTGTCGGGGGCGTCAGTGCCTGCTCGGCTCTAGGTCGGGGTTCTGGCGGCAGTACTGACCCTCCGGTCAGGTACGGAGGGCGGGGGGGGGGGGGGGGAGGATGGCAGTGGCTCGGGCGCGCGTGGTTCTCCGGCGGGCTCCAGGTCCCGGAGGGAGACCGTATCTTGGCGTCCGACGGGGAACGCTACGTAGGCGTACTGGGGGTTGACATGCAGCAGATGGACCCTTTCGACCAGCGGGTCCGACTTGTGCGCCCTCGTATGTTTCCGCAGTAGGACAGTTCCGGGTGTCGCTAGCCAGGTTGGGAGCGAGGTCCCCGAGGAGGACTTCCTGGGGAAAACAAGGAGACGTTCATGAGGTGTCTGGTTCGTGGTAGTACATAGCAGTGACTGAATGGAGTGCAGGGCCACTGGGAGGACTTCTTGCCAGCAGGAGCCTGGGAGATTCCTGGACCGTAGGGCCAGCAGGACGGTCTTCCACACCGTTCCGTTCTCCCTTTCTACCTGCCCGTTTCCCCGGGGGTTGTAGCTGGTCGTCCTGCTCGAGGCAATGCCTTTGCTAAGCAGGAACTGGCGCAGCTCGTCGCTCATAAAGGAGGATCCCCTATCACTGTGGATGTATGTGGGGAAACCGAACAGTGTAAAAATAGTTTGGAGTGCCTTGATGACGGTGGTTGTGGTCATGTCCAGGCAGGGGATGGCGAATGGGAACCGGGAGTACTCATCAATCACTTTCAGGAAATACGTGTTGCAGTCGGTAGAGGGGAGGGGGCCTTTGAAGTCCATGCTGAGGCGTTCGAAGGGACGGGAAGCCTTTATTAGATGAACCCTCTCTGGTCGGTAGAAGTGCAGTTTGCACTCCGCGCAGATTCGGCAGTCCCTGGTGACGGTCCTGACCTCCTCGATGGAGTAAGGTAGGTTCCGGGACTTAACAAAATGGAAGAACCGGGTGACTCCCGGGTGGCAGAGGTCCTCGTGGAGGGCTAGGAGGCGGTCTACTTGTGCGGTGGCATAAGTGCCGCGGGATAGGGCATCAGGAGGCTCGTTCAGCTTCCCGGGACGATACAAGATCTCGTAATTGAAGGTGGAGAGTTCGATCCTCCACCACAAGATCTTGTCGTTCTTAATCTTGCCCCGCTGTGCATTATCGAACATGAAGGCCACTGACCATTGGTCCGTGAGGAGAGTGAAACTCCTGCCGGCCAGGTAATGCCTCCAGTGCCGCACAGCTTCCACTATGGCCTGGGCCACCTTTTCGACCGAGGAGTGGCGAATTTCGGAGGCATGGAGAGTGTGGGAGAAGAAAGCCCCGGGCCTGCCTGCTTGGTTGAGGGTGGTGGCCAGAGCTATCTCGACCTGGAAGAGGAGGGACTCGTCGATGGCGCGCATCGTGGCTTTTGCGATGTCCACTTTGATGCAGCAGAAGGCATGGCGGGCCTCCGTCGACAGGGGGAAGGTCGTGGATTGGATTTGGGGTCGAGCCTTGTCGGCGTAATTAGGGACCCATTGTGCATAGTAGCCGAGGCAGCGCTTTAGGGCCTTGGGGCAGTGAGGGAAGGGGAACTCCATAAGGGGTCGGGGTCGAGGCCAATGACTCCATTTCGCACTACGTAGCCTAGGATGGCTAGACGGTCCGTGCTAAACACGCACCTCTCCTTATTGTAAGTCAGGTTAAGGATATTCGCGGTCTGGAGAAATTTACCGAGGTTGGTGTCGTGGTCCTGCTGGTTATGGCCGCAGATGGTAACGTTGTCAAGATATGGGAACGTTGCATGTAAGCCGTACCGGTCAACCATTCGGTCCATCTCACGCTGGAAGACCGAGACCCCGTTTGTGACACCGAAGGGAACCCTTAAAAAGTGGTAGAGCCGCCCATCTGCTTCAAAGGCAGTGTACTGGCGGTCGCTATTACGGAGGGGTAGCTGGTGGTAGGCAGACTTGAGATCCACCGTGGAGAAGACCTTGTATTGCGTGATCCTGTTTACCAGGTCAGCAATACGGGGGAGGGGGTACGCGTCCAGTTGCGTAAACCGGTTGATGGTCTGGCTATATTCGATGACCATCCTATACTTCTCCCCGGTTTTTACCACCACTACTTGAGCCCTCCAGGGGCTGTTGCTCGCTTCGATGACCCCTTCCTTCAGCAGCCTTTGGATCTCGGACCTGATGAAGGTCCGGTCCTGGGCGCTGTACCGTCTGCTCCTGGTGGCGACGGGTTTGCAATCCGGGGTGAGGTTCGCAAACAGGGAAGGCGGGTCGACCTTAAGGGTTGCGAGGCCGCAAACAGTAAGGGGGGTATAGGGCCGCCAAATTTAAAAGTACGGCTTTGTAGGTGGCACTGGTGATTCGCCTGGCCGCAGAAGAAGCAGCTTTGCCCGACGGCGGTAGCGGGGCGCCTTGCCGCGCAGGCCTGCGGAGTTAGCGGGTAAGTCTGGGGGTTAAGCGGGTAAGTCTGGGGGGCTGCCGCGGCGGGGTGCCATGCAGCCCAGGGGGGCGCGGTGCACGCAGGGGCGTACGCAAGGGCGTTTTTGTAGGCCACATCCTTCCAGTGTCCTTCCAACAGTTCCATGGCTTTATCATAGTTCGCCGCCCCTTCGATCAGGGGGTAGATCGCCGGGCTGACCCGCGAGTGTAGGAGGTGTATTTTCTGCCTTCACGTGGGGGTGTCGGCAGCCGGCTCGAGGTAGCTCTGGAAGCATGCCAGCCAATGCTTAAAAATCTCGGTAGAGTTTTCTGCGTGCGGGCTGAGCTGAAGGCACGCCGGCTTGATGTGGAGATCCATCCTTCAAAAGTACTTATCTGATTAAATTGATACACAATTAATACGCTTCAGTCCACGAGGAGTCATATCGATTCAGCTTTAATCAGATAGAACTGTACCCAGCAACGATGTTACAGAAGTGGAGGCTGCTGGGACGGCACCGGTTCTTATACCCCGCCTCTCAGGGCGGGGCTATGTACATTGCCCAATGGTAGACCCCGCGGTCTAGCCAATGGTTATTCCTCTCTCTGGTATCGCAATACCAGGTATTACCACAATATGGAAACATTAAAGACAATAATCAAGGTCAAAACTAATCGACATTTGGAAATGTTTGGGTCAATAAATGAAATTCAGCAGATGTTTGGTAAAAACTATTGAGCTCTTTGATGAAGGAATGAAGAGGATTGGATTTTCAAAAGGCAGTTGAGAAAGTTCCACACAGTAGACTTGTTAGCAAAATTGAATCTCAGGTGGTTAACGGGACAGTGATTTTATGCATGAAGCTGGATAGAAACAGAAAACCAAGGGTAGTGGTGAATAGTTGCTGGTCAGAGTGGAGGTGAGTGTAACGTGGTGTCCCCAAGCCTGGCTGTTGAGAGCCCTATTCTTTTTGATGTATATTCATGATCATGATCGACGAGTCCCCCCCTTCCAGGTCGAGAGTGACGCCTCCGACGTAGCTCTGGCGGCCACCCTTAACCAAGCGGGCAGACCCGTGGCCTTTTTCTCCCGAACCCTCCACGCCTCAGAAATCCGCCACTCCTCAGTGGAAAAGGAAGCCCAAGCCATAGTGGAAGCTGTGCGACATTGGAGGCATTACCTGGCCGGCAGGAGATTCACTCTCCTCACCGACCAACGGTCGGTAGCCTTCATGTTCGATAAAGCACAGCGGGGCAAAATTAAAAATGACAAGATCTTAAGGTGGAGGATCGAGCTCTCCACCTTCAACTACGAGATCTTGTACCGTCCCGGAAAGCTGAACGAGCCGTCCGATGCCCTATCCCGCGGCACATGTGCCAACGCACAAATAGACCGTCTCCAAGCCCTCCACGAGGACCTCTGCCACCCGGGGGTCACTCGGTTCTACCATTTTATAAAGTCCCGCAACCTCCCCTACTCTGTGGAGGAGGTCCGTACAGTCACCAGGAACTGCCACATCTGCGCGGAGTGCAAACCGCACTTTTTCAGGCCGGATAGAGCGCACCTGATCGAGGCTTCCGGGCCCTTTGAACGCCTCAGTCTGGATTTCAAAGGGCCCCTCCCCTCCACTGACCGCAACACATACTTCCTGAACGTGGTGGACGAGTTCTCCCGTTTCCCCTTCGCCATCCCCTGCCCCGACATGACAGCGGCCACAGTCATTAAAGCCCTTGGCACCATATTCACACTGTTCGGTTGCCCCGCATATATCCATAGCGACAGGGGGTCCTCCTTCATGAGTGACGAGCTGCGCCAGTTCCTGCTCAGCAAGGGCATAGCCTCGAGCAGGACGACCAGCTACAACCCCCGGGGGAACGGGCAAGTAGAGAGGGAGAACGGCACGGTCTGGAAGACCGTCCTACTGGCCCTACAGTCCAGGGATCTCCCAGTTTCCCGGTGGCAGGAGGTCCTCCCGGACGCTCTCCACTCCATCCGGTCGCTGCTGTGTACCACCACTAACCAAACGCCCCATGAGCGCCTCCTTGTCTTCCCCAGGAAGTCCTCCTCCGGAACGTCGCTGCCGACCTGGCTGGCGGCCCCAGGACCCATCTTGCTCCGGAAACATGTGTGGGCGCACAAGTCGGACCCGTTGGTCGAGAGGGTTCACCTCCTCCACGCGAACCCGCAGTACGCCTACGACGGCCGACAGGACACGGTCTCCCTGCGAGACCTGGCGCCCGCCGGCAACACACACACCCCCCCCCCCGACACCGATCATCCCCTCCCTGCCACCGGCGCACCCCGCGACCGCCCCCTTCCCGGGAGGATGGGTCCTCCTCCCATGCCCGCCCAGGAGTAAAACAGGAACAAACACCGAAACGCTCCTGGAGATGACAACGCCGGAACAAGCACCTGCACCACCACCGGGGCTGAGGCGATCGACGAGGAAGACCAGACCGCCCGCTCGACTCGTGGCATTGGCGTGACACCAAAAATGTTGTTGGACTGTAACAAAAAATTTTTCTCCTACCAATATTGTAAATAGTTCCACAAACCTTGTACATAGCCCAGTGTAGGGCTAAAACTGTAATAACATGCCCGATATTTTCCTCCCAGGACCAGCCTTGTAAACCCCTACCACCATGCGAACCACCACCCCGCCGGGTTCATTTTTAACAAGGGGTGAATGTGGTGGTATGTATTAGGGGTCATGTGGGACTGTGAAGCCGTGATGCTATTGGCTGACAGATCCCGGGTCCTGGTTGGCTGTTGACTCCTGGCTCCGCCCTGAAGGCGGAGTATAAGAACCCGAGCTTCTCCCCGCCGCTTCATTCTGTTGCTGAACTGCTGTCTTGCTTAATAAAGCCTCATAGACTTCATTTCTACTCGTCTCTCTCGTAAGCCATTGTGCGCTACAGATAGTGTACACACAATACTGTTAATATCTACACACCCTTCTCCAGACTCAACATCCACCAATTCCTTCTCTTTGGTGAATACTGATGCAAAGTATGAGTTTGTTTGAGGGGTGATCATTGACTCACGTGCATGGTGTACGTACGGAACATCTGGGAGGTTATATTGCCCCAAAGGCCATATTAAATGCACCCTGCAGCCCTCATATCATTTCATTGTGATCAATTGGAGTTCTGTAAATATCTTCCATGACCAAAAGGGGGAAGTGTTGGAGGCCATTGTGTGATACTGGACTATGATATAAATTATAGATGGCCCTTTAACTATATTTGTGCTCCTATATTACTTTTGAATTGTTCTGATGAGACAAAAAGTACTCAATGGCTTAGGTGCCTGTTTTGAAGGGACAATTTGTAGAAATAGATAGTGTGTGCACAATGTTTGTTAATATCAGAAAAGACACAAAATGGCTGTTAGCTATTTTGTGATATTAAAGACACAAAATGGCTGAACAAGCCACATTCCGTGTAAACTGTCTCATGAGAACCAACCATGGGTATATACAGGGAGTATCCCAACAGCCGCTGATAACAGCTTCACAGAACACGACATGCAATGTACCCCTGATAAAGCTCAAGGACTCTAGTTGGAGACAAGACATCATTATGTTAATTTTGAATGACTTCTGTATGAAGTTAGGGGCGGGTAAGACAACATCCAATTTAACCATAGATGTGATAACTGAGATGCTAGGAAAATTGATTGACTGCATGTAATAAAGTGTGACGCAAATATAGTTGATTGATTATATGTAAATGAGAAGACAACTAATTCCGCCCCTTGATCATGTATATTAACCCGTGTGAGCCTTAGCTCAAGTGAGAAAAGGTGCTGTCAATAGGTTGCGGAGTCTCAGGCCTTCTCTCCCAGAATTCTGACATAATAAACTGCTTTTTTAAAACTTTTACTCAGGCCTTCGTGTGAATATTTTCACCTCTAATATTTTGCGTAGTCTGGCGGGATGTTGCTGAGCCAGACGCCGCTCGAGCCGGTGGACAAGGTGTGTAGGTAAGCCTTTGACCGCCAGAAATTAGAGTCACACAGCGAGATGGACGGACAGCGAAGCAACATCCAACGAATCTGGTATCAAGGCCAAGTGAGTAAAAGACTCAGTTTAAAATTTCTTTTTGTTGGTTTTGTTTTGTTGGTCCGCTATACCATTTTCTTCAGTATTAATTGGCTGCTCGAGGATCCATGCTGAGCCTGAATTAAGGGGGCAATTGAGCTCTCACGTGATGGCCAAGGTTAGTTGGGAATCCGAGACGCACAGACTATTGAGTGAATAACGGGTCACAAAATTTATCGTGACACAGTGCCAAGCGACAGGACCACCACCCTACAGGAGTAGACAATAGGTAAAGCCTCTGAGCACAGTCACCTAGTCACACGGCTCCGCGGGTGATTGAGATGACACGGTTAACACATTATGGAAAAGAGAGGCATGAGGACGCTTTTCTGGGGTCCCCCAGGATCCATGAGTCTGGCGTTCGGATAAGAGCAAAATACTCTGACACAAAAAAAAACAATGATCAAAGATGGGTGGGATCCTGACGCAGCCCTTGTGGAACAGAGAAAATAGTGAGATACACAGAAACGAGATAAGACAAATAAAGCAGGAGTCATCTTAGTTCACCAGTTAGAAGAACAAATGACAGAAATTAAGCCTTCACACCGTTTGTAAAACAGACTAGTTGAAAGGAATTGAGCTCTCATTCTCCCACATTCACAGCTAATCTTTTTAAGCATAGCAATAAAGCAAGAAAAGATAGCGGCAGTACAGATTGTGCAAACTGGCAAAGAATCACAGGAAACTGCTACAATTACAGCTAAGAATAAAGAAAAAAGAAAATTACAGCACAGGAACAGGCCCTTCGGCCCTCCCAGCCTGCGCCAATCCAGATCCTTTATCTAAACCTGTTGCCTATTTACCAAGGATCTACTTCCCTCTCTTCCCCACCCATTCAGATATCTGTCTAGATGCATCTTAAATGATGCTATCGTGCCCGCCTCTACCACCTCCGCTGGCAAAGCGTTCCAGGCACCCACCACCCTCTGCGTATAAAACTTTCCACGCACATCTCCCTTAAACTTTCCCCCTCTCACCTTGAAATCATGACCCCTTGTAATTGACACCCACACTCTTGGAAAAAGCTTGTTGCTGTCCACCCTGTCCATACCTCTCATAATTGTCTTCAGGACCCGCGACAACGCAGAATCGCCGAGCAGAAACTTATAGCCAAGTTCCGCACACATGAGTGTGGCCTCAACCGGGACCTGGGATTCATGTCACATTACATTCATCCCCCACCATCTGGCCTGCGAAATCCTACCAACTGTCCTGGCTTGAGACAATTCACACCTCTTTAACCTGGGGTTGCCCCATCTCTGGATCTGTAAAGGTTTAATCACCAGCTAATGCTCGCATTCCTAGCATTGTTTGGCATCTTTGAATTTGTCTATATATGTGTTTCTGGAACAGACCTCTTCATTCACCTGAGGAAGGAGCAGCGCTCTGAAAGCTAGTGACATCGAAACAAACCTGTTGGACTTTAACCTGGTGTTGTAAGACTTCGTACTGTGCTCACCCCAGTCCAACGCCGGCATCTCCACATCATCTCATAATTGTGTAGACCTCAATCAGGTCCCCCCCCAACCTCCACCTTTCCAACAAAAACAATCCTAATCTACTCAACCTTTCTTCATAGCTAGCACCCTCCATACCAGGCAACATCCTGGTGCACCTCCTCTGCACCCTCTCTAAAGCATCCACATCCTTCTGGTAATGTGGCGACCAGAACTGCACGCAGTATTCCAAATGTGGCCTAACCAAAGTCCTAATCAATTTTAACATGACCTGCTGACTCTTGTACTCAAGACCCCGTCCGATGAAGTAAGCATGCTGTATGCCTTCTTGACCTCTTTCGACCTGCGTTGCCACCTTCAGGGTACAATGGACCTGAACTCGCAGATCTTTCTGTACATCAAGATTCCCCAGGACTCTTCCATTGACCGTATCGTCCGCTCTTGAATTGGATCTTCAAAAATGCATCACCTCGCATTTGCCTGGATTAGAACATAGAATATAGAACATTACAGCGCAGTACAGGCCCTTCAGCCCTCGATGTTGCGCCAACCTGTGAAACCACTCTAAAGACCATCTACAGTATTCCCTTATCGTCCATATGTCTATCCAATGACCATTTGAAAGCCATTAGTGTTGGCGAGTCCACTACTGTTGCAAGCAGGGCATTCCACGCACTTACTACTCTCTGAGTAAAGAACCTACCTCTGACATCTGTCCTATATCTATCTCCCCTCAATTTAAAGCTATGTCCCCTCATGCTAGACATCACCATCTGAGAAAAAAGGCTCTCACCGTCCACCCTATCTAATCCTCTGATCATCTTGTATGCCTCAATTAAGTCACCTCTTAACCTTCTTCTCTCTAACGAAAACAGCCTCATGTCCCTCAGCCTTTCCTCATAAGATCTTCCCTCCATACCAGGCAACATTCTGGTAAATCTCCTCTGCACCCTTTCCAATGCTTCCACATCCTTCCTATAATGCGGCGACCAGAATTGCACGCAATACTCCAAATGCAGCTGCACCAGAGTTTTGTACAGCTGCAACATGACCTCATGGCTCCGAAACTCAATCCCTCGACCAATAAAAGCCAACACACCGTAAACCTTCTTAACAACCCTCTCAACCTGGGTGGCAACTTTCAGGGATCTATGTACATGGACACCGAGATCTCTCTGCTCATCCACACTACCAAGAATCTTACCATTAGCCCAGTACACTGCCTTCCTGTTATTCCTTCCAAAATGAATCACCTCACACTTTTCTGCATTAAACTCCATTTGCCACCTCTCAGCCCAGGGCTGCAGCTTATCTATGTCCCTCTGTGACTTGTAACATCCTTCTGCACTGTCCGCAACTCCACCGACTTTAGTGTCATCTGCAAATTTACTCACCCATCATTCTACGCCCTCCTCCAGGTCATTTTTAAAAATGACAAACAGCAGTGGCCCCAAAACAATCATTGTGTAACTGGACTCCAGTATGAACTTTTCCCATCAAACACCACCCTTTGTCTTCTTCCAGTTGGCCAATTTCTGATCCAAACTGCTAAATCACCCTGAATCCCATGCCTCCGTATTTTCTGCAGTAGCCTACCGTGGGGAACCTTATCAAATGCTTTACTGAAATCCATAAGCACCACATCAACTGCTTTACCCTTATCCACCTGTTTGGTCACCTTCTCAAAGAACTCAATAAGGTTTCTGAGGCACGACCTACCCTTCACAAAACCGTGTTGACGATCTCTAATCAAATTATTCCTTTCCAGATGATTATACATCCTATCTCTTATAAACCTTTCCAAGACTTTGCCCACAACAGAAGTAAGGCTCACTGGTCTATAGTTACCGGGGTTGTCTCTACTCCCCTTCTTGAACAAGGGGACAACATTTGCAATCCTCCAGTCTTCTGGCACTATTCCTGTAGACAAAGATGACTTAAAGATCAAAGCCAAAGGCTCAGCAATCTCCTTCCTAGCTTCCCAGAGAATCCTAGGATAAATCCCGTCTGGCCGAGGGGACTTATCTATTTTCACACTTTCCAGAATTGCTAACACCTCCTCCTAATGAACCTTCTAGTCCAGTAGCCTGAATCTCAGTATTCTCCTCGACAACATTGTCTTTTTCCTGTGTGAATACTGACAAAAAATATTCATTTAGCACCTCTCCTATTCCCTCGGACTCCCTGCACAACTTCCCACTACTGTCCTTGACTGGCCCTACTCTTACCCAAGTTATTCTTTTATTCCTGACATACCTGTAGAAATCTTTAAGGTTATCCTTGATCATACCTGCCAATGTCTTCTCATGTCCCCCCCCTGGCTCTTCTTAGCTCACTCTTTAGGTCCTTCCTAGCTAACTTGTAACTCTCGAGCGCCCTATCTGAACCTTCATGTCTCATCTTTACATAGGCCTCCTTTTTCCTCTTGACAAGTGTTTCGACTGCTTTAGTAAACCACAGGTCCCTCACTCGACCACTTCCTCCCTGTCTGACAGTTACATACTTATCAAGGAAACACAGTAGCTGTTCCTTGAACAAGCTCCACATTTCCATTGTGCCCACCCCCTGCAGTTTTCCTCTCCATCCGATGCATCCCAAGTCTTGCCTCATCGCATCACAATTGCCTTTCCCCCAGATATAACTCTTGCCCTGCGGTATATACCTATCCCTTTCCATCATTAAAGTAAACATAATCGAATTGTGGTCACTATCACCAAAGTGCTCACCTACCTCCAAATCTAACACCTGTCCTGGTTCATTACCCAGTACCAACTCCTCGCCTCTTGTTGACCTATGTACATATTGTGTCAGGAAACCCTCCTGCACACGTTGGACAAAAACGGACCCATCTAAAGTACTCGAACTATAGCGTTTCCAGTCAATATTTTGAAAGTTAAAGTCCCCCATAACAACTACCCTGTTGCTTTTGCTCCTATCCAGAATCATCTTTGCAATAATTTCCTCTACATCTCTGGAACTTTTCTGAGGCCTATAGAAAACCCCTAACAGGATGACCTCTCCTTTCCTGTTTCTAACCTCAGCCCATACTACCTCAGTAGACGGGTCCTCATCAAACGTCCTTTCTGCCACAGTTATACTGTCCTTGACTAACAATGCCACCCCTCCCCCTCTTTTACCACCTTCCCTGAGCTTATTGAAATATCTAAACCCCGGCACCTGCAACAACCATTCCTGTCCCTGATCTATCCATGTCTCCAAAATGGCCACAACATCGAAGTCCCAGGTACCAACCCATGCCGCAAGTTCACCCACCTTATTCCAGATGCTCCTGGCATTGAAGAAGACACACTTTAAGCCACCTTCCTGCCTGCCGGTAGACTCCTGCAAATTTGAAACCTTACTCACTACTCTCAACCTCCTGTATACTGGAGTTACAATTCAGGTTCCCAATCCCCTGCTGAACTAGTTTAAACCCTCCCGAAGAGCATCAGCAAATTTCCCCCCCAGGATATTGGTACCCCTCTGGTCCAGGTGTAGACCATCCCGTTTGTAGAGGTCCCACCAACCCCAGAATGAGCCCCAATTATCCAGAAATCTGAAACCCTCCCTCCTGCACTATCCCTGTAGCCATGTGCTCAACTCCTCTCTCTTCCTATTCCTCATCTCGCTAGCACGTGGCACGGGTAACAACCCAGAGATAATAACTCTGTTTGTCCTAGATCTAAGTTTCCACCCTAGCTCCCTGAATTCCTGCCTTACATCCCTACTCCATCTGCCATTTCTCTGCCCAACTCTCCAATCTATCTGTATTTTGCTGTATTCTCTGACAGTTCCTCTCGCTATCTGCAACTCCACCAATCTTAGTATCATCTGCAAACTTGCTAAACAGACCACCTATACCTTCGTCCAGATCATTTGTGTATATCACAAACAACAGTGGTCCGAGCACAGATCCCTGTGGAACACCACTAGTCACCTTTCTCCATTTTGAGACACTCCCTTCCACCACTACTCTCTGTCTCCTGTTGCCCAGCCAGTTCTTTATCCATCTAGCTAGTACACCTTGAACCCCATGCGACTTCACTTTTTCCATCAACCTGCCATGGGAAACTTTATCAAACGCCTAACTGAAGTCCATGTATCTGACATCTACAGCCCTTCCCTCATCAATTAACTTTGTCACTTCCTCAAAGAATTCTATTAGGTTTGTAAGACATGACCTTCCCTGCACAAAACCATGCTGCCTATCACTGATAAGTCTATTTTCTTCCAAATGTGAAGAGATCCTATCCCTCAGTATCTTCTCCAACAGTTTGCCTACCACTGACATCAAGCTCACAGGTCTATAATTCCCTGGATTATCCCTGCTACCCTTCTTAAACAAAGGGACAACATTAGCAATTCTCCAGTCCTCCGGGACCTCACCCATGATCAAGGATGCTGCAAAGATATCTGTTAAGGCCCCAGCTATTTCGTCCCTCGCTTCCTTCAATAACCTGGGATAGATCCCATCTGAACCTGGGGACTTGCCCACCTTAATGCCTTTTAGAATACCCAAAACTTCCCCCTTCCTTATGCCGATTTGACCTAGAGTATTTAAGCATCCATCCCGAACCTCAACATCCGTCATGTCCGTCTACTTGGTGAATACCGATGCAAAGTACTCATTCAGAATCTCACCCATTTCCTCTGACTCCATGCATAAATTCCCTCTTTTGTCTATGAGTGGGCCAATCCTTTCTCTAGTTACCCTCTTGCTCCTTATATACAAATAAAAGGCTTTGGGATTTTCCTCAACCCTGTTAGCCAAAGATATTTCATGACCCCTTTTAGCCCTCTTTATTGCGCATTTGAGACTTGTCCTACTTTCCCGATATTCCTCCAAAGCTTCATCAGTTTTAAGTCGCCTAGATCTTATGTATGCTTCCTTTTTCATCTTAGCTAGTCTCACAATTCCACCCGTCATCCATGGTTCCCTAATCTTGCCATTGCTATCCCTCATTTTCGCAGGGACATATCTGTCCTGCACTCTAATCAACCTTTACTTAAAAGACACCCACATTTCAAATGTGGAATTACCCTTAAACAGCTGCTCCCTATCCACATTCCCTAGCTCCTGCCGAATGTTGTTATACTTGGCCTTCCCCCAATTTAGCACTCTTCCTTTAGGACCACCCTCGTCTTTGTCCATGAGTATTCTAAAACTTACAGAATTGTGATTGCTATTCCCAAAGTAATCACAGGCTGAAACTTCAACCACCTGGCCGGGATCATTCCCCAATACCAGGTCCAGTATGCCCCCTTCCCGAGTTGGACTATTTTCATACTGCTCGAAAAAACTCTCCTGGATGCTATTTACAAATTCTGCTCCATCTACGCCTCCAACACTACAGGAGTCCGATTCAATGTTGGGGAAGTTAAAATCTCCCATCACGACCACCCTATTGATCGTACATTTTTCTATAATCTGTTTACATATTTGTACCTCTACTTCACGCTCACTTTTGGGAGGCCTGCAGTAAAGTCCCAACAATGTTACTGCACCCTTCCTATTTCTTAGCTCTACCCATGTTGCCTCAGTGCTCGAATCCTCCATCGTGCCCTCCTTAATCACAGCTGGGTTATCATCTCTAACCAGTACGGGCAGCACGGTAGCATTGTGGTTAGCGCAATTGCTTCACAGCTCCAGGGTCCCAGGTTCGATTCCGGCTTGGGTCACTGTCTGTGCGGAGTCTGCACATCCTCCCCGTGTGTGCGTGGGTTTCCTCCGGGTGCTCCGGTTTCCTCCCACAGTCCAAAGATGTGCAGGTTAGGTGGATTGGCCATGATAAATTGCCCTGAGTGTCCAAAATTGCCCTTAGTGTTGGTGGGGTTACTGGGTTATGGGGATAGGATGGAGGTGTTGACCTTGGGTAGGGTGCTCTTTCCAAGAGCCGGTGCAGACTCGATGGGCCAAATGGTCTCCTTCTGCACTGTAAATTCTATGAAAAAAGTAATGCAACTCCTCCACCCCTTTTACCTCCCTTTCTATCCCCCCTGAAGCATCTATACGCTGGGATATTTAGTTGCCAGTCTTGCCCTTCCCTCAACCAAGTCTCAGTAATACCAATAACATCATATTCCAGGTACTAATCCAGGTACTAATCCAAGCCCTAAGTTCATCTGCTTTACCTGCTACACTTCTCGCATTAAAACAAATGCACCTCCGACCACCTGTTCCTTTGCGTTCATCATCTCTTCCCTGTCTACTCTTCCCCTTAGTCACAATGAGCTTATTATCTAGTAGCTTACTGGCTTTAGTTGCTGCCTCTTTACTGACCTCTAACTTCCTAATCTGGGGTGAAATTCTCCCGAAACGGCGCGATGTCCGCCGACTGGCGCCCAAAACGGCGCCAATCAGACGGGCATCGCGCCGCCCCACAGGTGCGGAATGCTCCGCTTCTTTGGGGGCCGAGCCCCAACATTGAGGGGCTAGGCCGACGCCGGAGGAATTTCCGCCCCGCCAGCTGGCGGAAATGGCCTTTGTTGCCCCGCCAGCTGGCGCGGAAATGACATGTCGGGACGGCGCATGCGCGGGAGCGTCAGCGGCCGCTGACAGTTTCCCGCGCATGCGCAGTGGAGGGAGTCTCTTCTGCCTCCGCCATGGTGGAGACCATGGCGGAGGCGGAAGGGAACGAGTGCCCCCACGGCACAGGCCCGCCCGCGGATCGGTGGGCCCCGATTGCGGGCCAGGCCACCGTGGGGGCACCCCCCAGGGTCAGATCACCCCGCGCCCCCCCCAGGACCCCGGAGCCCGCCCACGCCACCTTGTCCCGCCGGTAAATAGGTGCTTTAATTTACGCCGGCGGGACAGGCAATTTATCGGCGGGACTTCAGCCCATCCGGGCCGGAGAATCGAGCGGGGGGGCCTGTCAACCGGCGCGATTCCCGCCCCTGCCGAATCTCCGGTGCCGGAGACTTCGGCAACCGGCAGGGGCGGGATTCACGGCAGCCCCGGCAATTCTCCGACCCGGCGGGGGGTCGGAGTATGACGCCCCTGGTTCCCATCCCTCTGCCACATTAGTTTAAAACCTCCCCAACAGTGTTAGCAAAAGCACCCCGTAGGGCATTGGTTCCAGTCCTGCCCAGGTGTAGACCATCTGATTTGTAATGTTTCCACCACCCCCAGAACCGGTTCCATTGTCCCAAAAATCTGAACCCCTCCCTCCTGCACCATCTCACAAGACACATATTCATTCTGACTATTCTTGAATTTCTACTCTGACTGTCTCGTGGCACTGGTAGCAATCCTGAGATTACTACCTTTGAGGTCCTACTTTTTAACTTATCTCCTAACTCCCTAAATTCTGATTATAGGACCTCATCCCGTTTTTTACCTATATCGCTGGTGCTTATGTGCACCACGACAACTGGCTGTTCACCCTTCCCCTTCAGTATATCCTGCAGCCAATCTGAGACATCCCTGACCCGTGCACCCGGGAGGCAACATACCATTCGAGAGTCTCGTTTTCGACCACAGAAACACCTGTCTACTCCCCTTACGATTGAATCCCCAGTCTTTTTCCCGCCCTTCTGTGCAGCAGAGCCAGCCACGGTGTCATGAACATGGCTACTACTGCCTTTCCCAGGTGAGTCATCTCCCCCAACAGTATCCAAAATGGTATACCTGTTATGGAGGGAGATGACCGCAGGGGACACCTGCACTGCCTTCCTGCTCTTTCTCTGCCTTTTGGTCACCCATTCCCTGTCTCCCTCACCAATCCTAATCAGTGGTATGACCAACTCACTGAACGTGCTATCCACGACATCCTCAGCATCACGAAGGCTCAAAAATGAATCCATCCACAGCTCCAGAGCCGTCATGCGGTCTAACAGGAGCTGCAGCTGGACACACATCCCGCACATGAAGGAGTCAGGGGTATTGGCCCGTCCCTGAACTCCCACATTGAACATGAGGAGCATAACACGGGTCTGGGACCACCTGCCATTTTTACACTTTACCTTAACTGATTACAAACTTAATATCAAATAATGAATAAGTGAAAGGGATAAAGATTTCACTTACCAATCACTATACTTACCCACACACGAAGAGTTAAACCTCTCCCAGCTACTGCTAATTGGAGCACTTTCCTTACCAGCCAATCAGGTCACTGCTTTGATGTGATGCCACTCTTCAAATTTATCCCCAAAGACCCTGTGGCAGCTTAAGCAGCGAAGCAGCTAGTTTAAATACTCACCGTTCGACACTGTAGCTCCGCCCACTCCAACTGCTGAATTCCCGCTGAGAAGACTCGAATCCGTGAAGCACCTAGTTTAAATACTCACCGCTCGTCTCTGTAGCTCCGCCCACTCCAACTGCTGAATTCCCGCTGAGAAGACTCGAATCCGTGAAGCACCTAGTTTAAATACTCACCGCTCGACTCTGTAGCTCCGCCCACTCCAACAGCTGAATTCCCGCCGAAAAGACTCAAATCTGCGAAGTAGCTAGTTTAAATACTCACCGCTCGACTCTGTAGCTCCGCCCACTCCAACTGCTGAATTCCCGCCGCTCAGGACTGTCCTGGAATGTCTCAAGGAGAGGGGAAAGAAACAGGCTCCCTGGTAATGGACATTTTAAATTAACTAAAAGTTTAGAGATGTCCAAAGGAAAAGAAAGGAAAAAAAACAAATAAAGTAAAAATCCTAATGATCAGAAAGGGGCTGAAACACTCAATCAGCTTTTTGTTCAGAAATATCTGAGGATGACAAATCCGCCGCCCAAAACAATAAAAAATGGGGAGTAAAGTCAATACAAGATTAAGGTTAGAAATTTAACAATGGATTCTTGTCTAGAATTGTTTCAAGCCGCCCAGATAAACTCGGCAGTAATTCACTTCATTTGAATCAACAAAAAAAATAACACCCAGTGATATCTCTTTCAAACACTGGTTAAATAGCGAATATTGACAATTGAGTAAGAAATTTGAGTAACATTAAAGGAAAGAATAAATAATGTTTGAGATAACGTAACAGACGCAAATGGCATCATTCCAAGTTCTCCGCCTCCTTAAGTTCTGTACAAAAAGTGAACCGTTTCAGCAAGCAGGTCTTCTGCACAAAAAAAGTATTTGTCTCTAAGAATAGCTAATACCAATAAAATTAATCAGTGGCAATTGGCTTAAATGGAATAACACAGATAAAATTTTATGACGAAGGAAAATGGAAGATTTTGTTCAGTATTTTAATTAAGCGATTGTGAAATTGCTGTCTCTTTCAGAATTTGTAGCCATGAGAGAGGGCTAACAGTTAACTCTGATATTTGCGACCTGTGAGAATGTGCGTGTGTTTGGTCTGTGAATGTTAATATCTCTCTGCTAAGATTTATCTTCTGAGAAGTAACCTTGAGTTTATAATTTGCAACTTTAGAATAGGCTCCAGAAGAATTTTTACCGAACTTATTTTGGTGTGTCATCTGACATTGTGATTTAAAGATCATAGTTTGAGTGAAGTTAACAAATTCGGTTATCATTGACATTTCCAGGGTAATTTTGATACACGAGGAATTTTAATCAGGGTACAAAATCACATGAACATAAGAACTAGGAACAGGAGTAGGCCATCTGGCCCCTCGAGCCTGCTCCGCCATTTAATGAGATCATGGCTGATCTTTGTGGACTCAGCTCCACTCTCCGGCCCGTACACCATAGCCCCGAATCCCTTTATTCTTTAGAAAGGCATCTATCTTTTTCTCAAAAACGTTTAAAGAAGGAGCCTCAACTGCTTCACTGGGCAAGGAATTCCAGAGATTCACAACCCTTTGGGTGAAAAAGTTCCTCCGACACTCCGTCCTAAATCTACCTCCCCTTATTTTGAGGCTACGCCCCCTAGTTCTGCTTTCCCCGACCAGTGGAAACAACCTGCCCGCATCACGTATGTAAGAATAGGAAAATATAGTTTTATTGTGTTCATTGGAAGTTAGGGTAGTTGAAATACATATAACAGTTGAAATACATATGACATATGACCTATCCGGTGTTTCATTAGTTCAGGGTTAAAACTTCCCTGACACAACGCAGATGTTTTAATTCTGAGATTGCAGAATTAAGTGTAAAGGACAGATGGGTAAATAAAATATGTGCATGATCATGTTTCTTGTTTAAACAAAAGAAGGTTGGTGACAAAATGACATCTGGTAGAGAACTCTGGTAGAAAACCAAGATACAGCGCAAAATTGGTTCAGTCATATATTCAATGAGTTATTATGTTTGATATTTTAAAATAAATGTTTTACATTAGCTTGGAAATTAACACTTCAGACAATGTGGAAGCTGTTTTTTTTTAAAAACACACAACTCTGATTAAAAGCAAATCTATATTCCAAGGAAACACATCGTTCTAAGACACTTGATAACAGGAACTTGGCAGCAATCCAACTTTTACTCCACCCCATTTTCAAACCAGCAGAGAATTGACCCGTGATGGGGTTTGCCCCTGTCCACACTCTGAGCTCTGGCTTTGTAATTCTGACAAAGTAATTTTAAAAAACTGCTGAAGATGTATTTTTAATTGGAACTTACAAATCTTAAGTTTTGAATTGTCAGATATATTCAGATCAGTTAATTCACTCTGTCCCATGCAGAATGGATCTTTTGTGTTAGAACATAGAACATACAGTGCAGAACTTTACAAGTAACTACAAGTGCCACAATATTTTCAGTAGTTTCAGGAATTTGAGGCAGTTGAGTTATAGTAAATTGGCTAATTAACTAGGCAAAAGTACGTCAAGGTCGAGTTCAAATGCAACAGAATTAGGCACGTAACCACGAGGAAAATAAATATGAAAAGGTTGTAATATGTAAGAACTACTAACTCCTGAATCACACACGTGTTCATCCCATTCAGGAAAAGCTTTACACGGACAACATCTAACACCTGGTGACGACCAGGACACTTTTCCACTTTTCCTTTAAATGTTTAGGTTAAACATTCAAGAAAGGCTGCAACGACATGGCTCTTGAGATCTCAGAACAACTACAAGCACTTAAAAGAGCAGGAACATCACTGGTTTTACAACGGACACAGGTTTAACATAGCTATATGAACTATTGTGCTTTATATAATTTTATTGACGGGATGTGCATCCCAGCAGCCAGAGACTGGAACAATGATATCGCTTATTTTAATGCTTGGCTGCAGCTATATTCGGGGAAAGACATCGGATGCGTATACAACTTGTGTCTATATTTCGCGTGCATTCCGGTATTGTCTATAATATGAAATAAATATGTGTAGTGTTTTCAATAAGGTTGTTATGAAGCAGGCTGCCAATGACACTGGTGCCACTAGATTTTGAGGGCACTACAACCTACACAGGGTACAAGAGGCATAATCAATGATGCAGTGAAATGACTTAATACAGAAACGTCTATGGTAAAGTCACTAGACATACAAAGGTTAAATGCGAAGATGGAACAACTTACAGGAATAAGGAAGAGAATATTAGGGAAAGCAGAGAAAGGTCTAGCCAGCTTGGGGAACAGGGCCTGGATATACAATTGAATAGGACAACAATGTTAGGGATACACACTAAGACAATCAACATTAATTAACAAACTCATCGACCAAGAAAAGGAGACAGCCGGAAGGCTTTGACAGGGGCAGCTAAGACACAACCTTGATCTGACCTAAAGGAGGGAGGTGCCTGATTGAATATACAGCCTGCAACTGGCTAAGCTAACCAAAGGACAAGGGACACTGGACAACCCTACTCTGAAGGGAGTAACCAGAGTATACTCTGCGATCCCCGACTGCAAAATGGACAAGATAACGGGGGTAGTGATGGTCCTGATGATCCCTATCATCACACCGGACTCAGGGCCATACCCACACAACCAACTGGAGGACATTGGAATCAGACAGGCTAACACCTCCCTCAGGTACTATCTCATTGAGACCTCTGCTATACGCAGGGATAATATATGGGATCTCCCTCACGTTGCACCCACTTGGTGGGACAGGGAGAGTTGGACGAATGTGGGTTAATCAGAACTCATGGTTGTGTCTTCGAGATTACGCCTGCCCCCATGCATTTTAAGTTTACAGGGAAAAGGAAACACTGCGTCTCTGCCACCATAACCTCCTATTGCTATAACTTTTGTATCCCTTCGCCCACCATGTTAGGCCCAGCAAGGATCATTTGAGTTAGGATTAGAAAGAGCCGGAGATGGTCCCACATCTTGCAGAAACTCTGAGGGAACGAAGACTCAAGATCAGTCAATCAGTTAAGCTTTACCACCAGTTAACGAAAAAAATCCATGCTTTGAAAAATAAACACACAGAGGAACTACTTCAGAGTGACAGTTAGTGGCAGCGAGTATGGGAATGTTAGATGAGCTTACTTGAAAACTGCTATGAATAATATAATTTAATGATAGACAGCAGAGTTAGTCAGGGAGGCAGGAATGATTGATAGCAAGACATTAAATGTGACATACCTGTGTTCAAAGAACAAAGAACAAAGAAAAGTACAGCACAGGAACAGGCCCTTCGGCCCTCCAAGCCCTTGCCGACCATGCTGCTCGTCTAAACTAAAATCTTCTACACTTCCTGGGTCCGAATCCCTCTATTCCCATCCTATTCATGTACTTGTCAAGATGCCCTTTAAATGTCACTATCGTCCCTGCTTCCACCGCCTCCTCCGGCAGCGAGTTCCAGGCACCCACTACCCTCTGTGTAAAGAACTTGCCTCGTACATCTCCTCTAAACCTTGCCCCTCACACCTTAAACCTATACCCCCTAGTAATTGACCCCTCTACCCTGGGGAAAAGCCTCTGACTATCCACTCTGACTCATAATTTTGTAGACCCCTATCAGGTCGCCCCTCAACCTCCGTTGTTCCAATGAGAACAAACCGAGTTTATTCAACCGCTCCTCATAGCTAATGCCCTCCATACCAGGCAACATCCTGGTAAATCTCTTCTGCACCCTCTCTAGAGCTTCCACATTCTTCTGGTAGTGTGGCGACCAGAATTGAACACTATACTCCAAGTGTGGCCTAACTAAGGTTCTATACAGCTGCAACATGACTTGCCAATTCTTATACTCAATGCCCCGGCCAATGAAGGCAAGCATGCCGTATGCCTTCTTGACTACCTTCTCCACCTGTGTTGCCCCTTTCAGTGACCTGTGGACCTGTACACCTAGATCTCTCTGACTTTCAATACTCTTGAGGGTTCTACCATTCACTGTATATTCCCTACCTGCATGAGACCTTCCAAAATGCATGACCTCACATTTGTCCGGATTAAACTCCATCTACCATCTCTCCGCCCAATTCTCCAAACGATCTAAATCCTGCTGTATCCTCTGACAGTCCTCATCGCTATCCGCAATTCCACCAACCTTTGTGTCGTCTGCAAACTTACTAATCAGACCAGTTACATATTCCTCCAAATCATTTATATATACTACGAACAGGAAAGGTTCCAGCACTGATCCCTGCGGAACACCACTAGTCACAGCCCTCCAATTAGAAAAGCGCCCTTCCATTGCTACTCTCTGCCTTCTATGACCTAGCCAGTTCTGTATCCAGCTTGCCAGCTCACCCCTGATCCCGTGTGACTTCACGTTTTGTACCAGTCTACCATGAGGGACCTTGTCAAAGGCCTTACTGAAGTCTATATGGACAACATCCACTGCCCTACCTGCATCAATCATCTTTGCGACCTCTTCGAAAAACTCTGTCAAGTTAGTGAGACACGACCTCCCCTTCACAAAACCATGCTGCCTCTCACTAATACGTCCGTTTGCTTCCAAATGGGAGTAGATCCTGTCTCGAAGAATTCTCTCCAGTAATTTACCTACCACTGACGCAAGGCTCACCGGCCTGTAGTTTCCTGGATTATCGTTGCTACCCTTCTTAAACAGAGGAACAACATTGGCTATTCGCCAGTCCTCCGGGATATCACCTGAAGACAGTGAGGATCCAAAGATTTCTGTCAAGGCCTCAGCAATTTCCTCTCCAGTCTCCTTCAGTATTCTCGGGTAGATCCCATCCGGCCCTGGGGACTTACCTACCTTAATATTTTTCAAGTCGCCCAACACCTCGTCTTTTTGGATCTCAATGTGACCCAGGCTATCTACACACCCTTCTCCAGACTCAACATCCACCAATTCCTTCTCTTTGGTGAATACTGATGCAAAGTATGAGTTTGTTTGAGGGGTGATCATTGACTCACGTGCATGGTGTACGTACGGAACATCTGGGAGGTTACATGCCCCAAAGGCCGTATTAAATGCACCCTGCAGCCCTCATATCATTTCATTGTGATCAATTGGAGTTCTGTAAATATCTTCCATGACCAAAAGGGGGAAGTGTTGGAGGCCATTGTGTGATACTGGACTATGATATAAATTATAGATGGCCCTTTAACTATATTTGTGCTCCTATATTACTTTTGAATTGTTCTGATGAGACAAAAAGTACTCAATGGCTTAGGTGCCTGTTTTGAAGGGACAATTTGTAGAAATAGATAGTGTATGCACAATGTTTGTTAATATCAGAAAAGACACAAAATGGCTGTTAGCTATTTTGTGATATTAAAGACACAAAATGGCTGAACAAGCCACATTCCCTGTAAATTGTCTCATGAGAACCAAACGTGGATATGTACAGGGAGTATCCCAACAGCTGCTGATAACAGCTTTACAGAACAAGACATGCAATGTATCCTTGATAAAGCTCAAGGACTCCAGTTGGAGACAGGACATCATTATGTTAGTTTTGAATGACTTCTCTATGAAGTTACGGGCGGGTAATACAACACCCACTTTAACCATATATGTGATAACTGGGATGCTAGGAAAATTGATTGACTGCATGTAATAAAGTGTGACGCAAATATAGTTGATTGATTATATGTAAATGAGAAGACAACTAATTCCGCCACTTGATCATGTATATTAACCCGTGTGAGCCTTAGCTCAAGTGAGAAAAGGTGCTGTCAATAGGTTGCGGAGTCTCAGGCCTTTTCTCCCAGAATTCTGACATAATAAACTGCTTTTTTTTACTTATGCTCAGGCCTTCGTGTGAATATTTTCACCTCTAACAGCTCCTCACGCCAGAGCTGTTATGGTGTGGGCAGCGTCTTTGGTTCGATTGACTTCATAACCCTTAATTGTTCCTTTAAGTATGGTGAAAAAGCTGCCTACTTCAGCACCTGTCTATCCTCCACCCCTCCCCCCCCCCCCCCACAACCCTCCCCCCCCCCCCTCCCCACACACCCCGCATGTGGGAAACATGTCCGCCAGGGGCACAGAGTATTCAGCTCACGGATGTCATTTTCCTCTTTTGACAAACCATCGACCCCTGATGACAATCTTTGGACCGTATAAAATTATTCTTTCTTTCGCAGCTAGTGGGTTGCAGAGATGGTTTTTGATATTATCGGCACACATGCACAATATCCAATATTGTAAATCAGAGCAACATGCAAATGCTGATGCTTTGCCAAGATTGCCATTAGTAATCAAGCAAGAAGCTGAAGACAATTTCGACAACATCATATATTTCTCCCATGTGGATCATGTACCTGTGGCTTCATCCCAAGTTCAGAGATATACAAGAACCGATACAGTGATGGGGAAGGTTATGGACATGGTACAAAAAGCAACGGTGATGGACGTACATTGTAGAATTCCTCTGTCACATGAAGACTTGAGTTGACATTCCAGAATGGAGTTTTATTATGACAAATCCGAGTGATTATCCCTCCATGCTTGAGTAATAATGTCCTTGACCAACTACATGTGGGACATCCTGGTGTGGTGAGGATGAACGAACTGGCACAAAGTTATTTTTGGTGGACAGGATTAGATGCTCAAATTGAAGAGAAATTGGGGCAAGATCAGTGCTGTGCAAAGCTAAGAAACATTCCACCACTTACATCCATGGGAATGGCCGACACAGCCTTGGCAGAGAATATACATAGATGACGCTGGTCCAGTGGAGGAACACATGTTCCTAGTGATTGTGGATGCACAGTCTGAATGGCGCGAAGCAGTGATTATGAAATCCATGACGACAGATCAAACTATTGAGAAATTGGATGAAATATTTGCAAGATTTGGCCGCTGGAGCAGGTCAGAAGTGGCAATGGAACTCAGTTCACTTCTAAGGATTTTGAAGACTAATTAAAATGAAATGGTATGCAGCTCATCATGTCAGCTCTGTACCATTCTGCAACAAATGGGTTGGCTGAACCATTAACACTGTCACTAAAACACCCAATCAAGGCATCAAAGGACCAAGATACATTGTCAAGATGAATATCTTGATATCATTTTGGAACACCACACACACAACGGCACTGAAATCACCAGCAATGCTGCTATTCAGAAGAAAGCCAAGAACAAAATTTGACCTTTTGATTCGACCTGATACTTCAGAAATTGTCAAACAACAACAGCAAGCACTGATTGCTGGGAGGTAACAAAACTCTAAAAAGTGAATATTCACTCAAGGGGAGCGAGTGCTAGTAAGAGGTTACACTCCCAATGAGAAATGGGTACCTGCAATTATCCTCACAAGGTCAGGCCCAATTAACACACCGTACAGACGGACGATGAAGGAGTTTGGCTATGATCTTCACAAAGTGAAAGCGCTGAAACTTCTCCAGAAGTATTTCCATCGGGAGATCTAAACAGCGACACTTGTGAACAGAGATCAAACACACAGAGAAGTTCTGATTCTGTTTCTGAAGAATCTTCAACACCAATGGAGACAGATACTGAAGTAACGTCACAGGAAGTTTCACCAACAAAAGGAAAAGAAAACTGCAAAAGCCTCGAGTAGCCAGATTCGAGAACGTTGCGTACAACCCAAAATAAATAAACGACCAATTGAGAGACTGTCGTTAAGTTATCCATATGTAAAAAGATAATGGTGTAAAAACACGTATCCAATGTATGATTGGGTCTGTTGTGTAAACATTTTAAAAAGTTGTCGTTTATACTAAATATGTAACGGGGAGGGGTGTTATGTACTTAAGTGATACTTCTCCGCTGGTGGAACATCACGTGACCCGTAGTGATGTCAGCAGAGCATTTGCGCAGGCTTTAGTTCTCCATCTTAACTCTGTATGAGCAATATTTCCTAATAAACTTTGTATCCTGTTTGTCAGAAATCCAAGTGCGTGGCACTTCTGTACCTTTTCTCTTTGTGGCACATTGAGCACCTTGCTATTGGCGGAGGCTCCCACCTGCCTCTTAAAAGATGTCTGCAAAAAATGCTGGCGAAGTATTCCTGCACGGTGGCCCAGGGGAATGGCCGGCACGGCTGCTCTTGCTCCTTCAATCACATGTTTCCTTTCTCCTGCCCTGACTGCTCTTCTAATCATAGATTCTGTTTCTGGAGGAGCAGCAGGAGAGGAAACAGGACCCACGCAGCTGTCCCAAGGCCGAAAGCAACAGCTCTGAAACTGTCAGTCAAACTGTCCTCAAATTACAGCTCTTCAGGCCGACAGTTCCTTTGGTTTGTCTGGAAAACGGGTCTTTCCGGTTTACAACTTTAATTGCTCAGTCTGGACAACGACAACTCGATTTAAAGATTTTAAGAGATTTGCAAAAGGAGCAAAGGTGATGTGAGAAAAATGTTTTCGCACAGGGAGTGATTGAGATCTGGAATGTGGTGGAGGCATGTTTACTTGAGGTATTCAAGAGGGCTTCAGATGGTTATTTGATTAGGAACAATGTGCAGGTTTGTCATTGGATGCACGTAGGAGCATGCAGGTGGCGAAAAAGTCATAGACAGAGATGTGGTCACACCCAAGGTTCAGGCAGACAGACGGGTGACCATGAGGAAAGGCAGGCAATCAGTGCAGGAATCCCCTGTGGCACGCCCCCTCTCTAACAGGTATACTGTTTTGGATACTGTTGGGGGGAATAGCCTATCAGGGGGAAACAACAGCAGCCAGAACACTGGCACCACAACTGGCTCTGTTGCTCAGCAGGGGAGGGCAAAGTGCAGGAGAGCAATAGTTATAGGGGACTCTATAGTACGGGACACGGATGGAACATAGAACATAGAACATTACAGTGCAGTACAGGCCCTTCGGCCCTCGATGTTACGCCGACCTGTGAAACCACTCTAAAGCCCATCGAACTATTCCCTTATCATCCATATGTTTATCCAATGACCATTTGAATGCCCTTCATGTTGGCGAGTCCACTACTGTTCCAGGCAGGGCATTCCACGCCCTTACTACTCTCTGAGTAAAGAACCTACCTCTGACATCTGTCTTATATCTATCTCCCCTCAATTTAAAGCTATGTCCTCTCGTGCTAGACATCACCATCCGAGGAAAGAGGCTCTCACTGTCCACCCTATCCAATCCTCTGATCATCTTGTATGCCTCAATTAAGTCACCTCTTAACCTTCTCCTCTCTAACGAAAACAGCCTCATGTCCCTCAGCCTTTCCTCATAAGATCTTCCCTCCATACCAGGCAACATTCTGGTAAATCTCCTCTGCACCCTTTCCAATGCTTCCACATCCTTCCTATAATGCGGCGACCAGAATTGCACGCAATACTCCAAATGTAGCTGCACCAGAGTTTTGTACAGCTGCAACATGACCTCATGGCTCCGAAACTCAATCCCTCTACCAATAAAATCTGAGTACGAAGTCTTACAACATCAGGTTAAAGTCCAACAGGTTTGTTTCGATGTCACTAGCTTTCGGAGCGCTGCTCCTTCCTCAGGTGAATGAAGAGGTATGTTCCAGAAACATATATATAGACAAATTCAAAGATGCCAGACAATGCTTGGAATGCGACCATTAGCAGATGATTAAATCTTTACAGATCCAGAGATGGGGTAACCCCAGGTTAAAGAGGTGTGAATTGTGTCAAGCCTGGACAGTTGGTAGGATTTTGCAGGCCAGATGGTGGGGGATGATTGTAATGCGACATGAATCCCAGGTCCCGGTTGAGGCCGCACTCATGTGTGCGGAACTTGGCTATAAGCTTCTGCTCACCGATTCTGCGTTGTCGCGCGACCCGAAGGCCGCCTTGGAGAACGCTTACCCGGAGATCAGAGGCTGAATGCCCTTGACTGCTGAAGTGTTCCCCGACTGCAAGGGAACATTCCTGCCTGGTGATTGTCGCGCGATGTCCGTTCATTCGTTGTCGCAGCGTCTGCATGGTCTTGCCAATGTACCACGCTTCGGGACATCCTTTCCTGCAGCGTATGAGGTAGACAACGTTGGCCGAGTCGCACGAGTACGTACCGCGTCCCTGATGGGTGGTGTTCTCACGTGTAATGGTGGTATCCATGTCGATGATCTGGCACGTCTTGCAGAGATTGCCATGGCAGGGTTGTGTGGTGTCATGGTCACTGTTCTGAAGACTGGGTAGTTTGCTGCAAACAATGGTTTGTTTGAGGTTGCGCGGTTGTTTGAAGGCAAGTAGGGGGGGTGTGGGGATGACCTTGGCAAGATGTTCATCTTCATCAATGACGTGTTGAAGGCTGTGAAGAAGATGACGTAGTTTCTCCGCTCCGGGAAAGTACTGGACGACGAAGGGTATTCTGTTGGTTGTGTCCCATGTTTGTCTTCTGAGGAGGTCGGTGTGGTTTTTCGCTGTGGCGCGTTGGAACTGTCGATCGATGAGTCGAGTGCCATATCCCGTTCGTACAAGAGCATCTTTCAACGTCTGTAGATGTCTGTTACGCTCCTCCTTGTCTGAGCAGATCCTATGTATACGGAGAACTTGTCCATAGGGGATGGCTTCTTTAATGTGTTTAGGGTGGAAGCTGGAGAAGTGGAGCACCGGGAGGTTATCCGTGGGTTTGCAGTAAAGCGAAGTGCTGAGGTGACCGTCCTTGATGGAAACGAGTGTGTCCAAGAATGCAACTGATTTTGGAGAGTAGTCCATGGTGAGTCTGATGGTTGGATGGAACTTATTAATGTCATCGTGCAGTCGTTTCAGTGATTCTTCGCCGTGGGTCCAAAGGAAAAAATATAATCGATGTATCTGGTGTATAATGTCGGTATAATAAAATCTAACACACCGTACACCTTCTTAACAACCCTCTCAACCTTGGTGGTAACATTCAGAGATCTATGTACATGGACCCCGAGATCTCTGCTCATCCACACTGCCAAGCATCTTACCATTAGCCCAGTACTCTGTCTTACTGTTATTCCTTCCAAAATGTATCACCTCACACTTTTCTGCTTTAAACTCCATTTGCCACCTCTCAGCCCAGCGCTGCAGCTTATCTATGTCCCTCTGTAACTTGTAACATCCTTCCGCACTGTCCACAACTCCACCGAATTTGGTGTCATCTACAAATTTACTCACCCATCCTTCTATGCCCCACTCCAGGTCATTAAAAAAAATGACAAACAGCAAGGGCCCCAAAACAGATCCTTCTGGTACACCACTAGTAACTGGACTCCAGTATGAACATTTCCCATCAAGCACCACCCTTTGTCTTCTTCCAGCTCGCCAATTTCTGATCCAAACTGCTTAATCACCCTGAATCCCATGCCTCCGTATTTTCTGCAGTAGCCTACCGTGGGGAACCTTATCAAACGCTTTACTGAAATCCATATAAACCACATCAACTACTTTACCCTAATCCATCTGTTTGGTCACCTTCTCAAAAAACTCAATAAGGTTTGTGAGGCACGACCTACCCTTCACAAAACCGTGTTGACGATCTCTAATCAAATTATTCCTTTCCAGATGATTATACATCCTATCTCTTATAAACCTTTCCAAGATTTTTGCCCACAACAGAAGTAAGGCTCACTGGTCTATAGTTACCGGGGTTGTCTCTACTCCCCTTCTTGAACAAGGGGACAACATTTGCAATCCTCCAGTCTTCTGGCACTATTCCTGGAGACAGAGATGACTTAAAGATCAAAGCCAAAGGCTCAGCAATCTCCTCTCTAGCTTCCCAGAGAATCCTAGGATAAATCCCATCCAGCCCAGGGGACTTATCTATTTTCACACTTTCCAGAATTGCTAACATCTCCTCCTTATGAACTTCGAGTCCTTCTAGTCTAGTAGCCTGAATCTCAGTATTCTCCTCGACAACATTGTCTTTTTCCTGTGTGAATACTGACGAAAAATATTCATTTAGCACCTCTCCTATCTCCTCGAACTCCAAGCACAACTTCCCATTACTGTCCTTGACTGGCCCTACTCTTACCCTAGTCATTCTTTTATTCCTGACATATCTATAGAAAGTTTTAGGATTATCCTTGATCCTACCGACCAAAGACTGCTCATGTCCCCTCCTGGCTCTTCTGAGCTCTCTCTTTAGGTCCTTCCTAGCTAACTTGTTCGTCTCGAGCGCCCTAACTGAACCTTCAGGCCTCATCTTTGCATCAGCCTCCTTCTTCCTCTTGACAAGTGTTTCAACTGCTTTAGTAAACCACGTTTCCCTCACTCGACCACTTCCTCCCTGCCTGACAGGTACATACTTATCAAGGACACACAGTAACTGTTCCTTGAACATGCTCCACATTTTCATTGTGCCCATCCCCTGCAGTTTTCCTCTCCACCCGATGGATCATAAGTCTTGCCTCATCGCATCATAATTGCCTTTCCCCCAGATATAACTCTTGCCCTGCGGTATATACCTACCCCTTTCCATCAGTAAAGTAAATGTAAGTTAAAGTCCCCCAAAACATCTACCCTGTTGCTTTCACTCCTATCCAGAATCATCTTTGCAATCCTTTCCTCTACATTTCTGGAACTTTTCTGAGGCCTATAGAAAACCCCTAACAGGGTGACCTCTCCTTTCCTGTTTCTAACCTCAGCCCATACTACCTCAGTAGACGAGTCTTCATCAAACGTCCTTTCTGCCACCGTAATACTGTCCTTGACTAACAATGCCACCCCTCCCCCTCTTTTACCACCTTCCCTGAGCTTATTGAAATATCTAAATCCCGGCACCTGCAACAACCATTCCTGTCCCTGCTCTATCCATGTCTCCAAAATGGTCACAACATCGAAGTCCCAGGTACCAACCCATGCCGCAAGGTCACCTACCTTATTACGGATGCTCCTGGCATTGAAGAAGACACACTTTAAACCATTTCCCTGCCTGCCGGTACACTCCTGCAACTTTGAAACCTTACTAATGACCTCACTACTCTCAACCTCCTGTATACTGGAGCTACAATTCAGGTCCTCAAGCCCCTGCTGAACTAGTATAAACCCTCCCAAAGAGCAATAGCAAATTTCCCCCCCCCCCCAGGATATTGGATAAGCGCTTCTTATCCAGGATGGCATGTTCCCTCTCTGGTGCCAGGGTCAAGCATGTCTCTGAACGAACACAGGGCATGCTGAAGGGGGAGGGTGAACAGCCAGGGGTCGTGGCACACATAGGTACTAACGACGTAGGCAGGAAGGAGTTCAGGGAGTTAGGCAGTAAGCTAAAAAGGAGGACCTCGAGGGTTGTAATCTCAGTAATGCTCTCTGTGCCACGTGCCAGTGAGGCTAGAAATAGGAGGATAGTGCAGCTAAATACGTGGCTAAACTTGTGGTGTAGGAAGGAGGGTTTCAGATTTCTGGATCATTGGGATCTCTTCCGGGGCAGGTGTGACCTGTACAAGAAGATGGGTTGCATCCAAATTGTAGGGACTCCAATATCCTGCCTGGGAAGTTTGTCAGTCGCTTGGGATGATTTGAACTAGTATGGCAGGAATCAGAGCTTTACTTTAGAAGGTGTAATAACTGAAGGGGAAATAGAGAACAAAAATAAGAGAACAACATCACCCTGTCTGCTCAAACGCAGTTGTCTGAAATGTATTTGCTTCAACGCCAGAAGTATAGCAGGTAAGGCAGATGAACTTAGAGCACTGGTTAGTACTTGGAATTACGATGGTGTGGCTATCACAGAAATGTGGTTAAAGGAAGGGCAGGATTGGCAGCTGAACACTGAAGGATATAGATGCTTCAGGAGAGATAGAGGGGGATGTAAAAGGGGTGGGGGAGTTGCATTACTTGTGAAGGAAAATATTATAGCCGTATTGCAGGAGGACACCTCGAAGGGCTCAAACAATGAGGCAATCTGGGTAAAGTTCAGGAATAGGAAGGGGGCAGTCACAACGTTGGGGTTTATTACAGGCTTCTCAGCTGCCAGCGAGAGGTCGAGAAGCAGATAGGTAGAGAGATTTTAGCTCGGTGCAAAAGTAACAGGGTTGTTGTGGTATGGGATTTTAATTTCCCCTATATTGACTGGGACACACTGTTTGGATGGGGCAGAGATTGTAAGGTATTTCCAAGAAGGCTTCTTGATGCGATATGTAGATAGTCCAACCAGGGAAGGGCCAGTACTGGATCTGGTATTGGGGAATGAGCCTGGACAGCTGGTTGAGGTTTCAGTAGGGGAACATTTTAGGAGTAGTGACCACAATTTTACGGTATCGTTGGATAAGGATGAGGGTAACTCTCGCGTTAAGGTGCTAAACTGAGGAAAGGCAAATTACGATAACATTAGACAGGAATTGAAGAATTTGGGTTGGGTACGGCTGTTGGAGGGTAAATCAACATCGGAAATGTGGGAGTTTTTCAAGCAACAGTTGATTAGGATGCAGGAAAGTCACTTTCCTGAGAGAACAAACGATTAGTATGGGACGTTTTGGGAGCCTTGGAAAATGAGGGATATTGTGAACCTCGTCAAAAAGGAAAAGGAGGCTTTTGTACGGTTTAGAAGGTTGGAGACAGTCAAAACTCTTGAGGAGTATAAAGAAAGCAGGAAGGTACTTAAGTGAGAAATTAGGAGGGCTAGGAGGGGGTCATGAAAAGTAGGATTAAGGTGAATCCCATAGTTTTATATTTATATGTAAAACGTATGAAGGAGGCCAAGAAAAAGAATTTGTGGAATGTTTAAGAGATGTTTTTTTGGAGCAGCTTGTGGCAGAGCCCACGAGGGAACAGGCAATTCTGGATTTGGGGATGTGTAATGAGGCAGACTTTTAGGGATCCTAAGGTGAAGGAACCCTTTGGGAGCAGTGACCACAATATGATAAAATTTACCCTGCAGTTTGAGTGGGAGAAGCTGCAATCAGATGTAACGGTATTACAATTAAATAAGGGTAACTACAAACACATGAGGGAGGAGCTGGCCAGAGTTGATTGGAAAAGGAGCCCAGCAGGGAAGACAGTGGAACAACAATGTCAGGAGTATTTGTGGGTTGTTTGGGAGGCACAGCAGAAATTCATCCCAAGGAGGAGGAAACATGCTCAGGGCAGGATAAGGTTGATGAGGGAAGTCAAGGACAGCATAAAAGAAAAAGAAAAAGCATACAAATTGGCAAGTATTAGTGGGAAGCCAGAGGATTAGGAAGCCTTTAAAAGCGAGTAGAGGACAACTAAAAAAGCAATAAGGGGAGAGAAGATGAACTCTGAGTGCAAGCTGGCTAATAATACAAAAGAAGATAGGAAGAGTTTCTTTCAATATATAAAAGGTAAGAGAGAGGCAAAAATAAACATTGGGCCACTGGAAAATGTGGCTGGAGAAGTAATAATAGGATACAAAGAAATGGCAGATGAACTGAATAGTTACTTTGCATCAGTCTTCACGGTGGAAGATACCAGTGGGATGCCAGAGCTCCAGGAGAATCATGGGGCAGAGGTGAGTGCAGTGGCCATTATTAAGGAGAAGGTTCTGGGGAATCTGAAAGTTCTGAAGATGGATAAGTCACCTGGACCGGATGGTCTACACCCCAGGGTCCTAAAAGAGATAGCTGAGGATATTGTGGAGGCATTGGTGATGATGTTTCAGGAATCACTGGAGGCAGGAAGGGTCCCAGAGGACTGGAAAGTGGCTAATGTAACACCACCATTTAAGAAGGGAGGGAGGCAGAAGACGGGAAATTATAGGCCGGTTAGCCTGACTTCGGTCATTGGTAAGATTTTAGAGTCTGTTAATAAAGATGAGATCGCGGAGTACTTGGAAGTGCATGATAAAATAGGACTGAGTCAGCACGGCTTTGTCAAAGGGAAGTCGTGTCTGACAAATCTGTTTGAGTTCTTTGAGGAGGTAACAATGAGTTAGACAAAGGAGAACTAGTGGACGTGATTCATTTAGATTTCCAGAAGGCCTTTGACAAGGTGCCGCATAGCAGATTGTTAAATAAGTTAAGAGCCCATGTTGTTAAGGGTAGGATCCTGGCATGGATAAAGGATTGGCTGACTGGCAGAAGGCAGAGAGTGGGGATAAAAGGGCCTTTTTCAGGATGGCAGCCGGTGACTAGTGATGTGCCTCAGGGGTCTGCGCTGGGACCACAACATTTCTCAATATATATTAATGATTTGGAAGAAGGAATTGAAGGCACTGTTGCTAAGTTTGCAGATGATACAAAGATCTGTAGAGGGACAGGTAGTATTGAGGAAGCAAGGGGGCTGCAGAAGGACTTGGACAAGCTAGGAGAGTGGGCAATGAAGTGGCAAATGAAATACAATGTGGAAAAGTGTGAGGTTATGCACTTTGGAAGGTAGAATATAGGCATAGACTATTTTCTGAATGGGGAAATGATTAGGAAATCAGAAGCACAAAGGGACTTGGGAGTCCTTGTTCATGATTCTAGGGCAGCACGGTAGCATAGTGGTTGGCACAGTTGCTTCACAGCTCCAGAGTCCCATGTTCGATTCCTGGCTTGGGTCACTGTCTGTGCGGAGTCTGCATATTTCCTCTCGGTGCTCCGGTTTCCTCCCACAGTCCAAAGATGTGCAGGTTAGGTAGATTGGTCATGTTAAATTGCCCTTAGTGTTCAAAAAGGTTGGCTGGGGTTACTGGATTACAGGGAGGGTGGAGGTGTGGGCTGTAGGGTGCTCTTTCCAAGAGCTGGTGCAGACTCGATGGGCCGAATGGCCTCCTTCGGCACTGTAAATTCTGTGATTCTTTGATTCTCTTCAGGTTAATGTGCAGGTTCAGTCGGCAGTTAAGAAGTGTGCCATCTAAAATGGCTGCCCGCAAAGAATGATGGGAATTATGGCCAGGTTTGGGAGACAGACAAGCTGCAGCTTGTATCTTTGCAAATGGCAGCCCAGAAGTATGCAGGAATTCACACCTGCAAATGGGCCATTCAAGGCAATTAAAGTAACAATGGGACCATCAGGTCCACCTCATCATTTCCAGACTAGGCGGCACCGATCTCCTGCTCGGAGCCCTCCCAGGATTGGCCACTGAGTGCCCATCCCAAAAGTCATGTGGCAGCCCCTGATTGGATGTGACCAATCAGAGGTTGGAGCCCTGAGGAATTGATTGGCAGTGACCCAGAAACTGCCCACAAAAGGGGCTGGGAAAACTCCAGCCAGTTAAAAGACAATGCAGCCATGATTTCTGCCTCTTTTGGGGCCAGCATGTGCACGACCAACTGTAGCAAAACAACCAAGTTCAAGGACCCATGACCATCCTGAAGGACGAACCCAGCTGAGACGAACCCAACAACTTCTAAGCGACCACGTGGACCCGGATAAAGGCCTTATCTCGTACAGTGCCGGTCATTCAAAATTAAGTAAAGGTCATCTTAGTTGTTAGGTGTAGTTTAGTATGGAGCCGCGTGTATTATTGCATATAGGTACAAGTCTTGTGTTATTAATAAACTGTGTTTTTGAGCTAACATACTAGTTGTGTGGTCATTTGGTCAATATAAGAACAGCTTGTGGTTCACATAAATGGTAAAAAGACAACAGAGGGCAAATGCAATGTTAGCATTCATGTCAAGAGGGCTAGAATACAAGACCAAGGATGTACCTCTGAGGCTGTATAAGGCTCTGCTCAGACCCCATTTGGAGTGTTGTGAGCAGCTTGAAAGTGCATAATGTCGTGTGAGAGTACCTTGAAGAAATGGGTGTTTATAAAATAGCTGCAGTGGGTGTACCTTTAACCTTTAAGAAATGGGTGTTTATCGGATGGCTGCAGTGATGTCAGAGAGTGGGTGGAGCTGGGCTGTCTGTCTGTTTTTACTTTCGCTTTGGGCTGACTGTTACACGGTGTGTTTTAGTTTCGCTTTGAGAGCTGGATAGCTGCAGTCACAGCAAGAAGGTGTATTAGTCTCACTCTCTGCAATCTAAAGACTGTCTCCAGATCCTTTGGTGATTTAAAAATAATACCTGCTTCTGTAGAGAAGTTAAACCTGATATATTTCGGTAAAAAGTTTTTTTTTTGTCTTATGGATGTTGCAAGGAAAGATTAAGAGTTACTTATAGAGTACTGTATTCTTTGGGGGATTTATTGGTGTTGATAGTTGTTAATTTACTGTGGTTTTATAAAGTGTTAACTGGTTTCATAAATAAACATTGTTTTAATTTAAAAGTACTGTAAATCTCTGTTGCATCACATGTGTAAAGTAGACCCGTGTGCTCCCCATAACCACAATCTATTAAAAGTTGTGGGTCAGGTGAACTCCATGATACACTTTGAGGTTCTCTCAACCCTGGCCCATAACAAGAATAAATAACGTCCATGAATTGTAGAACACCTCCATCCTTCCCCTCAGTTCAAATTTAACCTTCTTAAGAGTCAAGAATTCCAACAGTTCCCCCCACCATGGCACAGGGTGGAGAGGTTGCTCTCCATCCCAACAGGATCCGCCTTCGGGCGATCAACGAGGCGAAGGCTACAACATCTGTCTCCGCACCCGTTTCCTACACCGACCAGTCCGACACCCCGAATATGGCCTCCCGAAGGTCCAGGTCCAGTTTCACCTGCACCACTTTAGAGAATACCCTAAAAACCTGCTTCCAGTAATCCTCCAGCTTTGGACAAGCCCAAAACATATGAACGTGATTTGCGTGCCCCCCCCCCCCCCGCAACGTACACACACATCTTCTACCCCCCTAAAAGAACCGGCTCATACTCACCCTTATAAAGTCTGCTCTATATACCACCTTCAGCTGTTATCAGCCCCAACCTCACGCACGAGGTGGAGGCGTTCACTCTCCAGTGCTCCTCACACCAGAACCCCTCCTCCATATCCTCTCCCAACTCTTCCTCCCACTTTGCTTTGATCCCTTCCAGTGGTGCCTTCTCCTCTTCCAAAATAGCCCTGTACAACACCGACACTACCCCCTTCTCCAGTCCCCTTGTCGTCAGCACCCCCTCCAGCATTGTGCAAGCCGGCTCCACCGGGAAGCTTTGTATCTCCTTCCTGGCAAAATCTTGAACCTGCATGTATCTGAACATTTCCCCCTGCTCCAGCCCACACTTCGCTCCCTGCTCTTCAATCCTGCAAACCGACCCCCAAGAAACAAATCTTTTCGTGTCATAATCCCCTTCTCCTCCCAATTCCGAAAATTTCCGTCCTACTTCCCTGGCTCAAATCTGTGTTTCCCCCAATTTGTCATTTCCCTTGACCCTGCCCCCAACCCGAAGTGTTGGCAAAACTGCCTCCAAATTCTCAATGAAGCTATTATTACCGGACTCCCTGAGTATTTCCCCGGGCCATTGGGAGCGGCGCTGTGCTAGCTCCTTCAATCCCGACCCCCTGCACAAACTCTCTTCCATTCTGACCCACTGGGAATCAACCCCTCTGACCCAACTCCGCATCTTCTCCACATTCGCCGCCCAGTAATAATATGTCAGGTTCGGAAGACCTGCCTTCCCCTCTGAAACAGCACCTTTCTAACTATGGCCACCTTCCCTCCCCATATGAATGAGATAATCATTCCTTCAATCTCTCTGAAAAATGCCTTTAGCAGGAAAATCGGCAGGCATTGGAAAATAAACAGAAATTGCGCAACACATTCATTTTAACCGTCTGTACCCGACTTGCCAGTGACAGAGGGAGACCATCCCACCTTGCCAGATCAGCTTTCACTCTCCTCACCAAACTAAAAATGTTGTATCTACGGAGCCCCCCCAACTCCCGAGCAACCTGTCCCCCCAGGTATCTAAAATGAGTCCCTGCCCTCGGCTCCTTATATAGTAGATTTACCGAGTTCACAAATCTTGGTCCAATCCCTAACCGCTCCAGAACTGCTATCAAGTACCCCCATTCTACCTGGTCAAACGCTTTCTCGGCGTCCAATGCCACAACCACCTGTTTACTTGCCCTCCGCGGGTGCCATAACAACATTCAATACCATTCTGACGTTCGAAAAGAGCTGCCTCCCTCTCACGAACCCGTCGGACATTCACCTATCACCTTCGGGAGGCACTCCTTCAGCCTACCCGCCAGTACCTTCGCCAATACCTTTGCGTCCACGTTTAAAAGTGATATGGGCCGAGACGACCCACACTCCGTCAGATCCTTATCTTTTTTAAGGAACAGGGAAATCGATGCTTGCCCCAAAGTTTGTGGTAACACCCCCTTCCCTATTGCCTCTTCAAACATCCCCACCATCAGGGGTGCCAGCTTATCCTTAAATTTTTTATAATATTCCACCGGAAACGCATCCGGCCCTGCCACCTTCCCCGACTGCATCCTCCCAATCACATCTTTTATCTCCTGCTCCATTATCGCTCCTTATAATGTTGCACTGTCCCCCTCCCCTAATCTCGGGTACTCCAGCCCCTCTAGAAATCCCTGCATCTCCCAGTCTGCCTCAGGTGGCTCTGACCTGTACAGCCTCTCATAGAATGCCTCAAAGACATTGTTAATCAGATCCAGAGCCACCACCAACTTCCCTGCCCTATCCCGCACCTGAACAATTTCCCTTGCCGCCTCCCTCCGAAGCTGAACCACTAATAATGACCCACCTTCTCTCCATGCTCATAAACTGCACCCCTTGCTTGCCTCAGTTGGCGCACCGCCTTCCTGGTAGATAGCCGGTCAAAGCTCGCCTGTAGTTCCTTCCTCTTTTCTAACTTTGCTGGGTCCCCAGCTTCTGCATAACTCCTATCTACCTCCAGCATCTCATCTGTTACCCTCTGCCGCTCCAACCTCTCCTCTTTGTCCACCCTGGCCTTAAACAAGATCACCTCACCCCTCACCACTGCCTTTAGAGCCTCCCAGACAACTGCCATCGACACCTCACCCATACAGTTGAAACCGACATATTCCTCGATTACTTTTTCAATTTTGTCACAGGACCCTCGGTCCCCCAACAGTCCCATATCTAATTTCCACACCGTCCTCTGTACTACCCCCTTCTCCAGTACCATATCCACCCAATGCGGAGCATGATCTGATACTGCAATTGCCGAGTACTCTGACCCCTTAACCCCAGCCAGCAAAGCCTCCCCCACCACGAAAAAGTCAATCCGCGAGTATACCTTATGGACTGACGAGAAAAACGAGTACTGCCGCTCCCTCGAGTGCAGAAACCTCCAAGGTTCCACCCCTCCCATTTCCACCATTAGCCCAGCCGATGCCTTTGCGCCCCCTGAAGGGACCAGCAAGAGCGGCTCTGACCTGTCCAACCTTGGCTTCTGCACTAAGTTCTAGTCCCCCCCCCCCCCCACTATCAGTTCATGTGTGTTCAAGTCGGGGATGGCCCCAAACGCCTTCTTCGATAATCCCACATCGTCCCAATTGGGACCATATACATTTACCAGCGCCACTAACCTCCCCTCCAGTGCCCCTGTCACAATCACATATCTACCCCCCTGATCTGCCACCACATTCTCCATCTGGAAGCGTACTCTTTTGCTGACCATTACCGCTACCCCTCGAGCACTTCTGTCAAATCCAGAGTGAAACACCTGACTAACCCAGTCCTTTATAAGTCTCACCTGGTCCTTCACCCTCAAGTGAGTCACCTGCAGCATTGCTACATCGGCTTTCAAACTTTTAAGATGCGCAAGCACCCTTGACCTCTTGACCAGACCTCCTAACTCCCTCACGTTCCACATGACTATCCTAACTGGTGGTCTCTCACCCCTCTCCCTTCTTATCCACCATCATCATACCACCGGGCTCTGCCCCATGAGCCTGACCTGCCCCTGTCCATTATTAACATCGAACCCTTTCCCCCCTCTCCCAGAATCCCCTCTACACTTCCTCTCGAAAAACATCTCCCAGTATCGATCACTTTCCCCCCACCCTTGCTCGAGGCCCATCAAAACTTGCTAACCAGGCTCCAATGTCCGCAGCCCTCCTCTCACCTCACCTCCGTTCACTATCCAACTTTAGTTAGCTAGCAAGGGTGTCCCCCTCCCTCCAAGGCATACCAGTCCCAGAAGAAAAAAAAAGAAAAAAAAAACAATTCAACCCATACAATTTACTAAAATAACATCTAACCTTCGCAACAAAGAATGCCAAACAACCCAAACAAAAAGTTAAACTCTGTAACAATGTTAAGTGAAGTAAATTACAATACACTTCAATGAAAAGAAAGTGATAGCATTTATACATTTTCCAGCTCCCCAATCACAGTCCACAGTCTCTCTTCCAGCTCCGACCCTCAAGTCTGTCCCAAGCCTTCTGCCTTCACAAACGCCTCAGCCGCCACCACTGTTTCAAAATAAAAAATTTTGGCGTTATACGTCACCCTCAGGTTCGCCGGGTATAACATACCAAATCACACCCCCTTGTTGTACAGTGCCGCCTTCATTCGGCCGAACGACACTCGTCTTTTTGCCAACTTCACCGTCAAGTCCTGGTAAATCCGAACTCGAGCACCATTTCACTGCACGTCGCCCTTCTGCTTTGCTCCTTCATGTAGTATTTATGGAAGCAGATAATTACTGCTCTTGGCGGTTCATTTACTTTGGGCTTCGGCCTTAACGACCGATGAGCTCGGTCCAGCTCATACCGGGAGTGGTTCTCCCCCTCCCCCATCAACTCCGCCAGCACCTTAGCGAAGTACTCTGTTGGCCTTGAGCCCTCTGTCCCTTCGGGCAAGCCCACAATTCTCAGAATAATGTCGCCTCAAGCGGTTCTCCAAGTCCTCGACCTTTGCTCGGAGTCCTCTGTTGACCTCCACCATCCTCCACAGCTCGACACCCATCGAGGTGAACTGGTCGCTGTGCTGCAACACAGCCTGCTCCACTTCCTCATCTTCTCGCCCTGCTCTCTCACCTCGGCCGATGTCCTTGCCACAGCTACCCTCACCGGGGCGATTGCCTCATTCACCAATGACTTCAATGCGACCGCCATCTACTTCCTCAACGCCTTCATGTGCCTCGCAAACTGCTTTTCCAGCTCCACAGCCATCACCTCGGTCATCTATTCCATCGCAAGCAGTCTGGCATCCGCCATCCTGTCAGAGCTTTTGCTTGTCCTCTCATTTGACGGCAAACCCACATTTCCTCCCTTCTTCGATGCTGCTTTTCACATCCTTTAAGACTTATTGTTTTTCTCTTTCTTTCTTCAACCTTTAAAAAAAAATTCTTTAAAAAATATTCCCCCGGGACCAGACTTCAGACTTCTTAAAAACACATTTTAAGCGTGAGCCACCCGATGTGAAACATCTCCACCACATTGCACACTGTCTTCGGGCCTGCCGCCTTATGTTCAGTTTGGCTATGCCCCCGATGCTCCAAATGCCGAGTGCCCTGGGCCGGACGCCTCAGCACCGGCTGCCCGACATGTGCATGGGGTTCCTCGCCGGTTCCCAAACCGGCCCGGCTTGACGCCTGGGACGGCCCCAAAGGCTGACGACAATAGGGGGGGGAGCAGAAAAAAGGGGAAACCCTTGAAAGCACCGTAACCAGTGGACACTGGCGGGAGCTCCTCTCAATGCGACTGGCCCGCTCGCGAACGCCACCGGAAGTTGATAGTTTTGAGGATTGTCAGAGGATACTGCAGGACAGAGATAAGTTGGACACTTGGGCAGAGAAATGGCAAATGGAGTTTAATCCAGACCAATGTGAGGTAATGCATTTTGCTAGGTACTTTTAAAAATAAATTTAGAGTACCCAATTTTTTTTTTTCCAATTAAGGGGGCAGCACGGTAGCATGGTGGATAGCACAATCGCTTCACAGCTCCAGGGTCCCAGGTTCGATTCCCGGCTTGGGTCACTGCCTGTGCGGAGTCTGCACATTCTCCCCGTGTGTGCGTGGGTTTCCTCCGGGTGCTCCGGTTTCCACCGGTTTCCTCCCACAGTCCAAAGATGTGCAGGTTAGGTGGATTGGCCATGATAAATTGCCCTTAGTGTCCAAAATTGCGCTCAGTGTTGGGTGGGGTTACTGGGTTATGGGGATAGGCTGGAGGTGTGGGCTTGGGTAGGGTGCTCTTTCCAAGAGCCAGTGCAGGCTCGATGGGCTGAATGGCCTCCTTCTGCATTGTAAATTCTATGAAAGTGGCAATTTAGCGTGGCCAATCCACCTAACCTGCACATCTTTGGGTTGTGGGGGTGAAACCCACGCAGACATGGGGAGAATGAACAAACTCCACATGGACAGTGACCCAGGGCGAGGATTCAAACCTGGGTCCGCAGCGCCGCAGTCCCAGTGCTTTCCATTGCGCCACATGCCACCCGCTTTTCGTAGGACTAACATAAAGGGGGAAAATACCGTAAATGGTAAAACTCTGAGGAATATGGAAAGTCGGAGAGATCTGGGCATGCAGGTCCACAGATCTGTGAAAGTGGCAACACAAATGGACAAGGTAGTCAAGAAAGCACACGGAATGCTTGCCTTCATTGGACAGGGTATCAAGTATAAAAACTGTCAATTCACGTTACAGTTGTATAGAACCTTGGTAAGGCCGCACTTGGAATATTACGCACAGTTCTGGCCACCACACTACCAGAAGGCTGTGGAGGCTTTGGACAGTGTTATAACTTGCCTGCTTACCATTGGCTGGGGACTAATGACAATCCCACAATCCTGTGGGAGTATGAGCTTCCCCAATGAGGGGGGCGGAGAAACCATTAGTAAACTCCATGTATAAATAAAGCTGGCCAGTTTGGAACCAGCAGGAAGGTGTGTGCAACAAGGGAAGTTGCTGCTGCTGTTATATATGTATATATGTTATTGTAAATAAATGTTATTGCTTTGTATCCTTAAAATTCGTACTGGATTCTTCGTGGCCCTCACAAAACTGGCGACGAGGGTTAAAGTGAATAGCTGTCGACACTGCTGAAGCCACCTCCCTGGATTTTTGTTGGATACAGGTTGGAAGTTGTTTTCTATTATACCATGCCTCTGTACGGACGTTTGGATGTTTTTGATGCTGCGCTGGAAAGCTGGAACCAGTACGCACAACGGATGCATTACTATTTCCGGGCAAACAATATCACCGAAAACTAGCGCCAGGTGGTCATATTGCTCACCGCCTGCGGCCCGCATACATTTGGGGTGATTAGGAGCCTTACGTACCCAGCTGCGCCGGACACCAAAACGTTTGATGAATTTGTGAATTTAGTGGGGCAACATTTTAACCCAACCCCGTCCACGATAGTCCAGCGTTACCGGTTTAACACTGCTGAGAGGACCCCAGGAGAATCCCTTGCCGACTTTCTATCCAGGCTACGCAGGATTGCGGAGGACTGTGACTACGGTGAGACCTTGTCAGAAATGTTACGCGACTGTTTGGTTTGCGGTATTAACAATGCGGCCACTCAGAGAAAGTTGTTAACTGAGCCAACATTGACTTTTCAACAGGCCATCCAAATAGTATTGTCCCGAGAGAGCGCAGAACGAGGAGTGCAGGAGCTACAGGGAATGGAGGTGCATGCCTTGGGGCGCAACCCCTTTTTCCGAAAACGTCCCACCGCACTCCTGCAGTACCTTGGGCGAGGCGACGTCCGGACCGACGCCAGTGGCCGTTGGACATTTCTCCCCGAAGGGAGCCTTCTCCAGAACCAATGGATGAGGAGCCATGTCCGTGTCAGACTTGTAGGAGCCGACCCCGTCGCGGACGCCGGTCCTGGGGGCGCCAGAGGCGCCGTCGTTCCGACCGAAACTGGCACCAGCCCAGGGGCCGTACCTTCCATGTGGGTGAACCTGCGGCAACTACTCCTCAGGACGTGGAGACGGAGGACGACTGCCTGCAGCTGCATTGTGTGGCAGCTCCCCATGTGGCCCCCATTAAGGTGACAGTACGGATCAATGGTCACCCGCTTGAGATAGAGTTGGACACTGGCACAGCGGGCTCCGTGATCGCCCAGAGGGACATTCGACCGCATCAAGCAGGGTATACAGACCCTTACATTAACCGACACACAGGCCAGGTTGGCCACCTACACAGGGGAACCACTGGACATTGCAGGAACTACAATGACCCCTGTTGTTTATGGACGCCAGGAGGGGCGTTTCTCACTTATCGTGGTGCGCAGCCATGGGCCCAGCCTGTTGGGTCGGGACTGGTTGCGCCATTTGCGGTTGCAATGGCAGCACATCCTCCAAACATTTCTGGAGGGTTGACTGAGGTGCTAGGACGATACCCAGATGTATTCCAGCCCGGTTTGTGGAAAATAAAAGGGGCCGTAGCCCATATCCAAATCAAACCAGGAGCCACGCTGTGCTATTTCTGGGCTCGCCCGGTGCCTTATGCCTTGTTCGAGAAGGTTTGAAGGGGAGCTCACTCGTTTGGAGAGTTTGGGTATTATCAGCCCCGTCCGTTTCGCTGACTGGGCAGCACCAATTGTACCTATAATGAAGCCAGATGCCACAGTTTGCTTATGTGCCGACTATAAACTTACAGTGAATACGGCTTCCCGACTCGACCGATATCCAATGCCTCGCATAGAGGATCTCTACGCGAAGCTTGCAGTCGGACTCTTGTTCACAAAATTAGATATGAGTCACGCCTACCTACAGTTGGAGCTGGACCCTGCCTCCCGACCATATGTAACGATTAATACACACCGGGGCCTGTATGAATATACACGGTTGCCCTTTGGAGTATCCTCTGCCTGCGCTATTTTTCAACGTGTTATGGAGGGCATTTTGAGAGGTTTACCACGTGTGGCTGTCTACCTAGATGACGTGTTGATTACAGGGACATCGGAGCAGGAACATTTGGAAAATCTGGAGGCTGTCCTTAGACGCTTTTCGGAGGCTGGAGTCCGTTTACGTCGCACAATGTGCGTATTTCTGGCAAAGGAATTAGTCTACCTAGGTTATCGGGTGGACCGCGAAGGTTTGCACCCCGTCGCAGAGAAGGTACGTGCTATTCAACATGCCCCCGCCCCGATTGACACTTCGCATCTTCGTTCTTTTCTCGGTCTCGTAAACTATTACGGAAAGTTCCTCCCCAATCTGGCAACTATGCTGGCCCCGTTGCACCTTCTGCGAAAGAAAAATCACACCTGGGTTTGGGGTCAGCCGCAAGAAACCGCTTTCCGGCGGGTAAAGCAACAATTGTTGTCGTCTGGGTTACTAACCCACTATGATCCTGGAAAGCCTTTGCTCGTCACATGTGATGCATCCCCGTATGGTATTGGGGCCGTCCTGTCCCACAAGATGGAGAACGGGGCCGAGCGGCCGACAGCTTTCGCCTCCCGCACATTGACTGCAGCGGAGAAAAAGTACGCGCAGGTCGAGAAGGAGGGCCTGGCAGCGGTTTTTACGGTGAAACGTTTCCAAAATGTTGGCCTGGAGTTATGTCTGGTGGCCAGGCCTCGACACCGACATTGAGAAGGTGGCCCAAAACTGCTCCATTTGCCAGGAGCATCAGAAGCTTCCGCCGGCCGCGCCCCTACATCACTGGGAATGGCCAGGGCGGCCTTGGGCGTGCTTGCATGCGGATTTCGCCGGCCCTTTTCAAGGATCCATGTTCCTTCTATTAATCGACACCCAGTCTAAATGGCTAGAGGTGCATAAGATGCTGGGCACAACGTCCTGCACAACAATTGAGAAGATGCGTTTGTCTTTTAGCACGCATGGCCTCCCCGAGGTGCTGATCACGGATAATGGCACTCCATTCACGAGTGAGGAGTTTGCGAGGTTCATGAAGGTGAACGGCATACGCCATATCCGCACTGCCCCTTACCACCCGGTTTCAAATGGGTTGGCAGAGTGCGCAGTGCAGACATTCAAACGAGGCCTAAAGAAGCAGTCTTCTGGATCAATGGACACGAGACTGGCTCGCCTTTTGTTTTCGTATAGGACCACCCCCCATGCGGTGACTGGGGTAGCTCCCGCAGAACTCCTAATGGGCTGGAGACTTCGCACCCGCCTTAGTATGGTTTTCCCGGACATTGGCGCAAAAGTACACTGCACACAAGAATGGCAGGGACAGGGTTTTTCCTGGCACCGGCCGATTCGGCAGTTTGTGCCCGGTGACCCAGTGTTCGTTCGGAATTTTGCTGGTGGTGCCCAGTGGGTTCCTGGTGTAATCTTTCGCCAAACGGGCCCTATATCTTACCAGGTGCAAGCCCAGGGTCGTCTCCAGCGCAAACATGTTGACCACGTTCGGTCCAGAAGACTATCCCTTCCAAAGATTCCCCGCCCCCGGAGCTCATTGCTACAGCCACAGAGACCAGACACAATGGAAGGTAGTCCTCACAATCTTCCTCTGCTGCCTCACTCAAAGCCTGCGCAGGTTGTTACAGAACCGCGCGGAGATAGAGACGCCGAGATGACAGAGGCAGCAGACTCTGACTCCGAGATGGAGACACAGGACGCATCAGAGGGGGAATCCTCGTGCCCACGGGCCGTGGATGTACAACCGTTACACCGTTCATCACGGAAACGCTGGTCTCCATCTCGTTACAGGCCGCCTGATCCAGCGCCGTGTGCAAATGGTGTCCGGCCTGCGGCAAAACGAGTCCGACGCCCTCCTTCGCCAGGGTCTTTGGTGGATTCCTTGGACTTTGGGGGGGAAGGGATGTTATAACCTGCCTGCTTACCATTGGCTGGGGACTAATGACAATCCCACAATCCTGTGGGAGTATGAGCTTTCCCAATAAGGGGGGCGGAGAAACCATTAGTAAACTCCATGTGTAAATAAAGCTGGCCAGTTTGGAACCAGCAGGAATGTGTGTGCAGCAAGGGAAGTTGCTGCTGCTGTTATATATATGTGTTATTGTAAATAAATGTTATTACTTTGTATCCTTAAAACTCGTGCTGGATTCTTCGTGGCCCTCACAAAAGACAGGGTGCAGGGGAGGTTTTCCAGGATGTTGCCTGCATGATGTTCTCTGCTTTCTTTGTCTGGATGTCTTGAACGTAGTGTTGAACAAAGAACATCGAGCTAAGTAAATTAAGAAAACTTTTTTATTATCACTACTTAAATAAGATTCAAATGTAGTCCTAAGTATAAGGTTACTAAAATAAACGATGCGATAACTCTAACTACAGAACTCTCAAATACCCAACTACTCTATCTCACACCTAAACACCTTCTAGAATCCTGAGAATCAAGGGTTGTCACGCGATATATATGTGACTGCTCTTGATCACTATCTGGTGGTGGGAAGTATTTACATGAAATTGTTAACCCTTTATCTCATACAAAACCCATATTGTTACAGCTGGTCTGGAGGGTGTTACCTATGCGGAGAGGCTGAATAGACTCGGACTGTTTTCATTAGAACAAGTAAGGTTGAGGGATGACCTGATAGAGGTCTACAAGATCATGAGGGGCATGGATAAAGTGGATGGGCAGGCACTCTTTCCCAGGCTGGAGAGGTCAGTCACCAGCGGGCTTAAGTTTAAGGTCCGTGGGGCAAGGCTTAGAGGAGATGTAAGAGGCAGGTTTTTTACACAGAAGGTAGTGACTGCCTTGGATGCGTTGCCAGGGAATGTTGTGGAAGCAGATACATTAACAAATAGAATAGTTCATGGATAGGATGGGTATAGAGGGATTGGCACAAGGAAGATCTGAGGGTTTTGACCAACGTTAGTATCATGACTGGTCCAGGCTTGGAGAGCTGAAGGGCCTGTTCCTGTGCTGTATTGTTCTTTGTTTTCTTTGAAAAGGCAGGAAAATGACAACAATGTTCATTTGCAGAGCCGGTGCACACACAATAGACCAAATGGCCTCCTGCCCTGTGACAATTCTGTGAATCTGTTTACAACAGCAGCCTAGTCTCTGAGTTCCATTGTTTTGCATTGTGTCTGAAGAGTGTTGTGCGTTCTTTAAATCACCGACAACAAGGACTTCCAACAAAAGTAGTTTATTCCTGATCTTAACAGTTATATACAACACTTGATCTCTGGCCGCATTCCCGGGGGCCACTCCCACTCTCCCGCCACATGATCTCATTTATAGCTGCGTCATCACATTCGCTCGTGACCACTTGGTCTGCATCTTTCCCGTTAGCTGGGACACTGGTGGTGTGAGATGTGACAGTGGGCGCCACAGGAAAGTATATACAGACCATTGTGTAACATACAATTAAAGAAACTGATCATGTATAACAATTTCATCTACATATTGAGGCATGGATTGGGCTGTAGAAACTGGTGCACAGATCATCGTGTCTCCTTCTCCCCCACCCCCTTTTCTGTTGGAAATTGAAATTCAAAAGTCAGTCCTCTGCTAACTGGTAATAAAGTCCTCTAATCTTGTGTTTGACCTGCTCAGGCATCCTGAACGTGTGATTACACAGGTTGGTGGTGTTGTAGGCTCTCTGTCACCAGTATCCTCACTGTTAGCAACACGGGGCATTTCAGCTATGTGTTCGTCAGTTGCAGGGTTTGGTGCATTGGCATTTGTAGCCATCTGCACGGCTGCTGATGCAGGGGGCTGGTGCCATAGGCCGGATGACTGAAGTAGCTTGTTAACTGTTGCTGCTGGTTCTGCTACTTGCAGTAATGACGGCGTTTGTGTACATAGTGTGGGGCGACCGAGGCTATTGTGTAGCTGTTCGGTTGTGAGGCAATACTGTCTAAGGCCACCTATTGGTCATGGCTACATGCGGTCTGAATTCTGACCATTTGACCAGATGTTATAGGGCCAAGTCAATGTGCACCTTGATCATAGTGCATTTTGCTTTTCAATCTGCGTTGCAGGTGGGCATCATTCATGTTCTCCCAGTGAGCCAGAGAGAAGACAGCCAGAGTGAGACAGCAAAGAGTGAGTTTGGGAATTTGAATCTAGGTGGGAATTGAATTGAATTGAATTGAATCAGTAAGGCTGCTCCTTTTAAATTTCAGGAGTTTAAATTAATTTAAATTAAGCTAGTATTGTGCAGTGTAGGTTAACAAGGGCTGCCCCACCCACTCACATAACTGGTTGGCAGTTAAGTGTCAGTCACTTTAATCTACTTTGATCTAAAAGCAGGTGGGGGAGGGGAGTCAATTCAGGACAGTTTAAAAAGAGCAACTTGTAAACTCACTCCCAATGAGTTCTCCCAGTGAGCCAGAGAAGACAGAGCCAGGAGTGAGACACAGCTAAGAGTGAGTTTGGGAATTTGAATCTAGGTGGGAATTCAAAGCTGGGTGGGGAGGAAGTGCTTTTTATCCCTGGTAAGTAACTGGTAAGTAGTGGTTCTGTTTTTCTGTTTCTTTTCATTGGATTATTCATTTATTTTTTCTTTGTTTTTTTTGTTGAAATTGTAGTTGTTGAAGTTAACCGAAGGTTTAAGACATGGCAGGAGATCTCAGACCCGTGTCATGCTCCTCGTGTGCGATGTGAGAGCTCAGGGACACATCCACTGTCCCTGGCTCCTTCACGTGCAAGAAGTGTGTCCAGTTGCAGCTCCTGTTAGACCACTTGACGGCTCTGGAGCTGCGGATGGACTCACTTTGGAGCATCCGCGATGCTGAGGACGTCGTGGATAGCACGTTTAGCGAGTTGGTCACACCGCAGGTGAAAGGTACTGAGGGAGATAGTAAATGGATGACCAAAAGACAGAGCAAGAGTAGGAAGGCAGTGCAGGTGTCCCCTGCGGTCATCTCCCTGGCTCACCAGGGGAAGGCAGCAGCAGCCAGGTTCATGGCACCGTGGCTGGCTCTGCTGTGCAGCTGGGCAGGAAGAAGAATGGCAGGGCTTTAGTGATAGGGGACTCAATTGTAAGGGGAATAGACAGGTGTTTCTGAGGACGCAATCGAGACTCCAGGTTGGTATGTTGCCTCCCTGGTGCAAGGGTCAAGGATGTCTCGGAGCGGCTGCAGGACATTCTGGGGGGGAGGATGAACAGCTAGCTGTCGTGGTGCACATAGGCACCAACGATATAGGTAAAAAACGGGACAAGGTCCTACAAGCTGAATTTAGGGAGCTAGGAGTTAAACTAAAAAGTAGGACCTCAAAGGTAGTAATCTCAGGATTGCTACCAGTGCCACGAGCTAGTCAGAGTAGGTATGTCAGGATAGAGAGGATGAATACATGGCTCGAGAGATGGTGCAAGAGGGAGGCATTCAAATTCCTGGGACATTGGAACCGGTTCTGGGGGGGGGGGGGGGTGGGACCGGTACAAATCGGACGGTCTGCACCTGGGCAGGACTGGAACTGACGTCCTAGGGGGGGTGTTTGCTAGAGCTGTTGGGGAGAGTTTAAACCAATGTGACAGGGGGATGGGAACTGATGCAGGAAGTTGGAAGGTAGTAAAACAGGGACAGAAATAAAAGGCAGTAAGGGGGAAAGTGTAAGGCAGAGAAGCCATAGTCAAAAATGAAAAAGGGCGACACTACAAGGTACAGTGGCTGAGGGGAGCTCAGTGAATAGGACCAAGAATACTAAAAGAAATAAAACGGGAAGTGAAAACATTAATGGTAAGCGACGCGGCAGACTGTTTCATGCAGATATGGGTTCGACGGCAAGGAAAATTAGGAGAAAGGTTAAGAGGAAATATAACTTAGGAGAGGTTACTGATCGAGGTGTTAAGATTCAGAACAGAGGTAAAAATGCCATCATAAGTGTACTTTACCTGAATGCTCGTAGTATTCATAATAAGGTAAATGAGTTGATGGCGCAAATCATCGTGAATGACTATGATTTAGTGGCCATTACTGAAACATGGTTAAAGGATGGTCACGACTGGGAGTTAAATATCCGAGGGTATCAAACTTTTCGGAAGGACAGAGTGGATGGTAAGGGAGGTGGTGTAGCTCTGTTATTTAAGGATGACATCCGGGCAACAGTAAGGGATGACATTGGTGCTGTGGAGGATAAGGTTGAATCCATTTGGGTGGAAATCAGGAATAGTAAGGTGAAAAAGTCACTATAGGAGTAATCTATAGGCCACCAAATAGTAACATTATGGTGGGGCAGGCAATAAACAAAGAAATAACTGATGCATGTAGAAATGGTACAGCAGTTATCATGGGGGATTTTAATCTACATGTCGATTGGTTTAACCAGGTCGGTCAAGGCAGCCTTGAGGAGGAGTTTATAGAATGTATCCGCGATAGTTTCCTAGAACAGTATGTAATGGAACCTATGAGGGAACAAGCGGTCCTAGATCTGGTCCTGTGTAATGAGACAGGATTGATTCAGGATCTCATAGTTAGGGATCCTCTCAGAAGGAGTGATCACAATATGGTGGAATTTAAAATACAGCTGGAGGGTGAGAAGGTAAAATCAAGCACTAGTGTTTTGTGCTGAAACAAAGGAGATTACAATGGGATGAGAGGAGAACTATCTAAGGTAGACTGGGAGCAAAGACTTTATAGTGAAACAGTTGAGGAACAGTGGAGAGCCTTCCAAGTGATTTTTCACAGTGCTCAGCAAAGGTTTATACCAACAAAAAGGAAGGACGGTAAAAAGAGGGAAAATCGACCGTGGATATCTAAGGAAATAAGGGAGAGTATCAAATTGAAGGAAAACACATACAAAGTAGCAAAGATCAGTGGGATACTAGAGGACTGGGAAATCTTTAGGGGTCAACAGAAAGCTACTCAAAAAGCTATAAAGAAGAGTAAGATAGATTCTGAGAGTAAACTTGCTCAGAATATAAAAACAGATAGTAAAAGTTTCTACAAATACATAAAACAAAAAAGAGTGGCTAAGGTAAATACTGGTCCTTTAGAGGATGAGAAGGGAGATTTAATAATGGGAGATGAGGAAATGGCTGAGGAACTGAACAGGTTTTTTGGGTCGGTCTTCACAGTGGAAGACACAAATAACATGCCAGTGACTGATGGAAATGAGGCTATGACAGGTGAGGACCTTGAGAGGATTGTTATCACCAAGGAGGTAGTGATGGGCAAGCTAATGGGGCTAAAGGTAGACAAGTCTCCTGGACCTGATAGAATGCATCCGAGAGTGCTAAAAGAGATGGCTAGGGAAATTGCAAATGCACTAGTGATAACTTACCAAAATTCACTAGACTCTGGGGTGGTCCCGGCGGATTGGAAATTAGCAAACGTGACACCACTGTTTAATAAAGGAGGTAGGCAGAAAGCGGGTAATTATAGGCCAGTGAGCTTAACTTCGGTAGTAGGGAAGATGCTGGAATCTATCATCAAGGAAGAAATAGTGATGCATCTGGATGGAAATTGTCCCATTGGGCAGACGCAGCATGGGTTCATAAAGGGCAGGTCATGCCTAACTAATTTAGTGGAATTTATTGAGGACATTAACAGTGCGGTAGATAACGGGGAGCCAATGGATGTGGTATATCTGGATTTCCAGAAAGCCTTTGGCAAGGTGCCACACAAAAGGTTGTGGCATAAGATAAAGATGCATGGCATTAAGGGGAAAGTAGTAGCATGGATAGAGGATTGGTTAATTAATAGAAAGCAAAGAGTGGGGATTAATGGGTGTTTCTCTGGTTGGCAATCAGTAGCTAGTGGTGTCCCTCAGGGATCAGTGTTGGGCCCACAACTGTTCACAATTTACATAGATGATTTGGAGTTGGGGACCAAGGGCAATGTGTCCAAGTTTGCAGACGACACTAAGATAAGTGGTCAAGCATAAAGTGCAGAGGATACTGGAAGTCTGCAGAGGAATTTGGATAGGCTAAGTGAATGGGCTAGGGTCTGGCAGATGGAATACAATGATGACAAATGTGAGGTTATCCATTTTGGTAGGAATAACAGCAAAAGGGATTATTATTTAAATGATAAAATATTAAAACATGCTGCTGTGCAGAGAGACCTGGGCGTGCTAGTGCATGAGTCGCAAAAAGTTGGTTTTCAGGTGCAACAGGTGATTAAGAAGGCAAATGGAATTTTGTCCTTCATTGCTAGAGGGATGGAGTTTAAGACTAGGGAGGTTCTGCTGCAATTGTATAAGGTGTTAGTGAGGCCACACCTGGAGTATTGTGTTCAGTTTTGGTCTCCTTACTTGAGAAAGGACGTACTGGCACTGGAGGGTGTGCAGAGGAGATTCACTAGGTTAGTCCCAGAGCTGAAGGGGTTGGATTACAAGGAGAGGTTGAGTATACTGGGACTGTACTCGTTGGAATTTAGAAGGATGAGGGGGGATCTTATAGAAACATATAAGATTATGAAGGGAATAGATAGGATAGATGCGGGCAGGTTGTTTCCACTGGTGGGTGAAAGCAGAACTAGGGGGCATAGCCTCAAAACAAGGGGAAGTAGATTTAGGACTGAGTTTAGGAGGAAATTCTTCACCCAAAGGGTTGTGAATCTATGGAATTCCTTGCCCAGTGAAGCAGTAGAGGCTCCTTCATTAAATGTTTTTAAGATAAAGATAGATAGTTTTTTGAAGAATAATGGGATTAAGGGTTATGGTATTCGGGCCGGAAAGTGGAGCTGAGTCCACAAAAGATCAGCCATGATCTCATTGAATGGTGGAGCAGGCTCGAGGGGCCAGATGGCCTACTCCTGCTCCTAGTTCTTATGTTGGTTTCAAGTTTGGCCTGCAGCAGAGCCTTGGCAGTAGGAATCGTAGTAGTTTTGTGTTGACGAGGGCAGGCCCTGTCATGGTAGATTTCACGGGCTAAGGAGTGCAGCATAGTAGTCTGTGCAATCCTGTGCACATTTGCCGAGAAGATCTATACAATTCGCTACCCCAGAGTGCGGTGGATGATGGGACAGTGAGTAAGTTTAAGATGCATTTGGACAGATTTTTAATTCATAATGGGTTGAAGGGTTAGGGAGAATGGGCAGGACGGTGGAGCTGAGGCCGTGATGAGATCAGCCATAATCGTATTGAACAGTGGAGAGGCTCTGGAGGCAATATTGCCCACTTCTGCTCCTAGTTCTGATGTTCTAAGAAATAACTATTCTGTTTGATTTCACCATCCAGCTCTTAGTCTGTAGCCCCATAGGTAACAGCACCTCAAGCACCAATCTGGTGTTGTTGATTAAAAAGGGGATTTCTTAATAAATTTAGAGAGCAGGGTTTTTGGGGAATGTGCTGTTCTCTGCCTTGCTCAATCCGATAGCTTCAACGTATAGTGTTGATCAGAGAACAACGAGAGTCTTGTAAACCAACAGAACTATTTTATTGAACACTGCTAATTGGATTCGACACTTATCCATAAGAAACAAACAATTGATTGATCACACATAAACTATGCTCACTATACTCATCTACATCTACCTCACTAACATAATAAACTACTCTCTTGCTCTCTCACTATCTTCGGTCCTTCTAGCCAGCTCCTACTCCAACCTTCTGTCCCACATGTCTCTGCATCACCCCTTATATACTTCTGAGACTATCTCCCTCTCATGGCTCTTTGTGTACATTTTATTAACCCTTACTTTACTGGCATGTATAATAATACCACATTTCCCCCTTTTGTCGAAAGAAAAAGTATTCAAATATTTTTATTTTATTCTTATGTGATGCAGTATAACACATATACTCATTGTCCTATCACTAGAGTGGGAGTGACCCCGGGAATGCGGGCAGAGATCAAGTGTTGTATATAACTGTTAAGATCAGGACACTATCACTAATCACTACATCTGACACTAACCCTCTATCTCTCTAAACCCTGTTGATACAATAAAGATAGATAATAAGAAACATACATATCAACATCAGAGTTATGTCAGTTGCATGCATTTGAGGAACGTTCTTTTACGTTTATAAACTTTTTAAAGTCCAGAATTTGTGTGTGGACTCAGTCTTCACTGTGTTATTGTTACAGTGCGAAGTTATCAGTCCAAGCAATTAAAAGTTCCATTGGTCTGAACCATTCTTTGTGTCGACTCGGTCTCTCACCGTGCCTTTGATGTCGCTTTTGTGCTTTCCCTGCCCTCAAAACCTGCATGCCGTTTGTTCTGTGTGCATGATCATGTGTTGTTCTGTGTGCAACAAGCACCACGACCCGACCATCATCATCAGTGCCCTCAGACTCTTCTGAGTTCCTCTTGAACTCTTGACATTCCACAAACCTTCAACTTCCCGTCAGCTGTGCTCCCACATGTTCTGTTCACTGGTACACTTTGCTTATCAGCCTTCATACAGTGCAGCTGAGACCCGTCAGTCACTCTTTCACTCTGCACAACTGGATTTCTCCCAGTGATGGCACTGTTATATGACGATTTTGTAATATATATATTACTCCTTTTGTCTAGCCAAGTTGTTGAAATATAGTTGTAGTCTTCCAGATGACAAAATCATTTAATGAATAATATGAAATAAACTAGTGAGTTCTTTTTACTTCAACACTGCACTAGTAAACAAAAAAATAACTACAGATTAAACTATTAAAAAAGATAATGCTATATCCTAAGATCTGTTAACTTCTTCTCACTAGCTGTTTCCCTTCTGTACTCTCCACACTCCTAACATGCTCTCCTTGAGAAAGAGCAGGAAAACCTTTTTATAGGTCTTGGTAGTGTGGCCATCTAATCATCATTTGCCTGTACTTGCTTAACATTACTTGATCATGTATTACTACACTCAGAGATCACTACAGCTACTTCATTAGGCTCAAGTGATTGACGTAGACTTTCCCAGTATTCTTTGTGCTGCTCATCACACTTTGTTTCCTTACTATTGTCTTTTCTATGACACACAGTGGTTATACTCTCAGAGTCTTCTTCTTGCTCATTGAATAAACTTGCTAGACTTTCCCAGTCTTCCTCTTCTTCTTCTTCCGTCGACGTATTTGTTGAATATACTGTTTGGACCTGATCTAATGCTGTACAAGCTTGCACACCTACTACCAATGTCTGCTCATCGTTCACCACCTCAAAGTCGAGAGGAATTTCCATTTTTCCATGGCTCACCAGAAGACGACATGCACCTTCCTTGACGACAACCGTGTTCACATTTTAGTCTGCCAGGCGACACCTAGACTTCCCTATGGTTGGCATTTCATAAGCTTGCAACAAAGACTTACACAAAATCATGTGCGCGTAGGCACCTGTATATATCCTAAATGGTGTTGTTTTGCCATTCAGATCTATATTTACAGTCCATGTTTTCTTCTGGAGAGGCGTCGTGGATTCTTCATCCGAATCCCTTGAAGAAACCTCATTGACTGTTGCTATCAGGAAGGTATCCTCTGCTTTGAACTGCCCGAGTTCGCTATTTTCTTTCAAGTGGCGATACTTTTTCTCTTTACATTGGATCCTTCTGATCTTCCTATAGTCAGTGTAAGATTTTTTACATTTATTTCCTGGACCAACTGCTTCTTCATGCTGTATACTGTCATGTCAATACTGCTGCAAAAGCCTTGTTCTGCTGCAGGTGGAGATTCACTCAGTTTTCTGCACTTTAAATCTGTTTTTTCAATTGCCAGGCACTGTCTCTTTAAGGGGGCGGGGCTACAGAATCCTGACATCATCACGTCCATGACGTCCCACATACACCCCAATTGTGCATGCGCAGGTCAACCCTCGTCCGGAGTGAGTTCTTTTGCAAGTCCGCATGTGCAATCTTCTGCCCATGCACAGAACGGTCATCTCCCGAATCGTGTAATTTTTCAATGTGCGCTTGGCCTTCTGTGCAGACTGGTCTTCTCTTCCAGCGCAATGAACTTTCAGCTGCACTACAGCTTTACCGGCATCACACACTTTCCCGCCACTTCCCCGTTTCATTATTTGGGAACCTCTATTTTTCAGTGCGCTACTAGCATGGGACAATTTAGAATCTCCCAGCGTTACTTTGTTTTGCTTTTGCAGTCGTTCACTCGGCTTTTCCTTTGTTGGAGCATACAATAGTCGTCAAATTTTTCCATGACCACTTTGAACTGAGTCTTCTCATCCTAATTCTGAAAATAGAATAAGTGATACAGCTTTGCAGCCAGCGGTCCAGCCAGATTTAAGAGGAGAGCTAGTTTCCTGTGTTCTGAGGTATCTTCAAGCATGGCACCATAAAGAAACATTTCAAGCTGCTGCTTTAAGAACGCCAGCTTTTACATAGTTTACTGAGGTGATCCGGTTTCGGCAGACTCTCCATCTTGCTTCACGGATTTCCCTTAGATGTAGAGGCTTGATTGCTTTGTTCAATCTTTTTTCGTTTATGGTGTCCTCTCTAATCTACCTATTCTAGTATTGGAGGGACAACTCTTGAAACCATGTGTTCTCTGCCTTGCTCTATCTGGATGGCATCGATGTGCAGTGTTGATCAGCGAATAACGAGTCTTGTAAACCAACAACATTATTTTATTAAACACTAATAATTGGATTCGACACTTATCCCTAAGAAATAAACAATTGATTGATCACAAATAAACTATACTCACAATACTCATCTAACTCACTAGCATAGTAAACTACTCTCTTGCTCTCTCACTATCTTGAGTCCTTCTAGCCAGTTCCTGCTCCCACCACCGACTCCAACCTTCTGTCCCACAAGGCTCTGCATCACCCCTTATATAATTTTGAGACTAGCTCCGTCTAGTGGCTCTCTGTGTACATTTTATTAACCCTTACTTTACTGGCATGTATAATAGTACCACAGGGAGAAGGCAGGATAATGGGGATGAGGAACATATCTATCATGATCGAATGTAGAGCAGATTTGCGAAATGGCCCAATTTTGCTCCTAAATATTATGGTCTTATGGCCTAAGGTGCTTAGTTGAGCAAACCACCTGTGCCACCAAACCATTTGACTTTGAAAAGAGGGGGCTGCTTGTGATATGCTCCAAATCCAATGTATGTACAAAGTTGAGATGGATTGGCGAGCGTTGTCTGTCATGAGCCTGTGACGGATACCGTATTTATTTATTTATGTGACGAAGTGTCTTTTAAGGTTCATGACGATAGTGGTGCTCATCATGTTTGACACATAGTCAAGTTCAAATCACCCAGAATATGAATCAAATAAGACAAAATGTTGTTTACCATTTCATTTGAAGATATCAACTGCTGTGAATGATCATGCGAGGTCTGGGATCTGTGTAAATGGGATGGTTCCTTTATTTGATACAGCTTGAGTGCATTGCATGCACTCAAACATCCCTTTCCTTGGCTGTGTACATGGAGGGCCAGTACAGTGATTCACTGGCCCTGTTGTTACCAACCCGAGATGCCCCTGGTGAAGTTGTCGTGTGCTATACCTCTGGAGGTAGCAGGGACCAAGTGTCACTGGCCATGTTATATCAATCCATCCGGTATATTTGGTTAATTTCTGATGGCTAAGATTGTGCAGAGCTCGTGGAGAAGGTCCTTGGAGGGCTCTGGCCAACCCCTCACGGTAATGTTATGTAGTTGTTTTCCTGTGAGGCAACTTTGCGTTCCTGAATGCGATGAGAAGACAGCGTCTCTATTGTCATAATGTCTATGGGCAGGATTCTCCATTTGGGAGACAATAGACTGGATTCTCCATCGGCGGGATCCTCTGTTTCGCTGGCAGCAGACTCACGGCAGCCAATGGGAATGGGAAACCCCATTGGCCGGCTGCCGGGACGGAGAATCCTGCTGCCGCCGGGGGTGCTCCACACCAGAAAACGGGTGTGGCGGGACAGAGTTTTGCGCTTTATGTTCTCCTGCCGGAGCTGACTTGGACCTGATTTGTGGCTCCCACCAGGAGCGCAAATCAGGGAGCGATTCCCTATTCTTAGTCATGAAACTTTTTGCATGGTGCAGATTGCGAGGGATTTCCGAGGGAATGTTTAAGAGGTCTGTGGAGGGTCTCTTAATTTCGGGGGTATATTTATTTAGGGTCCCGTGGGGGAGGGGGGGTCTCTTAAATTAGGGGGTCTCTGGTGGGGGTTCTGTTGGGGATGGGGTGGGGAGGTCTTGCATTGGAGGGAGGTGGGTGGCCCTTTGATGGTCTTTGGGGGCGCACCCTCTACACCCACTCCAGCCCAACCCTCACACCTTTCAGACAGAGGAATAAGGCAGGTGAAACGTTGGCAAAAAGGGCTATACTGGTGACTATACACATTATTGTGCCGTGAGCCTTACGTCTAACCTATGTGCTGCACCTGTGCCAACTGAACTGGTGTCTAACTTCCTTATTTTACATGGCCTACCATTCCTTCTAGGTGTGACCTGAGACAGCACATCAAACATCGAGGCAGCCTGGTGCGTATCTCGCTCTTTGACCTGAGGTGACTTTGGCAGCCGACCTCTGGAGGGTCTGGACCTAGATGGGCCAGGCTGACTTTTCGGTGTCACAGGTGACAAGGTGCGACTCTGTTCTGCCCACTGCCCATGAGATGCAAAAGTGTCAGGTGAGGGGAATTCAGAATGATTCAGATGAAGACCATCCCATCGGAACAGCTCCCTCCTCCAGCACTGGCGCCAATATCTCATGAATTTGTAGCCATTTCTCCCACGCCAACCTTTGAGGCACACATTTACCGCTTACATTTTATTGACCCTGTGCCAATTAGCTTGTGGCTCAGGTAGTAATCCAGAGATTATGACGTTTTTGGTTCTAGTTTAGCCCTTCACTGCTCATATTCCTTCAGCAGAATCTTCATGCTTGTTTTACCTATGTCATTGGTATCTACATGGACCACGACAACTGGATCTTTACCCTCCCACTCCAAGTTCCACTGCAGCCCAGGTGAGATACCCCGAACCTGAGCACCAGGCAGGCAGCACAACCTTCGGGACTCTCGATCATGGTCACAGAGAACAGTGTCTATGCCCCTAATGGAACCATCCCTGATTACGACTACATTTATTTTCTCTCCCACTACTTGAATGGCTCCCCATACCATGGTGCTGTGGTTAGTTTGCTCATCCCCCCTGCAGTCTCTGTCCACACAGGGAGCAAGAATCTAAAACTTGTTGGCAGGGTCAAGGGCTGAGGCTCCTGCAACCCGACCTCCTAGATCCCTCAACCTGCCTCACTCATAGTCACACCCTCCTGTCCATTGACCACTGGCTGAATTCAAGGTAGTTAATCTAAGACTGCCTCTTGAAACACAGCATCTAGGTACCTCTCCCCGTCCGTGATCTGTCGCAGTGTCCGAAACTCAGACTCCAGCTGATCAATTCTGAGCCAAAGTTCCTCAAGTAACCAACACTTACTACACATGTGTTCACGAGGAACCACAATGGGATGCACTGGATCCCATATCATGCAGGTACAACACATCGCCTGGCCTTGCATCTCTATTTTATTTAATTGTGTTTTTTAATTTCCAGCTGGTTTTCAGACTTTCTAATCTGCAAAATATTTCTCCTTTTTACCTTCAATCTGAAAGCTACTGCAAGCACTGCAGCTGCTGAGAAACAGCCTGTTAAACACACCCAACAGTGGAATTAGTTTTAAGTACACTGAATCATGCCGATGATCTATATTCTCAGGCTGGTGTGAGACGTAGATGGGCTGCGAGTCAATAATAAAAGATTTTAATCTTTCTCTCGGAATGAGCTGCTGTTGCCTCTTTTTTAATGACTTTGTTCTCAAAGAATGAGGCTTGTCTGGGGAGTGGATGTTTTGGAATAGAGAAATATGTGGAGTGCTTTGAATTGTCTGACCTAAGAGTGCTACAAGTGCCTGCACTGTCATTTTTGGTATAGATTTCTGCATTGTTGCTGCATGGTATGGACTTTTGCACTATTGCTAAATGGTATAGGTTTCTATGCCGTTGCTACATGGTATAGGTTTCTGCGATGGTTAGACTCGAAAAAGTAGACAAGGATCAAGCGTGGCAAATTCTACTCATAGGCTTTATTGAAGATCTTAAAGACAGCCAGGGGATGAAGTCTACCTCATCCGACACGCAAGGAGTCAGACAAAACTCATCTCGGCTTACAGACACAGCAAAGGTTATATACATTCAAGACATTCTTTACCACTCCTCTTTACTCCACCCACTATTCTGACCTTTTCCTAACAATTAATGTTTATTCAAGACCCTCAAGGTTTACATGCTGACTCTATTATTCCTAATGTTCGAGGAGTGTCCCGTGACCTTTAGAATTGATAATAGGTCACGGTTCAAGATATTTGCTGGCCAGAGACTCCATCATCCTACAGTGGAGGAATTTATGGCTGCCAATTCATTCCCCTAGATAACAGCTAATGCCGGCAGCTTGGATTCCTGAAGAAACAAAGATTTCCGTATTTCTTATCAGCTCTCCGGCCATGAGGCCGCAACAAGCTTTTTACTGCAGATCTTAAAAGTTACACTAGATCATTTCACTTTTATTACAAAGGGTAATATGGTCACGGCTTCTACTTCACAGAAAGTTTCATAATGCTTGGTATGGAAAGATTACAATACAAAATATACTTAGGGTTATACAAGGTGCATCCTTAGTATAAGTCTGTAGCCGTAATCACAATTTATAAATGATATACAGAGTGGCTTCATAATGTGAATATATGGCATTAGTCACAGTTTATAATGTGGCCCCTGGTTGTACAGAGTGCCACCGGTCGTATGGGTGCCATGACCCTATTACCACCCGCATCCCAGCACTCCCGACTGAGCCCTTCCCCCCAACCAGCGCCCCCCCCCCCCCCCCCCCCACCCCCCCCCCCCCACCCCCCACCCCCACCGGTGGGGCTTTCACCCCCTGCAGATAGTGGACTTCCGAATTCAACGAGAAATGGTGGCCTTCATCCTGGTTGCCGCAGCCTGAGGGAATTCACTGAGACTGTATGAGTTAGAGCTGCTCGAGAAGCACCCTGCAGCAGGAACAGGAGCTAGCCGGTGAGGATGGAGAGCTGGCCACTCAACAGGCCGAGGAGGAGAAGGTGGGAAGGAGGCGGTGCATGAGGCCTCGTGTGTACCGGCAGCGCCTGTCATTCGACAATCTGCCAGACTGCGCATGCTGTGGCTGAGCTGGGGGACAGTACGACATATCTGCCAGATATGTGGGGTATGGGGGAGGACACCTGCTTCCGGTGGCTGAAAATGTGACAGTCACCTTGGAAATTTATGCAATGGGGTCCTTCCAAGTGCCCACTGGGGATTTTTCTGGAATCTCAGATTTCGGTGCACAAGTGCATCTGCTCTGTCATGGAGGCCCTGTATGCCTGGTCGCCACAGTATATCAATTTCAATGTGAAACGAGCCCACCAGGATGCCCGGGTAGCGGAATTTTCTGTCATCACTGAGATGCCCCAGGTGTAGGTGGGTGATCGATAGGATGCATATCGCCCTACGAGCACGTTCAGATGAGACACAGGTCTTCTCAAATCATAAGTGGTTTCACTCGATGAAAATGTAGCTGGTGTGTGACCATGAGCTGTGCATCATGCACGTCTGCACCTGACACACGGGGAGCGTGCACGGCACCTTCATGGTGGCACACTCGATGGTTGAGGGGTTGGCTCCTGGGCAACAGGGGTTATCCACTGTGGTCCTGGCTGATGACGCCTATTCAGGAAGACCACAGACCGAAGCAGAGGCCGCAACAACAACGTCCACGCGGCGGCCAGGGGCATGATTGATGTGATCATCCAGCAAAAAAGATGTGGGGTAGGGTGAGGATGCTCAGGACATGGGCCTGAACAGGCACAGGAGGCAGCACAATGTGTGACATTTTGCCAGGGCTGACGTCCTCTAATCGTCTCCAGGTTCACCAATTAGGGGCTTGGCCAGTGGCATGGATGTCCCCCCCGCCCCCCCCCCCCCCCCAATCCCCGCCGACCACCTCCTGTAACCCCCTCCATGATACATACGTCCCGCACTACAGGGAGCAACCCTGGGTTGGCAGTAACACTGGGTCCATGGGATGGAGGATGATGGCAGCCAGTTCTGGGATGAGCTCCAGTGCATCGTTTGACAATGTCTGAATCCTGCACATGGTAGCACTTTCCACCTTCCACCTGGGTAATTCCTGCATGCGAGCTGGACATTCCATCATACGGTCCCATTGAATGCCTGGGAAAGCAGCGATGGTGACAGTTGGCAGGGGAGTGGGATGGGGTAGGACACCGAGTGGTAAGCACTGTCTGAACTGGGGTACTTAGGCCAAGCGCACCTCAATGTGATCCCATCTCTACCCCCCTGCCACTTCTGTGGCCAGGCCAGACCAGCCCATTCCTGAAATCCTTCTGACAGAGCACCGAGGCAAATTGTGATTTTGTGCACAGGTGTTTAATGTGAATAAATATATACAGCTTTGCGCCTTAGTCCCTATTGCCATACTGTGCCCTGCACCCGTGCCGTCTTAACTGGTGTCTACCTTTCTGGCCTTATGGGCCTCAATGCTACACCTTGGTGGATTCCCAGACGTACATCAGGAGTGGAGGCAGCCTGCTGCAGTTCGCGCCCTGTGACCTGAGTCCCCTTTGCCTGCCCTCATCTGGGGTGACCGGGCCTAGATAGGCCTGGTTGTGGCTCAGGTGTCCCCCGGTGGCATGGTCTGCCATGTTCTGTCCACTGCCCACCATCTGTACCAGTGACAGGAAGGAGAGAGTCCAAGGCTCTATGGTGTTCGGCACCTCCCCTGCAGGAGTCACTGGCATGGACCCCATCACCTCCTCCTCCTTCGGGGTGCCTGGTAGCCCCCGAGCTACTCCATGGGATGGGGGTACATGCGGAGCTAAACCGTGAGGCTCCCCCATCAGTTGGAGCTGCCACTCCTGGAGGCCCATGCCCACCCAGACCAGGGTCTCGCTGCTTGCAGCCATGGATCACAGGAAGTAGACTACCTCCCTCTGCGACTGCGCCACATCACGTTGTGACTAGCCACCATTTTCTGTGCCTGTGCCACATCAGCCAATGACAGCACCATCTCCCTCTGGATCTGTGCCACATCAGCCAGTACCCGGGCAATGATGCTGACACCCTCAACCATGGTCCGCTGTGACTGGCAATGTTCTGGATTTCCTCTGCAATGGTCAGGTGGCCCTGGTACATGACTGCCTGTGGTAGGGCAACCCTTTTCTGGGCCTTGGCCACTGCCCGCACAGAATTCCCAAGGCCTTGGACATCTTGACCCATGGCTGAAACCTTCGTCCCCCAAGGCCTCCACTGCGGACGTCAATCATGCCGTGTTGGCTTGGATGGCACTCATGGTTGGCACCACCTCCTGCTCCATCAACTGCACCTGCAGGCATTGGATGGTTGATGACATCCCTCATGCAGTCCCTGGCTCTGAGACTGCATCTCCACTAAAGATGGTACCACCCTTTCCAGAAGACCGAATCCCGTCAGGACGGCATCTAGTCCCTGGGTTCGGGCAGTCCTCCGATCGTCCGCCCCCCTTGGGCGTTCCTACCTCCACTGTATCGCAACATTTGTGTGGGGTATGTTATTTTACTCTTTGGTAATATATCGTTATTCTTTGTTTCATAATCCAGAATGGTGTGATTCAGAATAAAACACCATTCTTTATCTTAAAGCAAAACTGATTTATTGAATAACGATTGCTTAATATTGAGTTCGCACACCCGACAGAACTATAACTAGTAATCAAGTAATCTATATTAAAGTAATAACTAATTTAAACTACACGTGCTAAACTATGCTCTGATCTACCTCTCTTACACTCTACTGCCCAGTCACTCCTGGTGGGAAGAGACCCAAGATCCTTTGAGTTCTCATATTTATGGTGGGGGTCTAGTGTTGCCCTCTAGTGGTTGTGTTACACTGAGATGTAATAACTAACCCTTTAATTGTCTACATATATACCTATCATTACAGGTGCACACCAGATTGTGCCCCAGGTGCCTCTTCATTAACATGCCCAACCGAGGTGAGTGTCTCTAGGATGGTGGAGGGTGTTGGAGAGAGCTGTAACGGGAAGTCAGTGTCAACCCGGACTGGTGTTCCGGAGTGTCTCGGGCTGCGTGTCGAGAGCTCCCATACATGTCCTCGTCCTCGCTGCTCTCCTTCAGGTTGCAGTTGGAGGCTTGGACGAGGGGGCACCAGAGGAGCCCTGCCAGGTCACCCTGCAAGGCACAAGACAAGTCGCATGAATGGACTGCAGGTTGGGGTGGCGGGGGCTGTTGGGAGCAGTGGGGGTGGATTGTGGGGGTTGTGGTGATGGTGGAAGGGGCAGAGTGAGAGGGTGGTGGGGGTGGTAGTGGATGTGGGAGTGATGTGGGTGTGGAGGGGTGGAGGGGTGGGGTTGGCGATGGTGACACATGTGCCATGGGGAACCGCAACTCAGCAGGGTCTCACTTGCTTGCCCGATGCTGACCTCTGCCTCGGCGACTGCCCTCTCCCTGGACCCACTGATTAGGTCTCGTACCCACTCCTCAGCTGCGGTGAGGGACTGTACGTCTGGTGGTTCCTCTCTGGTTTTTCAATCTCTCGACAGTTGTGCACTGCCTTCTTCGAAGGAGGGGGGGCAGGCAAAAAAATGCACAGTTAGACAGTCTGACGTATGCAGCACAGGTGGTGAGTAGCTGGTGGCCTTCGTAGCCAGGTTTGGGTTCTGGTCGGTGGTGTAGGGTTGGATTCAGTCAATCTCTGGGTAATGGGGGATGGGAGGGGTTACGATTGTGTAGGTCAGGGGTTAGTGTCAGGAATGGACTGGCCCCATCTCCGGCAGGCCCTATAAGACACAAGACAACATGTATGATTAGGCAGCGGGCCGGTGGGGGTGTGGGGCCGGGGGGGGGGGGGGGTGTAGCCATGTAAAATGGCTGCGTTCCGATTAATCTGGCCAAAACCCAGTTTAAAATGGCTAACCCGAAAGACTCCTGGGGAAAGCAGTCAAGAAGACACAAGAAGACAGCTGCACAGTTTTGCATATTCGGCTCTGGAAGGTAGCCCAGATCGATACTCAGGGCTATCAACAGCCCATCAACCCAGGTATCTGCAGTTACATTTAGGACTGTTTGCAGCCCATCTATTCAGACATCAGCAGTT